>NC_083719.1:305000-605000 GCF_028564815.1 Eubalaena glacialis | reverse complement strand
GAGCAGACTGAGCCCTGCCCAGGCTGAGAGAGACAGAGACAGAGACAGAGAGAGATACAGAGAGACAGAGCCAGACAGAGACAGAGAGATACAGAGAGACAGAGACAGAGACAGAGTGTATGGCGAGCGTCAGTGTGGACTGAGCCGTTTGCAGGGTGAGACGCTGCTTCTTTCTGCACGGGAGACACCGCAGCCAGGGCTCCGGCAGGGGATGCGGCTGCCCAGACACAGCAGGCGGCCTTGCTCGGCTGCCCGTGGCCCTGGGAGCCCCAATCTGGAAACGGGTGGTTGAGCGCCCCTGAGAACGTCTTCACCGTGTGTTTTTAGTTCCCAATCCCTTTTCACCCGAGGGAACAGATCAGGGCCAGGAGCAGCCCACTCACTCCGGTGCAGGGAGCGGGCGGACAGCTCCGCACCAGACACACCCGTGGTTTCCTCGGGAATGAAGGTGCTGCTCCCTCGGGGAGCATCTGTGCGTCTGTTTCTACCGTTAGATGCGGGTAAACGTTCGGGAGCATGGCTCCCACATGCAGCTTGATTAACCCGAGACATAAGTGGTGCCCGCTCCCCGGTCCCTGCCTTCGCTGAGGGCTGGTTCCAGGACGCAGGGCTGCTCCCCCCACCTGCCCCCACCCTGCCCGGGAGGTGGGCCAGTCTCTGCTCTGGTTTCTGGTCGGTGCAGCTTCCGTCCGGGGATGGCCAGGCCCTGAGCTCAGCCGCCGGGGGTGCAGCCTCGGCGGGAGCCCCGACTCTCCCCTCCCGCGGCCCCCCATCCCTGCCCCTCGGGCTCCACCAGAGTCTGCTGTTGTGGTCTGAGCTGTGTCTCCCGGCTTACTGGGACACAGAGCCCCTTGCTGTCGCCTGGAAAGCCCCTGGATGTGCTGGGCTGTCTGCCTTCTTGTCCGGAGTGAGCTCCCTTCTGACGGCCTCCAGCTGCCCGCGTCAGACCCGCGTGTCCCAGAGTCTCCCAGGCTGGGGCTGGACTCCCCTCCCTGGAGTCTTGGATGGACAGACGTTCTCAACTTTCATACTGTCCCATTCATCCCTCTTTTCTTCTATGAGTCATGCTGTCTCTGTCCGGTTTGAGAAATCTGCCCCCGGGTCACGAGGCTATTTTCCTGTGTCCTTTCAGATCCATTTCAAACTTATTTTCGTTTTTGATGTGAAGTGTGGGTCAAGGTCCGTGTTCCCCTCCCGTGCGGAGACTCGGTAGACTGGGCACCGTTCATTGAGAAGACTCCCCTTACGGGCAGCGGTGCGTTTGCCCAGGCCACGCGACTCGGGTGCTCGGGTCCATTTCACTGTCGTGGCCTCGCCTGCCGCTCCCACCCCGAGGGTCCACGGCCGCCCACAGACCTCCCGTGAGGGTCTGCGGGGTGTGGAAGCTGGCGGGGGGGAGGCGGGTGTGCCCCCCCAGGCCCATCTCCCATCACCTCCGCAGCCTCAGCCCCACAGAGGGCCCTTTATGAGCCGCAGGGGCATCCAAAGTGCTCCCGAGAGAAGAGAGAGGAACGCATTGTTTTCCAGGAAAGCGTTTAACGAGGCCCTCCAGCCAAGACGGCACAAGAGGAATACAGGAGCACAATTGAATCCTTTATTTGAAAACGTTCAGACTCGGCTGTTTTTACAGACACATTCTGGCCTGATCCCCCGCTTCTCTGCCCGCTTCACGCCGCTGCAGCTTTCACGGGGAGCGAGCTGACGTCTCCTCTGACAGCACCTTTTAAAGCTCGATGGCAGCAGGAAGAAACAATTCCTACCAAAGTCGAGAGGAAAAGAAAGCATATCAAGTGAACCAGAACAATTTTTACTTATTCCTGTTTTAAAAGGCAGCGCCCACAAAGACAAAGCAGATGTTTGCCGTGCAGGCCGCAGAGCCTGTGACTTCCCGGCTGATGGCCATTCAGAGGAGAGTGGACGGCGGCTTGAGAACTGCTCTCGTCATCCTTGCTATAGGGAAGGAACAACTGATATGTTGATAAATGCATGAAAATAAGAAAACCAAAAGCAAATGCACGAAAGGAATGCAGGTCTCCAGGAGCCACCCCGCGGGTCCCTGTGGATCAGCCGGACGGGGCGGGTCCACACCCCGCAGGGCCCTCACCACCCCTCCGACGGCTACACCCCGTCCCAGCAACTGCCTGCAAATGCGACTTGATTTGGGAGGAGTCATGTGCTTCCCGTGAGCGGATGTGGGCTCCTCGTTTCTGAGCCTGACTCTCTCTCACCAGCACCCAGGTCCCCAGCACGACCTGCCTGAGAGCACGGTGTCCCCTCCTGCCCTTGTCACAGGGGCCTCGTGGGCAAAGACAGGCTCTCGAGCAGACGTGGTGCCCCGACCGCCTCCCAGCGTGAAGAGCGGCTGTTTGCTGAAGGTGCGGGCCGGGCTACGGGGGCTGCCACAGAACTGCCACGGGGGCTGTGATGTGGCATCCCCACACCTGTGTGTGGTGATGTGCAGGAAAGATCCAGTTCATTCATTCGGGCTTCAAGAGCACGTGGTACCAGCTTTATGAAATGTTCAGTAAGACAAAGAGTAAAGCAAACACACCAGAGGCCACATGAGAAGGTGGGACACTTGTTGTCCCCAATGTTCAGTGAACATCCTTCAAATTGGCCTGTAAAGTGAATCCCAACGGTCGCTGTTGGAAACTTGTAACAAAATAATTCTTAAGTTTATTTGGAAAAAAGAATCCAGTAATAGCCAGGGAAGTCCTAAAAAGACAGAGTAAGGAGTGACTTTCCCTAAGAGATGTTAAAATATATGAAACTCCGTGTGGCAGGGGTGTGAAGCCGGCAGTGGATTCCAGGATTTCAGGAATTTACTGTTGATTGAGACAGCGTTTCAGGTCAGGTATGAAGAGATGGAGCTTTTTAAAATGGATTTAACACTGATCTCTTCTTCATGTCTTATGCCGAAACCGATATGTTGATTACAGTATGTAAAAATATCCATCCGTATTTTATTCTAATCCTTTATGGTTTCACTTCCGCCTTCTGCTTACTTTTTGAGCTTGGGTGCAGAGTTCATCAGACCTCTCACTTCTGGAACGTGCGCTGTCCTCCTAGTGGGTCACTTCCGGTTCAGCTACACTGCTTTATGCCCTGCCCCGTTCCTCCAGCGAGTTCCACGTAGCCCCCCAATGCGACTGGGTATGTCCTTGTTTGTGTATGAACCGAGCAAACACACAGGGTGCTTCCTGAACTGATTTTAGTGGCATAATTGATATTTGCAATGATCTTACTCAGAATTGTTGATTTTTTAAACTTAACACTGTTTTTAAAGCTACGTCCAGATTTACGCTATTGTCCACACAGCCGGTTTGCTGATTCTCAAACCTGCTGCGTTTGGAATAGCCTGGGGTTTCAGAACAAACTGATGCCTGGTCCCAGCCCCAGAGACTGTGAATGATGGCATCTGGGGTGCAGCCTGGGTGCCGCACGTCTTAAAAGCAGGCCAAGTGGTTGCCACGTGCGCAAAGGTGAAGGGCTGCCCTGCTCACTGCCTCTGGGGGCGGGTTAGGCACCACCTCACCTTCAGCCAGTGGCCACCACCATGCTCCTCCCCAGAGAAGGTGGCAGTGATACGCAAGCCCGTCTCTCTGGCCCTCTGCCTGCATCCCCCAGTGGTGCCCCGGAGGCAGGGTAAGTGCCCATCACCCAGGTTCTTCTCCATTGCCCTCCAGATGCCCGCAATGCCGGTCCCCCCGCCGGGCGGTGCTTCCCAGCACCCCGCCTTCTCCCCCGATCTGGTGGGCGTGAAGTGACAGCCTGCTGCTTGCTCTTGCCTGCCCCCGCTCCCCGTTACAGGTGAGGCTGCTCACTCACCTGAGTGCCCCTCTGTGCATCGCCCACCCACCTCCTCTGCCCCAGTCCTGGCTCCCCCTTGCCTGGTGGTGGGCAGGAGCTCTGGTGGGCTCTTCAGGGCAGACCCTGGCAGGTTTTTGATGATGGAAACGGCTCCCCTCCACCTGTTGCTCATCCACAGCGTTGCCTACAATGTCCTCCACGGAACACACGCATCTAACTTTGACGCAGGCAAACCCAGCAGGTTTTCACCTTACGGTTTGTGGGTTTTGGCTTGTGAAGACAGTCTTACATTTTCCTCTGTTAGCTTTAAGGATTATGATTTCACTTTTGGAGCATTATTCCAGCTCCCGCTTTTTGCATATGGTGTGAGGCAGGGATGCCACAGGTAGTAGCCAGTGTTCACACCTCTGACTGGACCGGGCATCCTTTCTCCATGGATATCTGGCCTGCATCTGGCATAGACCTGGTCCCACATGTGGGGCTGCACTTTGGCTCTCCCTGCCTGTCCTTGCAAACCAGCCCCTTGCCTTATTGCCACGCCATGTCTCGGAGTCAGTATCAGCAAGAACGGCCCCTCTTCCTATTTCACAGTTCTGGAGAGTCTGTCCCTATTAAACTTGGCTGCTGCTGGCAGAAGGGTAACACTGTAATATTGACTTTCTCCTGAGTTAGGTCAGATTGTTTGTCGATTGATCCTGTGCATTGTCTGTAGATGATCCAATCATCCATCTACTCCTAACTCCTTTACTTTGGAGTCAGGAACCTACAAAGCTCTTTTGAAACGCAGTGGGGATGGAGGTCACCCTTATTTTGCTCCTGGTCTTGGAGAAGTGCACCAGCTCCTCTGCTGCGTGTCCCATAGAAGAGGGTAAGAAAGTGCATCTGACATGGTGGGGGCTGTGGCCTTGGTGGCCCTAAGTCTCTGATTGCAGCCCTAATTCTCCAGTGGGTATTGGACTATCACATTTTCTGTTTCTTCTCACACTAATTTTGGCATTCTTTATTTTCCCAGAAATGTTTCTGTTTTACTTAGGTCCTTGAATTTATCGGTGTTTAGTTTATAATCTTCCCTTTCTTTGCTTTCTTGTCTAGTTGGCATAAATTGACTGTTTTATTATTTAGTTAACAGTTCTGAATAATATATCCATATGGTTTAATAAATATATAGAGAGGTAGAGAGTGAAAATTATCCCCCCTGTTAACTTTCCCAGTTCCATTCCTTCAAGAGGTAATCAGCTGTAATACTTTTTTGTGCATGCTTCCAGAGGTTTTCTTTTAATTTACATACAAGAAATGTTATACAAGAAAACACAAGTCTGCCCCCCCTTTTTACAAAAGAGACAAGTTATCCTTGAAATATGTCAGTTGGCTTTTCAGCATCTATTGAGAACATATTATGATATTTGCAGGTCTTCTAATATCTGATTATCATAGCCCCATTTGGTCCTAATGTGTTGCTGGATTCTGTTAGCTAAGATGTTAAAAAGACTTTTGCAACAATATTCATGATGCAAGATTGGCCTGTTTTATTTTTGATGCATTCCAGACTTTGATGTTATATGCAATTTGTAAAAAGAATCTAGAATTGTCTATTCCTATTCTATGCTCTGAAACAGCTTAAAGGGCAGGTCTGGTGCTTTTTTCAGAGGTAGGTCTTTGACAGATTCCACTATTTTTTTCCATGGAAAATGGTCTATTTAAAGATTATATATCTTCAAGTTCCGTTTGGTAAAGTATATTTTTCTATAAAGCTTTCCATTTGACAGAAGTTTAAATTGATTTTCACAATAATCAATTCTGATTTTTAAAAATTTTCTCTCTTTCCATAGCTATTTCCCCTTATAACTTTTTCCAATTAAAAAAAATCTGGGACTTCCCTAGCAGTCCAGTGGTTAAGACTCCGCACTTCCACTGCAGGGGACGTGGGTTCCATCCCTGGTCGGGGAATTAAGATTCTGCATTCCACATGGCGTGGCCAAAAGAATAAAAATTTAAAAAAATTAAAATTTTAGTAAAATACACATAACATATAATTTACCATGTTAATGATTTTAAGTGTATGTTCAGTGGTATTAAATATATTCAGAATGTTGTGTAACCATCACCACCATCCATCTCCATAACTCTTTTCATCTTGCAAAACTGAAACCCTGTACCCATTACACAATAAGCCCCTCCCCCCCTTGGTTCCTGGCACCCACCATCTACTTTCCATCTCTATGAATTGATGACTCTAGGTACCTCGTGTAAGTGGGATCACACAGTATTTGTCTCTTTGTGACTGGCTTATTTCCCTCAGCATAATGTCCCCAAGATTCATCCATGTTGTAGCATTTCTTGTTTGTTTGATTGCATAAGATTTATATTGATTTCTTTTTTAATGTTTTACCATTCTTGCATATTCGGATTATACCTCAATTGGCTATGGTGTATATCTGCATACACAGTTGACTGTGATTTGCTAATTTTAAAGCACATTTGTGTCCATGCTCATGTCAGAGATTGCTGTAATGTTTCTTTCTTGCAATGACCTTGTGGTCAGATATGAATAATGAGGTCATTCTGTTCTCTTAAATCAAGTTGTGAAGTATCACCTCTTTTTTTTTCTCTTCCCTAGAAGAGTTTGTGTAAGACTGATGTCATTTCTTCTACAGCATTTGGAAGAATTTATTGGTGAAGCCAACTGGATCTGGAGTTTTTGTGGGAATGTTTTTAGTAGGACTATTGATGGTGTTTTTTTTTTTAAATTAATTTATTTATTTTTGGCTGCGTTGGGTCTTCGTAGCTGCATGTGGGCTTTCTCTAGTTATGGCGAGCGGGGGCTACTCTTGGCCGCAGTGCGCAGGCTTCTCATTGTGGTGGCTTCTCTTGTTGCGGAGCACAGGCCCCAGGAACGTGGGCTTCAGTAGTTGTGGTGCGTGGGCTCAGTAGTGTGGCACTCGGGCTCAGTAGTTGTGGTTCTCGGGCTCTAGAGCACAGGCTCAGTAGTTGTGGCGCACAGGCTTTGTTGCTCTGTGGTATGTGGGATCTTCCCAGACCAGGGCTCGTACCCGTGTCACCTGCATTGGCAGGTGGATTCTTAACCACTGCACCACCAAGGAAGCCCCAGTAGGCCTATTTAGACTTAAATTTTTTTCTTGCATTAGTTTCGGCAAGTTGCATTTTTCAGAATTTGTTCAATTTATCTACGTCATCAAGATTATTGGCATAAATTGTTCAGCATGTCCTTTCGTGAGTCAATATCTGTGGGATCCTTAGTGATGTCTCCATTCTCATCTTTGACACTGTTAATTGTGCCTCCCTATCTTCCTCTTGATTAAACTTTCTAGGAGTTTATCATTTTATTTTTATTATTCTATTTCAAGCAAACAATCTTTGGCTATTGATTTTTTTTCTCCTGTATGATTTATATTTCATTAATTACTGATTTTATCATTGCTGTATTCTTCTTTCTAATTAATTGAATGTAATTGTTTAATTTTCTGTTCTTTTTGTTGCAATGTAAATAGAAGTGAGAGTTTTCTTTCTTCTTCTCCTGACAGCAAGGAAAACAAAGGGAACGGCAAACCGGCTAGAGAAGAAACACAGCCTGGCCTGAAAGAGTTAATCACTCCTTGTTTTACTTTAACTGTCACTGATTTGTAGTAACTAGATTTGTACTTTACAAAGCTAACCTCACTCCCTGACACTATGTAATTTACATTCGGCACCTATCACCCCTAACTCTGTATGAGTTACATCCTGTGCCTCTCACTCCCTAACGTTATTATGTCCCGGCGCTTACATTCTATACGTCCCTCGTAACAAATCACCCCTGTAGTTTTTGCATTTCAGAAACAAGATCACTGGCACCCCCGATAAACCAGAGGCAAAAGGACGCAATTTCCAGACTGCCGGACCCCAATTACCATTACTGGGTGGCCTGACACCAGCTATGACTGTTGTGAAATAATGCAAAGGAAAGGAAGAGGACAAGACCTTCACTACTTTGATCCTTATCATAGACCCCGGATTGTGAGCTCCACATATAAAATCTTCCCTGATTCTCAAGGGGGCGCACAGTTTTTGAGGCGCTAGCTGGCTGTGTCTTCCCTTCTGCCTGGCAGAAAAGTAAAGCCATCTCTCTCTTCCTCCAAAATCCCTGTCTCCGTATTTCTGTTTGGCCTCGGTGCACAGGGAAGCTGATATTTTGGCAATATTTTCTCAAATTCTTGAGTAAAGTACTTATTTCTTTGATATTCAGCATTTTGCCTAATATACGCAATTGAAAGTTATACATTCTTTCTCTTTTTTGTTTGTTTGTTTTTTTTTTGGCTGCAGCTTGTGGGATCTTAGTTCCCAGACTAGGGATTGAACCTGGGACCACAGCAATGAAAGCACTGAGTCCTAACCACGGGACTGCCAGGAAATTCCCCAAAGTTGTACATTTTCCTTTCAGTATAGCTTTAACTATGTCACACAAGTTTTTATACTTCATATTTTTATCATCATCCAATTCAAACTATTTCCTAATTTCTATTGGGACATCTCTTTGACTAATGGATCATTTAGAACTTTATCATGTTATTTTCAAACATTTGGGATTTCCCCACTTTGTATCTTTTGGTTACTGATTTCTAGGTTAATTTCAATGTGGTCATAGAGTATTGTATGTTTTCAACACTTCAAAATTTGTTGAGGGATGCAAAACGTCATCAGTTTTGGTAAGTGTTCCTTGTGCACTTGGAAAAAAAGTGTATACTGCAGTCATCGATTAGATGCAGGGTTCTGTGCATGTCAACCAGGTGACATTTATCATGATTTTCAAATCTTCAATATTTCTACTGATTTTTGTCTGTTTGCATGGTGTACCTTTCCCCATCCTTTCGTGTTGATGTACTCACATTTACATGTGTCACTTGGAGGAACAATTGTTTGTTTTGTTTTGTTTTGTTTTTTGTAATCCAGCCTGACAATCTTTGGCTTCAGTTAGAGGATTAATGTATTTTAATGATTTAACGAAATAATAATTATTTTTGGTGTAATTAATGGTACATTTGTGTCAAATTTACCATATTACAGTTTGCTTTGTAGTGGTCTCCTCTGTCCCTTTTAAATCTTTCTCTGACAGATTTTGACTAATATCTAAATATCTCTTATTATTTCCCCTAAATATGATTTCTATTTTTCTTTTAGTGACTTCCCCCATGCATCCTTGATATATTAGAGTTAGTACTCAGCCTCCTGGACAAAGCAACCACACTTCAACTCTTGAATCCCATTTACCTATCCCAGCTTTTTTTTTTTCTTTCTGTATCCTAGTTCTACATTTATTTAAATTCTAAGAGATATTGTATTGCTGCAGTCAGTCAGCAGCCATCTGGGTTTCCCCGCATATGTACCCTTTCTATTGTTTTCCACAATTTTCTCTATTATCTTTCTTTAAAAAAACAAGATTTCCCTTCTGCCTGAAAATTTTCCTTTAACATTTATTTTAGTGAAAATTGCTATTGGCAAATTCTGTCAATTTTTGTTCATTTTAATATATCTTAACTTCATATTTATTCTCAAAAAGCATTTTAACTGGATAGAGAATTCTAGGTGAGCTGTTATTTCCCCAGGATTTTAAATATACCCTTCAATTGTCTCCCAACTTCCATCATTTTGTGAAGAAGTCAGCTGTCTGTAACCCTGCTTACAATTTTCCCTTTATTTACATTTTTGACAGTTGGGCTATGATGTGCCCAGGTGTGGTTTCCTTGTGTCCATTTTGCTTCATGTTTGTAGATTTTCACAAATATGTGGTTTGATGTCTTCCATTTTCTTGGGAATTTCTTGACCAGCGTTTCTTCAAATATTTCCTGCCCCTCGTTCTCTCTCTTCTCCTTCTGGGATTCCCATCCATGCACGTTATAGCTTTTCACTAAATCTCAGGTGGTTTTATGCTCTTTTTGATATTTTCTGCCAACCTCTCTGCCAGTTCACTGACCTCTATTCTGTGCTCTAACCCATCACTAAATCCACCTTTCAAGTACTTAATTTCAATTAATGTAAATTTAGCTCTAGTATTTCCATTGATTAAAAAAATGATTTCAGTTCTCCTGTGAAATTGGGCATCCGGTCATATTTCTGTTTACACATTAATAGTTAATTTAATTGTTAAAAACTGGCAGGGAAGGGTTAAAAACAGTTAATTTAAAATCCATATCTGGCAAGTCCAGCATCTGTTCACATTTGATACTGTTTACATTGTCTTTTTGTCCCAAGGTTTTTGGTCACTTGGTCCTTGGTATGGTTGGAAAGTTTGAGTGTGTTTTGGATGCTATGCATGGAAATAGAGGTCTTGGATGATGTATTTTCCTCCAAAGATCACTTAATTCACTTCTAGGGGGAAGTGAGCTCCGAGTCAAGAAATCTAAACACCCAAGAAGTTTAAAAATCACAAAGAAAGAGCCACAAACCAGGGAGCTTATAACATCTGAAGCAGAAGTGTTAGGACAAATTATCTGAAATAAGTATGACAAATATCCTTGAAAAATAAAGGAAGACATTAGCAATAGGAAAAAGAAAAAAATACCCTGAAAAAAGAAGAAAGTAGAAATAGTAGGTACACAATAGTTGAAAGAACAAACTATTTTGAGGGCATAATAAAGCTATTCTTACAAGGTCTCAAAAGATTTGCCAACAAAACCCACAATGAAAACATTTTTGGAGGAAACCTCAAAATATAAAGAAACAAACCCAGAAAAGCTGCAAAAGATGTGAGAAGAAAAAACAAAGATTAAAACTATAACTTTATAAAGTTTGTTGTTGTCTTAAGAAAAAACTAAGACCAAAGAAAAGAAACATGGACACACGTATGTACGAACCCAGAACAAGAACTCCCAGTAGTTTCAACAGATGAGGGACCAGGACGTGGAGACCAGGGGTTCTGAGAGCCACTAAACCCTCCTCTGGTCGAGAGAGTGTTTGCTATCAATCTGAATAAAGGCAAAAACAAGAAAAATGAATGAGAAAACGTAGAGCAAATTGAAATTTAAGAGTGATAGGAAACGTCCAAATACATCAATAATCTCTGAAAACCTGGGTGGGCTGACAGGGCTGTGCCAGGCCTCCTGGGTTTGCGGGACACCTCTTCTCAGTTCCCTTCACCTCACTGACTCTTCCTCCTGGTCCCCAGCCTCAGAGTTCAAGCGCCTAGGTCTCTGTACTGGGATGCAGGGGTGTGTCCTTCTGCCTCATGGTCACGTGATGCCCTTGGCTCCTCCCCCTGGGACCCCAGATGTGCATTTCCACGACATGCACTCTGGATGCCCCTCCAGCACGTTCATTACATGTTCCCCCATATCTCCCCTGCTCTCAGGACCCGGCAGCCCCTCCTCTAGGGGCTCCAGATGAAACCCCAGGATTCTCCTGGCAGCCCCCTCACACTCCACCCAGCCATGAGCAGACGCTCTCAGCTCTCCTGCCAACCCACCCAGGACCCAGGCACTCGCACCCCTGTCCCCATCCAGCCGCCCTGGGCACTGGCCACAGCCTCCTGGCAGGTCTTGCTCTTAAGCCCCCCATAGTGTATCCTCCATGGGGAGCCAAAGGATCCCTAGAACTGAGAGTCAGGCCCAGCCACCCCCTAAGAAGCCCCCCGTGCCCGCCCTCCTCCCTCCCGGTAGGAGCTAGAGTCCCCAAAACGCCTGCAGCCCCAGGTCGTTGCCCGCCCTCCCCAGCCGCCTCCAGCCCAACCCACTTGTTCTGCCCCCAGAAGAGGGGTTCTCTGGGCCGGGTCCCACAGGCCTTCGGTTTCTGCTCAGAGGCTGCACCATGGACGCACCCCATCCCCTGGGCCCCTGCTTTCACGGTCGCTGCGTGGACATGGCACACAGACATGTTCATGGCTTCCCAGCCTCACCAGGTGGCTGCACCCCGGGCCCAGGGCAGGGCAGCCCCCAGTGCAGAGGCCAGCGCCCCCAGGGCAGAGGCGCTAGTCAGGGGTCCAGCTCTGTCCTTCCTTCCGTCCAGCCCCCTCATATGGAAGTAATACTGGGCCTCATACAAGATCCTGGTTCTTGTTTCAAATTATGAAACAAACATTCTCCCCGGATAATACCACGTCAGGCCACGAGTGAGGCTTTGAATTCCAGCTTCAAGGGGAAGTTAAATTAGTTCTCAACCATAGCATGTAGGTTTGTAGTAAGTTGGATGCCGTCCTCTGCTACCAATTAAAAGTAATTATTAGACAGGTCCCTTTGAATTATTTGAATCTACACACGTTATGCCCTTCACAGAGACTTCGTGAACAAAAGCATAAACTTCAAAAATAATTAATGCAATTTAAGGACAAAAAAAATAAACTTCAAAGCCCCACAAAACAGCAGAACTTCATCAAAGCAGAGAAAACAAATCTGTTTCCAGTTTGGATTTGAAACCTGACCAGCGGCCCAGGGTCTAATCTTGAGGGGAGGCTTGCGAAACACTTTGGAAGGAGGCCGCCATGCCCTCCCCGCCTCTGCAGTCATGACACAGCTTCGTGCCCAGAAGGACAGAAGGACGTCTGTCCTCACTGTTCTAAGGAGAGAAGTTCCCTTTGCTCAGAGAAGAGTCTGCCCAACGCCCAGCGAGATGCTGTCTAAAGGTCCGCTCTAGGCTACGCTACTTCCTAGAACAAGCCCTTCTCCCCGTCGGGCCTTCTCTAGAAACTTCAGCTCAGGGCCTCCCATGCATGAGTATTCACTAAAAGTTAGTCTGTTGAAAAGACGAGCTACGTGTTAAAATGCATAAAAGGTTAGTTGTAAGTGTTCATCACACCGACCTCCTTGAGAATCAGTCGTTGGTTCCGGACGAGACCCCTGTCACTCCGGAAAGCACACAAGATCCTTTAAAATGTACCTGTCGGTGTTGCATCTCATCTCGTGACTCTGGTGGTCCAGGAGGGCAGAAACCAACCGCGTTAAAGGCCCTCAGCCTCCCTTCCTGTTTTCCTCCGCCCAGAGTCCCCGGAGGGGAGAAGAACCCAGGCCTCCTTGGAAATCTGCTCTTAAGTTTAAGCTCTGGCCAGGAACTCACTCTTTGTCAGCATCTCATGACACCAACACGTTAAGTCAATTAAGGCAAAAATCGAGTCACTGGCCCACGTGGGCTGAACAGTGGACGGAGCTGACAGGCTGTTGGATGCGGCCGCGGCCGGACCGTCTGTCTCAACCTTGCTCTCCTTTGGGCCCGTTTCTCTCCCGGTTCATCAGAGCTCAGGCGGTGAACAGTTCGCTGCAGGAGCCTCCTCAGCCATCCAGCGTCCCAGGGTGGCGTCCCTGTGCCTCCGAGGAGACGGGCGCACTCCTCCCTCACCTGGCCCGGCGGTGGGCGACGTCACCTGCCCAGGAGAGGCAGGCCAGCCCTCCCCGGCTCCGGCTCCTGCAGAAAGGCCGGCAGACCCGCGAGCCTGCTCCCCCAAGCCTGCCGTGCCCGCGGAGTCTGTAGGAGGCTGGGAGCTCCTGCGTCCCCTGCCCTGACGGCCCACCAATCACCCCACCGGCGTGTCTCGGTCCCTAGTGTGTGTAGGGCGCTCGGTGGGCGCAGGGACGTCGGGGAGACAGTTCCTGCTGTGAGAGCCCTGGGAGCCGAGAGGGAGGGAAGTAAAGCACCAAAGAGAAGAGAGAGGAGGGCGGGTCCCTCTGCTGGGGGCGGCCCCTCGGGAGGAAGGGGACACACGCCCATCGCCCCCGGCCCCTGCTGAGCCCTGGGCACCCCTGGCCTCTCCCACGCGTCCCCGCTGGGTGTGGTGCGGGGTCAGGGTTCTCGTCCTCCCCGGGTCCTCCCTCCGCTCCGGGGGCCTCTCCGGGTGCTCTGGGGCGGAGGGGCTGCGGCCCGGCTCTCGGCCCTCTGGGCAGGACCGACACTCTCCAAGTCGTGAAAACAGGATTCGATGCGGGTTTAGCACATGCCCCCCCTCCCCAGGCGAGCACTCAGAGCGAAGCAGAGGGAACGCCAGGGGCCTGTGGGGACGTCCTGTCACCCAGCTGGGCTCCCGTGGAGAAGAGGGGGCACAACATGCCACACCCAGAGCCCCCCCCTCCGTGGGCTGTTCGTGGTCCATCCGGTTCCCTTTGTACAAATTGGAGGGTGAGTTGTGAGTTCCGTGACACGCGTGAGACTCCGGTCCTGTCCTGTGTGCCAAGCGTCCGGCACCTTTACCACCGAGGCGCCAGCCAAGGAGGACTCGCGCGGCGCCGGCCAGCAGGACGGCGACAGCCGCGCGGAAGGCGGCAGGCGGAAGTTCCCGCGGGGGCGGAGGGGTGCGCATGCGCAGGCCCGGCGCGGCCGTGCGGCCCACGTGACCCCCTGATGGCCACGGGGCGGGGGCTTTTCTCCCGGAGAAGCAGGCCCTCGGGCGGAGGGAGGGGCCGCTCAGGGCAGGGCTGGCCCGGGCGCTTTCTCAGCGGGGACGCCTTCAGGGCTGGGTCCGCAGAGGGTTGGGCCCCAGGCCTCGGGTCCCTCGGCCGAAACCAGCCGAGCACAGAGCCGGCGCCACCCCGGGTGCGCTCGGTTCTGGGACAGCCCTGGCCCGGGGCTGCGGGGAGGCGGCGGCGCCACCCACGTGGCCTGCCTGTGCCCTCCGGGCGCCTGAGACCCGGGCCCTGAGCGCCCGGCGGGGGAGGGAAGGCAGCACTTCCGGCGCCCGGCTTCGCCCGAAAATTCACGAGAAAAGCGCTTGAGGCGTAGCGTGCTCTCCGTGGGAGAGGTTTGATTACACATTCATTTCGCTAAGGGATTTGGTTTCTCCTTTTTCCCTTGTGTCAGTTTTGGAAAGGATCTCATCCATTTCCTTTGTATTTTCAAATATAACAGCGCAAAGTGTTTCAGAGTGCTCTCACAATCTTTAACTGTCCACAGAACACACAGTAACATCACTTTTTATTTTCGATGTTAGTAGTAATTTAGGCCTTTTGCCCTTTTCGTTCACTTTTGTCAGGGTTTTATCAGTGTTTTTGATCTTTTCAAAGAGCCATCTTTTTAAAAACAATGCTTTACCCTGTGGTTTTTATTTTATTAGCTTCTGTCCTTATCCTTATTATTTCCTTCCTGCCACTTTTATTGGCTTTAATTTGCTTTTCTTTAATTTCTGAAAATGGAAATTAGGTCATTGTTTTTAAATTCTTTTTTTCCGTAAATATTCATTTAAGGCTATAAAACCACTGCATCCCCGAAGTTTAAATTTGTCATATGTTTATCGCTCAGTCCAAATGCGTTCTAATTTCCATGGTGATTTATTTTTGACCCATGGGTTATCCAAAAGGTTATTGCTTAATTTTCAAACATTCGAGGATTTCTTAAATCGTGTTTCTGCTGTCCCGCTGCAGTTAGAGAAAACACGCTCGAGCGATCCAGTCCTTCAGGTCTGCGGAGTCTTGCCTCGTGACCCACTTGTTGTCAGTTCAGTTAAATGTCCTGCGTGCCCTTGAAAGGCTTGTGTTCTATGCACTGAACGCGCTGGTCTACATTTGTCAATTATGTAAATGTGTTTTACAAACCTATGTCTTTAGGCAGTTTGTTCCCAGTTGCTAAGCTTCGTGTGCTAAAATCTCCCGCGATGACTGTGGACTTGCCCACTTTATCCTTTGGTTCTGTGGAGCTGACATCCGTCACCACTTAGGCTGTGTCTCGTGCACAGATCAGAATCACCGCACCACCTGCTGGATGGCCTTTTCACCCCCGTGAACACTTCGGCCCCACGGTCTGCCCCGACCTTGACCTTAGGGTGCAGCCGCTGTTCGCAGTGCGGGCCAGGTGCCCCCCTGCCCCGCCCCTCCCACGTGAGGCACCCCGTGAGCCCGCAGCATCCCGGGTCCCACACGACACCCTGGCTGTCGGATGTGGTGGCGGGCGGCCCTTCCGTGGCCTCCACTCCACCTGCATTCTCATGCCTCCACCTGGGATGCGCTTCCTCCACCTGAGTAACTCACCTGGCGTTTCCTTTGGTGCTGGCCCCTAAAAATGTCTTATCTCGTGTTCAGCCTGGAATGTCTGTTCCGTCTTCATGTTGAAGGCTACTCACATGGGTACAGGAGTCTGGATGTACTCACTTTCTCTTAGCACCACAAAGATACCAGTCTGTTCTTTTCTGGGTTGCATCACTTTATTGCCCCTTATGAAGTGATATTTGTGTTTTTCCTTTGGCTTTTAAAATATGTCCCTTAATTGGGAGATTGGGATTGACATATATACCTTAATATGTATAAAATAGATAACTAATAAAAAAACAAAATAAAATATGTCCCTTGGCCCTTGGTTTTCAGCAGTTCTCCTGTGATTTGTCGACGCATCAGTACATGGTTTTCTTAGCACTGATCTTGGCGTTGGAATTGGTCTTGCTTCCCGACTCTCTCTCTAGGGCTCCAAATATGTACATGGGGTTAGGTGTTTTCATCACATCTTCACCTTTTAAACTATGTTTATTTTCTATTTTAATTCTTTCGTCTTTCTTCTTCAGCCCAGATACTTCCTACATCTTACAGCCCAGCTTTCCACTCCCCTCTTCTCCTGTGTCTAATCTGCTTTTAAACCTGCCTATGAAGAGTTGTCTTAAACTTTCTTTTTATACCTTAATGGAGAAATAATTGATGTACAAAAATACAAAAAGTGATTGTATTTAGAGTGTGCAATTTGGTGAGTTTCATCACATAGATACACACCTGTGAACCCATCGCCACTCAAGGCTGAGCACTTCTCGCCCCTGTGACTCACGTGGACCTCAGGCCGACGTCCTTCTCCTTCGCGTCTGGGTGTTACTGTCCTGTCTTCTGGCCACTGCTGCTGGTCTTGAGAAGCCTGCATCCGTCTAAATGCTCCTTGGCAGGCAAATTGCCTTTTTTCAACATGCTTTCAAGCTGTTTTTATTGTTCGTATCTTGCAATCGCACTACAGTACAATGGATCTAGGTTGGGTTTATTCTATTTCTTTTGCTATTTACTGCCAGCCATTAAGGTTTTCCTTTTCTGTTCTTCTGTGACTCCCATGAAAACGAGCTGAACATTTTCATTCTCTCTTCCATGTATGTTAATTCCTCTTTCATGTTTTTCCATCTCTTTTTCTCTATGAATGAACATTGTGGGTTATTTCTTCAAAGCATAACTTTCAGTGATGTTTCATCTGTTGCTTATCCCATTCTTTGTATTTTTAATTTCAATGAACAATATACTTCATTCTTAGGAGTTTATTATGAACTGAATGTTTGTGTCCTCCCAAATTAATATGCTGAAACCCTCACCCCTGATGTGATGGTGTTAGGAGGTGGGAGCTTCGGGAGCTGATGAGGTCATGAGGGTGCAGCCCCCATGATGGGATCAGTGCCCTGAAGACAGAGACCCTACAGAGCTCCCTCACACTTCCTGCCTTTTGGGCACACAGTGAGAAAATGGCAGTGTATGAACCAGGAAGAGTCCTCACCAGAACCCGATCCTGCTGACCCCAGACCTGCAGCCTCCAGAACCGTGAGGAATACACATCGTCATTTAAGCCTCTGGTCTGTGGTAATTTGTCACAGCAGCTGAACTGATAAGACAAAGTTTTATTTTGTCCTTTTAAAAATTATTCCTGTTTATTTTTCACGTTTCATGTTTGTTCTTCATTTTTATATTTTATTTTGGCTTCAAGTCCCTCCTTTATAATTAATGACTTTAAACATAGTGACTTGGGGCAGATTCCAAGGTTTGAACCCTTTGCTTTGTGGCCTCTGCCCACTCTCTGTAGTGCTACCCTGTCTCCCTGCATGTTTGTCCTTAGGATTACGGGCTGCTGTTCAGGGGGATCCGAGCAGGCTGGCTGGGGTGCCCCTTCAGCACATTCTGGCCTTTACTTTCGGCAGGAATCTTGGCTTATCACCAGCTTGGAAACATGTTTGTTTGTCGTTTTACCTTGGTGGTTCCTGGATCACAGAAGTACTGTAAATGTGGGCTGAATTATGTTAATTAATCCATCTAATTTTATCAGGAGGCAGGTATTTTTCTGAATGTGTTGTTTCTTTCTCGTAAGCTCAGCTACTCCTCTACAATCCTTATTTTGCTTTTGCTGTGTTTTCTTCAGCATTTCCGTCTGCACGCAGTGGGGTGTCTCTTGCTTTTTGATGTGTCTCAGCAGCTTGCACACAGGAAGATGCCAAGGCCCTCGCTCGACTGGACCCCTAGGACTCGGACCCTGCCCTCACCACAGTCTGATGCAGGAAGCAGATGTGAAAACGTAAAATCAGGCTGTCTTGTGGTGTGACAAGAGTTCTCACCCAGAGTCAAGTCTGGGTGCAGTGGGGGGCAGGGGAGCAGTGCCTGCCACAGACAACCCATGTCTCAAGGAGGGACAGAAGCTCCTCCTAAAAGTTTTGTATAATTGCTACTAATGCAATTAAAATGTTACTAAAATAATTTAATTACCAAAGAAAAGTAAAATCAGTATAAGTGCAGGTCAAGGAGAAGGCCATTGGCTTCTTAGCATCCCAGGCTAAGAAGCCAATGTGTGTGCAGAGCACCCAGTGCATCTGGAACAGTTCCTGCTCCAGAGATCCCTGTGGGGCTATGCCCCTGCCTTCTGAATACGCTGCTGCCTGCACTTCTCTTCCTTATGTGGCATCATGCAAGCATTTACTTTCAGGTGAAAAAGCCCAATCTGGATCACTCTGTTTCAGCTGAGAAGTTCATTTACATTATTAAGACCCCCAGGAATTCCTTTTGACAGTGAGAGGTGCTGTTTCAGAGTTGGAAAGGAGCTGAGAGGGAACTACAGAATTATTTAGTCAAAATATTTTCAGCAATTTTCTTTCTCTAAATGCAAGGAGGAGAGAAATGAGAAGGAAAGACAATGCAAGTAAAATATGTTTATTTACTTTTAAATTATTTCTTATGAAGAAGAAATGAGTCAGTCAAAGTCTATCTTTTGACTATTTTGAAGAATCGGTTCCTTCATTCACTCTTTCATTTATTTATCTGATACACATTTATTTTACTACTAATTACAGGCTAATTTTCTGCTTAAATTTCTCTTTGCTCAATGACACCCCAATAGCAGAGAGCACACCTAATGCCCAGATACTGGTTTCTAATACCATTTCCCAATAAAAGGCACCAGGGCTCCTTGGAGAAGTGATTGATTCCAGGGCTGGGCGAAAATATGAGATGAGCCCAGAGTATCTCATTGTGCCAGGAAGCAAGGAAGCGCTCAAAAGAGGATGGTGGGGAGGGAGGTGTGTGTCAAAGGACACAGGAGCCAACCTGGGAGAGCCCCATGGCCAGAACTGGAAGCATCTGAGCAGTCAAACAAGTAACAGCAGTACAGGGGTATCACCTCAGTGCAAGGCGAGTATCCACTGTCCATACTGACGTAAATAAATAATGGAATAAGCAAAACATGAGGGAAAGGGAGACAGTTCTTCCTTACGCAGAAATTCCAGTTCTTAAATGTGGAAGGAATGAGGTAAACACACAGTCACCATTAGAACACCACGGGGGTAATTGTCGCAGCAAAATCCACCAATGCATGCTAAAGTTAGTGGGCGAAAGTTTGAGGAGAAATAGGATATTTGCATAGTTTTAAGAATCTCTCCAAGATGTTTATTACTTACAGAGGAAATAGTAACTTTTCAGTGGGGGAACCTGGCAGACACCACCTTTCCCAGGGGAATCAAGTCAAAACACTCTGGCTTCCTGCGCCCCACAAGACACACCAGAAAACGCACAGCACTTCTGCAGTTTTCTTGCCAAAGATACGTAACCTCAACCGAGTCGTGATAAAATAACAGACACTCAAATTGAGAGACGTTCGACAAACCCCTGACCTTCAGAAGTGTGACGGTCACGAGGAGACAAAGTGCAGTGGGGTCCTTTGTAGGACCTGGAACAGGGGTTGGACTTGTGAGGAAACTGGTGAAATCTGACCCAAGCCTGCAGTGTAGCTGGCCGTATTCTACCCATGTTAATCCCTGCTCTGGAGCACTGCGTGTGCCTGCGCAGGACGCCGGCACGGGGAGCTGGGCACAAGGTACACCGGAACTCTGGACTCTTTCTCAGCTTTTCTCTGAGTCTAAAATTATCTCAGAATAAAAAGTACAAAAGAATAGTGTCCATGGGTTTAAAAATGTACACAAAAGCTGAAAAGTCACAGTCCCCAGCATCACTCTGAGCCCCGAGGAAACTGCTGTGGATAGTTTCTGAATTTTGTTGCTCCTGGGAGGAAGAAGTCCCGAGGACACCCTCGTCCTCCAGGCCTAGATCTGCACCAGTAGGTGTGGCATCGGCTCCCTGACGCCTGGGGGATTTCTCCTCCCCGTCTGCTCCCCAAGTCAGGAGTCCCAAACACAGGGAGCCGCTTCTCAGAGATGCGGCTGCCTGCATGTGCCCTTCCAGCTGACGCCCTCGAGGGTGCTGCTTCTCTTCTGGAGCCTCTGTTTCCACATCTGTAAAATGGGGTGGAAGGCGCCTCCCTCACAGTGTTGAGGAGAGAACTGGGTGTATTGACCTACGTGAACTGATTGGAAGATGGTTTGTACATAGAAAGCTCTCAGAGACTGTTGGTTACTAAAAATACATTCTCTGTGTTAATCTGTGGTTCTTGTTTGTGAAGAGAGAACACTGAATGTGAACATGGAGTTGAGAAATGGCTCTGCTGTGACATCCACAAATAAAATGATATCACTGCAAATTAACTCCCCCTCCCTGCGACATTTCTACTTCCCATTATCATAGACCCCGGTTGACTTTTGGGTCAGCCCCTTAGAAAAGGAATTGAAGAGACTCTATAGATGTTCTGCAACCTCATGCTGAGACCGAGCGGGACCCTGCCATGTCCTCCTTCTGCCTCTTGTCTGTAGAAAAGCTTTAGCCTCCTAGGACTTCCCTGAGTTCCAAAGAGAAAATTTAATCAGAGAAGTGAGAAAATGTGAAACAAAGGAAAACCGTCAAACAAGACAAAGTAATAATAATTTAGCCATTAAACAAAATTAATGACCTTTAGTTCCTCCTCAAGGGCTATAGTTACTATTCTGAGCCGTGTCTTTGAGCTGCTTTGCAGATACTGAAACCCCACCAGGAGGAAGAAGTTAACTGTCTGCTGCCCACAAGCATGTAGACCCCAGACCAGCTGAAACCAGAAGGTTGATGATGCTGCCTCCTGATGACCTCACCACCAGCCAATCAGAAGAAAGCCCGTGAGCCGATCAGGCACCCTACAATCCTTACCCCTGATGCTGCCCTTAAACCACCCCCACCCAGAAGCCTTTGGGGAGTTCCAGCGCTTTGAGAACTAGCTGTCCAGACTCCTTGCCTGGCACCTGCAATAAACGCTCCCCTTTCCTTCACCACAGCCCGGGGTCGGTAGACTGGCTTTACTGCACGCGGGCGAGGGGACCCAAGTTTGGTTCAGTCACAATGTTTCTGTGTCCCTTAAACTCCTGTTGTGTCCTCGCTCCTGCAGACATGAAAGGCCCCTTCTCTCCTTGTTTGGAACCAGCCCGTGACTGTAACTGTGAATTGACACATTTTCGATGATCTGCCAGCTGGTGGTGATCACACAGAACCACAAGGCGCTGGCGTTTGTGGTGTGACGTACTTTCCCAAACTGTGTCCGCGTTTCGTTTGGTTTTCGTCCTCGCCTGGACCTAACGTGCTTTCCTCAGAGAAAATGATGGAGGTAGGAATCTGCCGGGAGTGGCTTCCGATCCTGGCCACCTTGCAGGTGCTGATGGCTGGCTGTCCCAGCCAGGGTCCCCGGCACACGGCGTTGCTGAGCCTCGTCCCCGTGTGTCACCAGGCTTGCGCCCTTGGCCACTGGGGGCTGGCTGAGATTTCTGGTCAGGTTTTGTCGACTCTGTCATGCATTTTCTCCTCCTCAGTTTCAGCATAGAATCTGTAAATCATCAACAGGGAGGGACTGGTGAAAGGGAGAGAGGAAGGAAGGGAAACGCCCTCATAAAGGCCCTTCTCAGAGCGGCAGCAAAATAACATTTTAACATAAAGCTGGCGGAGAACACGTCGCTCAGTTTTGAGATGAGACCGTAGGCACACAGCCCCCTTTTCGTGCTCAGGGGCGACTTGGAGGAGAACGTGGGCTTTGGGGAGGAGAGGGGTGTGGGGTCCTGGGAAGCAAAGGCAGAGGCAGGCCCCTCCTGGGGCACCGGTTCTGCCCTGAGAGGTGGGCAGTTGCATACTTTACAAACCCTGAAATTCCAGCATGGGAAGACCCGTCCCCCTCACAAAGCCCCCAGCACGGCTCCCCACCCTCCCGCCCAGGTCACCCACCTCCCCTTCTTGGCCCAGTGGGGAGGGACCCCAGGAGGGGCCGGGAGTCTCCGAACAGCAGGAAACGGTCCCTCAAGTGCGAAGGAATCAGAAACATCTGTGCCGCTTTTTTTCCCCCTCTGTGAAGCATGTTTACAGTTCTGGGAAATGGACTTGGCCAAAACCACATGGGATTTCATCAAATGACCGTTTAAAATACTTGGCAAGTCCACAGAGCAGCTTGAGTCTGTCCATCTCTCCCGAGCGCTGGCTCTCGCAGGAGGTGAGTAGTGGACCCAGCTGACCACGTGGTTTCTCGGGGTGGGATCGCCGTGCTCCTCCCGACACCCCGGCAGGACCCACAGGTGTTTCTGGTCCTGAAACATGAAGAGGCTCCGTCCCTGCAGCGTGGCCGCCGCAGATTAAGGTCAAGAACAGGAAGCACTGCGGCAGGGGCAGGGGGCCGCCCAGGAGCCGGAGCAGCCCGGCTGGGTGTCCGGGGAGAGAGCTGGCGTCCACCGAGCCAGAGCCGTGGGGCCGGCAGCTCCCCACTGTCTGGTCATCAAGGGCCTTTCATTTTCTTTTCCAGTAGTTTGATGGAATGCCACAAAAGAGGGTTTCTGGAGGAGCCCCGAGGCCGGGCTGCCCCTGGAGCCCCACAGTCTGGGGTCTCAGCTCGGCCCAAACAACCGGAAAACGTTCCAGGAACTGGAGCATCGGCACCTCGCTTGCTCTCGGCTTCTCGGGGGTGAAGGAACGTGCAATCACCCTGGAGACGCGCGCTGGCTGCCGGCCTGTGCAGGGAGGGGAGGCCGACGGGAGCCGCCCACCGGTGGAGGCTGTGAGCCCGGGGTGGGGGGCAGGGCCTGCAGGGCGCCCAGGGGATGGAGGGGTGAACTCGGGCTGCGTGTGCTCTTCACACCCGGACCCAGCCTGCAGAGCCCTTCCTGGAGCGCCCGGCGCCCCGCGGCCTCTCCTCCATGTCCAGCTGCCCTGGGATGGGCGCTGGAGTTGCCCCCAGGGGTCGGGGGCTTCACGGGCGAGTCCGAAGACCCCGTGGATCCCTCGTGCCGGAGCAGCCCTCTGAAGGCCACCTCTCGGGTTCGAGACCCCAGAGGAGCGGAAACAACGGGCCCCCACTTTCTGGGACGTCTCCTGAACCGGGAGAGCAGGCAGAGATGGAAGACCGTCCCTCCTGGTGGCCGAACGGCTCACGCTGACCACTGGCCCAAGCCCTGGGCCCAGCCGGTGCCACCCTGACCTGGCCACAGACAGCTCCCAGGAGCCAGACTTCCAGGCCCGGGTCACCGAGATGGACCCATTTTCCAGATGGGGGAGTCAAGATGCTTTGTCCCGGCAGGCCTTCTAAGCAGTGGGCATCCAGCAGCGAACAGACAGACAAAATTCCAATTCAGTCATGTGATCAGCTTATAGAAAAACATCTGAGAACACTCACAGTCATCCACGAAAAACTTTTTATCAGACTTAGAAAGGCATTTCCTTAACTGGATGAAGGGTCTCTTCAGAAAACCTTCAGCAAATATAACACTAAAGGGTGAAACAGAAAGTATTCCCCTTAAGAACAGGATTGGTAAGTATGCCTCCAACTGCACTTCTTGCTACATTCAGAGAGAGGTAGGCGGTCATATCGTCTGTGGGAGAGAGAGACACACACACAGGGAGAGACAGAGACAGAGACAAAGAGAGACAGAGGAAGATGGAGAGAGAGACAATGGCTAAGGATTGGAAAGGAAAGAAGAAAAAATAGATTATTCACAAATGGTATTATTATATTATAGAAATTAGGAAAAATGAAAAAGAATAATAAAGATAAGAAATAAAAGAGAATAAAGGTAGAAAATCCAAAAGAATTTGCACATACTTTAGACGTAACAAGATGTAGCAAGTGTGTCGGATGTGAACCCAACACATAAAATCACCTGCATTTCTATATCCCAGATATAACATTTTAAAAATGTAAAAATCTAACAAAAGATGAACAGGGCAATTGAGGAGAAAATCATACACTTTACTGAGACATTAATAAAGACCTAAATCCAGGAGAGGTTGCCACGCAGACAGAGGGCAGGACTCGTGCCGTGAGGAAGCCGGGGCCTCCCAATGGGTCTGTGAACCCAGCGCAATTCCAGTCAGCCTCCAGCGGGTTTGCTGTGGACCCTGGTGAGACGATTTTAAAATTCACGTGGATGGGCAGAGGAATACGAGTTGCAGAGATGAACCTGAATCAGAAGACCACGGCGGGGACCTTCCCCACCGATACTGAGAGCTTACACCCTCCAGATGGTGGTTATTTTTGAGGAAGAGAGAGGCGTTGATCAGGGCGAGCAAGGCATGTCGTTCCCGGGGGGTGTGGCCTGAGGCTCTTTGGTCACCGTGTCCCTTAAGCTGTGCGCACGCGCTTTTGTACGCTGTCCTGTCACCTCGCTTTATCTCATAATTCTAAAACCAAACCAGAACAGAACAGACCATGAGCATGTGGCCAGGGCCGCTTACACGGCTCATTGGGCCCTTCAGTCAGCCTTCCTTTGCCCCTGCCCGGCTGGTTTATCCCCACGGCTCTGAAAACTCACCTCGTGGCCCCAGAAAAGACAATTTCTCTTCCCTTTTCAGTGAAGGCTCTTCTAGGCGCTGAGTGTCTACGGTCCCACCGCCGACGTCCAAGTCCACAGTACGTGACTCCTGCCACGCTGCCCTTCCGCTGCAAGCTCGCGAGTCTGTCACTGTCCCTCTGGAAACCCTGAGGCCGGGGTGGACGCCCTGCAGGACCCCTGAGAGGCACCCGAGGGCGGAGCTTTGCCTCCCACTACCCGGGCCCACCTCCTGTCCCCTTCAATGGAAAGACCCACTGCATGATGTGAGGGTCACACCCTTATTAACCTGTGAAATGTCCACACAGGGCCACAGGACTGCCCCATCAGCGTGGGCTGCTGTTACCCTGGGTCTGACTGGTGGGCACTGACCAGTGGACACCATGGCAAGGCGGGGGTTATTTCCTTTGTTGGCCCGAGGGTCCTCTTCTCTCCGGGCTGCTCAAGGCTACACCAGGGCTTTTAAGCAGCCGAGTCACACAGCTGTCTCTTGATGAGCTTGTGGTCCACTGACACTCTCGGATCTTCTTCACAAACTGTCAGGCTGGGTCTTCCTGCTCCTCTTGTGAGCCGAGTGGGCCCGAGAGCATGACTGCGGACTTCTCCCACTATCTTCCATCTTGTTAACTTGGGCCCTTTCTCCAGGCTGGTGAAGTCGTCTTGGATCTTGACTTCATCCTTCAGTACATTAGCTCTCCCTCCCAGCTTCCTGTCATTTGCACGTTTGATCAGCATGCAGTGCTTCCCTCCAGGGAACCAGAATGCAGGGGGGCTGATAGTGGAGCACTGGGGGGGGGGGGGGGCGACCCAAGTGAGGGCCAGGTTCATGTCCACCAGGTGGAGCAGGGGGGATGCAGAGACCAGGCCAGGGATGGGGGGAGTGGGATTGGACAGAACCAGAGCATCGGAGAAGTGGGCGAGAGGGGAGAGGAAGACCCTTCCCCCCGAGTTTGCGGGGTTGAGGTGCTCTCTGGGCCCCAATCACTAACGCAACTGTCAGGTGGACACGGAGGGTGGTCCTGGGATGGTGGACAGAGCAGAGGGCGGGGCATCCTGGAGCCCCTCCCACCACGGAACCAGTCAGCCTCTGTCGCGAGAGGCCGGACAACCCAGAGGCCTGGACAAGAGGTGTTGTTTCTTTCGCGTCCAGGTGTGGGACTCTGGCCTGTCGCCTGCAGGGACCAGAAGTGGCAAAGGGCCTCGGGGCCACAGGAGAGGGGGTGAGGAGGCACCCCACACCCCACGAGTTCCTTGGGACACCGGCATGTCCTTGGTCCAGAGGTGTGACGGGGGCACCCACAGGCCGGGGGGCCACGGGTGAGCCCCGCTGATGCCCACGAGGGCAGGGGTGGCCTTGTGTGGGGACCCCCTATCCGTGTGCAGGGCCTGGGGTTTCCTCTCTTGCTGCTCTAGTTCTGGAACAAATTCTGAAGGACCTCTGGGACACGGCCACACTCTGGAAGTAACGCTGCGTCTGGAAGGCTGGCCGGCCCGGAGGGAAGTTGCCCAGGACAGACGCGCTGCTTTCAGGAGGGGAGGGTGGAAGGCCTGCAGGCTGATCCCAGAGCCCCGTGTGGGCTGAGGGTGGCCCGCAAAAGATGCCACCGCCTCACCCCAGAATCCATGAACTTATTGGCTTATTAGGAAAAGATTCTTTCAAATGTGATTGTGTTGAGTGTCGTAGGATGAGAGAATGCTAGCTTATCCGCCGGGCTGTAAACCCAAAGACAGGGTCCTTACAAGGGACAGGGGAAGAGAGACACAGCCACAGAGGAGACCCACGTGATGACGCGGCCACAAGCCCAGGGACACCTGGAGCCCCGGGAGCCGGAAGAGGTGGCAAGGACCCTCTCTGGGGCCTCGGGAGGGAGCGCGGCCCTAGGGCACCTGGATCTCAGACGTCTGGCCCCGGAGCTGGGAGAGAGTGAATCTGCTATTTAGGCCCCAGTTCCCGTGTTTTGTTACAGCAGGAAGGGAAGCTGGCACCAGGTGTGAAGGAGAGGGTCCCAGCTAGAGTTCAAACCCTCCCACAAGGGACCCCAGCCCGCCCCCGCCGTGGGCTCAGGACCGAGCTGGACTGGTGGATCTCAGCAGGGCCGGACCTGCGATCCCTGGGGCCACATGCCCTCTGCTGGGTGGGTGGGGGGGGCTCCCGTGAGGCCCTCAGAGGACACGGGGGTCACCGAGCACGTGCTGCTTCACAGACACAGCGGGAGACTCTCGGCCTCTGACATCCATCAGTGTCTATCAGGTGTTTGATATCAGCTTGTTCTTTGTCCAGAGCTGGGCGACACTTGTTCTTAATCACCACCGCCCAACTGCTGGGCTCCCGAAACTCGCGACGCGGGGTCTGCACCATGGGGACCCCAGCCCCTCCAGGGGAGCCCTCCGCCCGTGGGGATCTCGGGCCCTCGCAGGGATGAAGCAGCCCCGGGGCAGCACCAGCCCCGTTTACTGGGAAACGTTAGGCCAGTCGGCAGTGCCTCTGTGATTAAGTCTTCCCACTGGCATTTCCTGTTTTTATTTTATTTTCTTAAATTCATTAAAAAAATTTTTAAAATAAATTCTAAGGTAATTTTATGAAGTGGTTTAAATCCTCATTTCACATTTTTTTATTTGAATATAGTTGACTTACAATATTATATTAGTTTCAGCTGTACAACATAGTAATTCAGTACTTTTATAGATTATACTCCAAAGTTATGATAAAATATTGGCTACATTCCCTGTGCTGTACATTATATCCCTGTAACTTTATTATTTTATTCCTAGTGGTTTGTACCTCTAAATCCCCTTCACCTACCTTGCCCCTCCCCTACTCCTCTCGCCACTGGTCACCACTAGTTTGTTCTCTGTGTCTGTGAGTCTATTTCCACTTTGTTATATTTGTTTGCTTTAATTTTTAGAGTCCACATATAAGTGATAACATACAGTATTTGTCTTTCTCTGTCTGGCTTATTTCACTCAGCATAATACCCTCCAGGTCCATCCATGTTGCTGCAAATGCCATTATTTCATTCTTTTTTATAGCTGAGTAGTATTCCATTGTCTATATACATATAGACATACACCACATCTTCTTTATCCATTCATCTGTTGATGGACGCTTAGGTTGTTTCCACGTCCTGGCTACTGTGAATAGTGCTGCTATGAACATTGGGGGGCGTGTATCTTTTCTAATTAGTGTTTCCGTTTTCTTTGGATAAATACCTAGGAGTGGGATTGCTGGATCATATGGTAACTCTATTTTTAGTTTTTCAAAGAACCTCCATACGGTTCTCCATAGTGGCTGCACCAATGTACATTCCCACTAACGGTGCAGGAGCCTTCCCTTTTCTCCACACCCTCTCCAGCATTTATTGTTTATAGACTTTTCGATGATGGCCACTCTGACAGCTGTGAGATGGTATCTCATTGTAGTTTTGATTTGTGTTTCCCTGATGATTGGCAATGTTGGGCATCTTTTCATGTGCCTGTTGACCATCTGTGTGTCTTCTTTGAAAACTGTCTATTCAAATCTTCTGCCCATTTCTTAATCACGTTGTTTATTTTCTTGATTGAGTTGTGTTACTTCTTTATATTCCCCGGTTTTAATATTGTTATAGGCGTGCACATGCCCAAGCCCCGAAGGCCAATCCCAGAGGCTGGGCTGCCCTGGGGTCTGTGCAGAGCTCTGGCCGGGTCTGGCCCGTGCAGGTTGTTCCACGCTGCATCTCGGGCTGGCTGGACTTCAGGAGGAAGTGTGGTGCCTTCTGGGCAGCCGGGTCCAGCAGGGACGTGAGCCCTGATGGGGTGCAGCACCCGAGGCCACGGTCCATGCTGACCGTCACAGGTTCCGGCCAGGGCTGACGGAGGGCAGGGCTGGACAGAGCTGCTTCTGGATTGGCACGTGGTCCCAGTGTGCCACACTGGGACAGCGCTGGGGCCAAACGCTAACCCCTAGGGCCCTCAGGCCGAACACTCATCCTTCAGAGTACTTGGTGTCATGTGCTGGCTGCGTTCAGGGGAAAACTGAGCTGCCTGACTCGGCTAGAGGTGGGCCTGTTATGGAACAAGTGAGCCAGGACCTGAGGTGTTCAGGACACGTTCTTGACACACGGAGGACCCCAGGGTCTTTCCGCCCCCACGACTGGATTCCCAGTGACCCCTCAGGAAGAATTCCACTGCCACAATTATTACAAACCTCAGGTCACTTCAGAGTGTGCTAGGTCGACGGGGGGCTGGACCCACTGCCCTGCAGACCTCAGGTTCCGGCCGGGCCCCATCCAGGGCCTTTCTCCTGGCAGGAGACCAAGAGAGAAGAAAATAAGGCCACTGGCGACACCACACGTGTGACCAGTGGGACCCCGGCCAGTTCTCAGCCCCTTCAACAGAGAGGCAGGCAGAGGGAAGCGTGTCCAATAACCCGCAGGAAAGGCCAGCGCCACACAGCTGGCCCGTCCGGCCGCCGCTGCTCCACAAGCCGCCTCTGGACGGGCATTTCTCCTCCTCTGCCCCACCCTCCTTTGCGGTGGGCAAAGCCGCACAGCCCTCCTGCACCCCGGCAGGAAGCGGGTCCCTGTGAGTCTCTAACCTGGGCGGGCTGGCTGGTGCAACCCCTTGGCCCTAGCGCGGCCGTGGGACGTGACCCCTGCCCCGGGGCAGGTCACTGTCACTCCGGGTCCTTGTGGGCCCACATGGCGGCTGTCCCTGGCACAGAGGTCTCGTTCCTGTGGCACAGCCATCCTCTGACCTCGCCCCCTTTCAGAGGGTTCTCGTCTGGCTGAGTCGGTGGCCCCTGGGACCCCCAGTTCAGCAGCCTGAACTCCCTGTGAAGCTCAGGTACTTCTCTGCAGCATCGCCTCCAGGAGAGCCTCTGCCGGTGGATCCTGGGGCCTGGGGTCTCAGTGGCTGAGCCTTAGCAACTCTCCCACCTGCCCAGGGGGACCAGGGCACGGGGCCGAGGGCCCAGCAATCCCAAACCGCCTCTGTTTTCCCCTCGACGTGATGCAAGAATTGCAAAGCTCCTGAGAGCTCAGATGCCGGCCTCTCCAGGAAGCCGACCACTGAATGGTTTTCCTGGAACCGGTTCCCCTCCCAGCCCTGCCATCTTATCGCCCACCCAGAGCCAGAGAAGGAATTCGTCCTTCCAGGGGAGCAGTTTGCAGGGGGGCCGGGCCGCAGACGCAGTGCAGAGGGGCCACCCGGGAAGGCCCGCAGTGGGGGCACAGCGCCCGTGCAGGGCCCAGCGACCCCTGCTCCGCCAGCCAGGGAAGCTTTGCTTCACTTCATTCACAGATGGGGCTTCCAGGTGAGACTTCTCTTGAAGAAGTTTCATGGATTTTTTTTTTGGCCGCGTTGGGTCTTTGTTGCTGCGCGCGGGCTCTCTCTAGTTGTGGCGAGCAGGGGCTACTCTTCGTTGCCGTGTGCAGGCTTCTCATTGCGGTGGCTTCTCTTGTTGCGGAGCACGGGCTCTAGGTGCACGGGCTTCAGTAGCTGTGGCGTGTGGGCTCAGTAGTTGTGGCTCGCAGGCTCAGTAGTTGTGGCGCACAGGCTCAGCTGCTCCGTGGCATGTGGGATCTTCCTGGACCAGGGCTCGAACCCGTGTCCCCTGCACTGGCAGGTGGATTCTTAACCACTGCGCCAGCAGGGAAGTCCTCGTGGATTTTTTAAAGTCTGAAAAGCACTGGATAGAGATGAGGTGCTGAGGTCTCTGCCCAGAGAGAATCTGGTTCCCGACTCCAGACCTTCCACCATGAGAGGCCCATGCGGAGCCGCTGGTGCGCGCCCCCCCCCCCCGAGGCTGTTAGAGGAGTTGAGATGCCTTTGGGGCTGTTGTGAGCTTAAGGGGGGTGGCAACGAGTCACCCTGGCTGCAGCGCCCTGCCCCAGCGTCTGTGTGCACAGCGGGCCTGCAATGAGCGTGGCCGCCTCACAGGGCCTGGACGGGAGGCAAGCGGCAGGAGTGCCTGAGAAGCAGCCTCAGTCTCCGCCACACTACCAACCCCGGGACACACGCAACCCCAGGACTCGGACTCAGAGGGGGTCAAAAATGACGAAAGGGAGGAAGAAAGCTTCTTTCTCAGAGATGAACCCAGGGAGGGGTCCGGGGGGCCTGATTGTCCTCCACTCTCCCCAAGGGGCAGCTCCCCGGGATCCAAGCCCAGCTCCGGCTCTTTCCAGCCGGCAGCCTCAGACGGGTTATTTCAGCTCAAAAGCCACATCTTCCTCCGCTAGATACGTTTAATATGTTATCCAGGCTTCCCCCCCCGCCCCCACCGCGAGCTCCATTATGCCCACTGCACTAGGTTTGCCAGGAGTGGGGGACGGGAGGGAGACACAGGGGCCACCCTGGGCCGGGGCTTCCGAGGGTCCTGCCCTCGCCTCCCTGTGGGGCCTGGGGGCCAGCACGACACCAGACCTCCCCCCCGCACTTTGTCCCCACGTCTGACATGACCCCTCTGAGCAGCTGGGAGTGGGCACCGGGAGCCGAGCCTGCAGGGGATGTCGCCCCATCCCTGCCAGCCCCACGTGGACAGCTGGGGGCACAGCCAAGGAGGGCGGCCCTGATAAAGCAAAGGACATGCCACGTGGCCCACAGAGGCAGATGAGGCGGGACAGCTGGAGGGTGAACTTAAAAAGCACATAATAAACGTCCTCAGAGAAATCGGAGCAGGATGGTGGCAGGCCTGGCACCTGCCCAAACAGCAAAAGTGCTGGTGATGTGAAGAGAGCCTTTGGGGTTCAGGCCACCCGACGAGGGCAGAGGGGATGCTCAGAGCCCACGCAGGGCAGCACAGCCCAGAGCCAGGGACACCTGCCCAACTGCATCCCAGCACCAGCCTCGCAGCCTCATGGAGAAACATGGTGGAACCGGACAAATGGGGGAGCACAGTCCCAGGGGAACATAATCACAGGGGGACATAGTTACAGGGGAACATAATCAGAGGGGGACATAGCTACAGGGGAACATAATCACAGGGGGACATAGCTACAGGGGAACATAATCACAGGGGGACATAGCTACAGGGGAACATAATCACAGGGGGACATAGCTACAGGGGAACATAATCACAGGGGGACATAGCTACAGGGGAACATAATCACAGGGGGACATAGTTACAGGGGAACATAATCACAGGGGGACATAGCTACAGGGGAACATAATCACAGGGGGACATAGCTACAGGGGAACATAATCACAGGGGGACATAGTTACAGGGGAACATAATCACAGGGGGACATAGCTACAGGGGAACATAATCACAGGGGGACATAGTTACAGGGGAACATAATCACAGGGGGACATAGCTACAGGGGAACATAATCACAGGGGGACATAGTTACAGGGGAACATTAAATCACAGGGGAACGTAGTCCAGGGGAACATAGTGCAGGGGAACGTGATCACAGGGGAACATGATCCCAGGTGGACATGTTTTCGGGCAGAACTGATAAGGCAGGTGTAGAGAAAGAAGGTTTCCAGTCATAAATGATAACTCAGGTGTTAGAGGATGAAAGCGTCCAGTCAAAAATAAGTACTCGGTAGATAGGGAAGTAAGGTTTGAAGTCATAAATTATACCCAAGGTGATAGAGAAAGAAAATATTACTTCAGAAATGATCATTCAGATGTTTGAGGAAAAAGTTGCAGTCATAAATAATTCAGAAACAGAGGTTTCCAGTCATAAATGGTAACTCAGGTGTTAGGAACAGGCTTCTAGTCACAAATCATAAGTAAGGTGATGGAGAAAGCTTTCCTGTCGTAAGCGATATTCAGGTGATGGAATACAAGGTTTCCAGTCAAAAGGGCAACACAGCTGATAGAGGAGAAGTTTGCCAATCATGAATAATAACTCAGATGATAAAGAGAGAAAGATTTCCAGCCCCAAATGGTCAACTCAGGTGACAGAGGTCACATATCTCCAGGCATAAATGACAACAAATGTGATAGGGACCGGAAGTGTTTCAGTAACAAACAACAGCTCAGGTGGTGGATAAATTTCCAGTCACGGTGGTAACCCAGGTGCTGCAGAAAACAGGTTCCTATCATAAATGTGAAGACAGGTGATAGAGGAAAAAGATTTTCAACCATGAATGACAAATCAGGCGACAGGAAAGATTTCCTTTTATAAATTATAAAGTAGGTGCTAGACAAAGAAAGGTATTCAGTCATAAATGATAATCCACGGGAAAAAAAAGTTTCCCAATCACAAATGATTATTCAAGTGATAGAGAAAAGCGGGTTTCCAGTCATAAGTGATAACTTGGGTGAAAAAAGAAGGTTCCAGTCATAAATGAAAACAGGTGATGGAGATAGATAGACGTGTTCTAGATGTAAACGATATTTCAGTAATAGAAAAAGAAGGCTTCCAGTCATAAGTAATGTCAGGTAACGGAGAACGAAGATTTCCTGTCACAAGTCATAAATCGGTTTATAAAAAATAAGATTTCTAGCCATAAATGATAACTCAGATCAGACAGAGAAAAATGTTTCCAGTCACTAATGGCAACTCAGCAGATAAGGAACAAAAATTTCCAGTCATAAATTGGAACTAAAGAGATGCTTACAACTAAGGAGTATCTAGTCATAAATAACAACCATGGTCACAGAAAAAAAAAATGTTTCCATCGTAAATGATAATCAAGAGATTGAGAAAGAATTCCACTCATAAATGAAAACTAAGGTCAAAAAGAAAGAAGTTTTCCAGTCTTACATGGTAACTCAGGAGACAGGGAAGGAGGTTTCGTGTCATAAACAATAAGTGAAGTGACAGAGAAGGGAAAACTCCAGTCATGGAGGAGAAAACACACGACAGAGAAAGATGATGATACCAGGTGATATGGAGAGGGTTCCTACCAGTAAAGGATAAATCTGATGATGGAAAAGAAGGTTTTCCAGCCATAAGTGATAACTTGGGCGAAAGAGAAAAAATTTGTCATAAATGATAATTCAGGAAATAGAGAAAGAAGATTTCCAGTCATAAATGGTAACTAGTATGAGACAAAGGTTTCCATTTATAATTGATTACTCAGGTGATATAGAGAAAGAATGATTCAAGTCATAAAAGATAAATCACATGATAGAGAAAGAGTGTTTCCAGTTGTAAATAATAACTCAGGTGATAGAGAAACTCAGGTGAGAGAAAATGAAATGTTTTCAGTCAAAAATTGTAACTCAGGTGATAGGGAAAGAACACTTCCAGTTATAGTGATAATTCATAAGCTAGAGAAGAAGGTTTTGAGTCACAAATGAAGACTTATATTATAGAGAAAGAAAGGTTTCCAGTCATAAATAATCATTCAGGTGATACAGAAAGAAGGTTCCTAGTCAAAATAGAGAACTAAGGTGATGATAGAGAAAAGGTTTCTAGTCATAAATAAGACAGAAAAAGAAAGGTTTCCAATAATTAGTGATAGTTCGGGTGACAGAGAAAAAAGGTTTCACTCATAAATGATAACTCAGGTGAGAGAGAAGGAAGGTTTCCAGGCCTGAATGATGTCAGGTGATAAAGAGACAAGGTACAAGTCATAAATTATGGAGAAAGAAGATTTTTCAGTCATAAATGATCAATCAGGGGAGAAAAAAACTTCAGTCATGAATGATAACTAGGCGATAGAGAAAGAAGGTTTCCAGTCGTAAATGGTAACCAACATCATAAAAAAAAAAAGGTTTCCATCACAAACGATAACTCGGATCACAGAAAAAGAAGACTGCCCGTCACGAAGGCAACAGGGTCACAGAGGAGGAAATGTTCCAGCCTTATGTGATGACTCAGGTGACAGGACAGAAGACGTCCTGTCGTCAATGAGGGTTCGGGCGCCAGAGGAAGAAGGATAACAGTCACAAATGACAACTCAGGGGGCAAAACTGAAGGTTGCTGCTCAAAACTAGTAAAAAAGAAAAGTTTCCAGTCAGGAATGATAGCTCAGGTGATGGTGAAAGACGGTTTCCAGTCATAAGTGACAACACCGGGGGTAGAAAGAGATGACCTCCAGTCACAAATGCTAAATCAGGAGACAGATAAATACGGTCTCCAGCCCTAAGTGGTAACTACCGTGACACAGGGCGAAGTTTCTAGTCATAAATGGTCACTCAGGCCACAAAAACCTTTCCAGTCATAAAACCCAAGTCGGGTGACGCAGAAAGAAGTTTCCTGATCATAAATCATAACTCAGGTGGTCCAGACAGAAGACCGCTTGTCACAGAGGCACATCGAGCGACTGAGAAGGTAGTTTGCAGCCACAGACAGCCCAGGTGATACAGAAAGAAGGGATTCCCCTGAGACGTGATGATTCTCTGAAAGAGAAAAGAGCCTTCGCGTTGTGAACGACGTCGGGGGACAGAGGAGGAAGGTTTGCAGTCACAGATGACGACGCAAGTGATAATGAAGAAGGTTTCCAGTCAGTAATAATGACTTGGGTGGCAGGGGAAGAAACTGTCTTGTCGTAAATTCTAACTGAGGTGATTGCTAGAGGAGGAAGGCTTCCAATAACAAATGCGAACCCAGATTATAGACAAAGAAGCTTCCAGGAACAAAGGCTAACTCACGTTAGCGAAAGAGAAGGTTTCCGGTTGGAATAGATAAATCTGGAGATGATAGAGGATAAAGGTTTCCATCCGTAAGTGACAGCTCAGGTGAGAGAGAAAGAAGGTTCCAGTTCTGAATGATATAAGGTGACTGAGAACAAAATATTTCCTGTTCTGAACAGTAAGCAGATGGTCGAGGGAGGAAGTTAGAGTCGGAAATCAGAACTCAGGGGACGGAAACCCACCTCCCCATCACAAAGGACACTTCAGCCCGCGGAGAGAGGCTGCCACCGCGTTGCCATGGTGACAGGAGCCGCCGCCCTGGGGCACCGCTTCGCTGGAGTCACGGGCCCTCGGGCGGGAACCACGGCCTCCACAGAAGGGCCTCCAGGCTCGGGAGGGGCAGGCGGCGGAGCCGTAGTCGTCAGCTTGCTCCTGGGGCCTTTCTGCCAGGTGTCACCTCCAAGCCGGGTGGAGGGGCTGCGGCCCCGGCGCCCTCAGCTCAGCGCCTGGCTCCTCGGTGGCGTGACCGTGAGAATCGCCCTCGCCATCCCCGTCGCCTCGTGCTCCGGGTCATCCTGCCTGGGAAGTTCTGCTCCGTCCGCCCCGTGTCCGCGTCCTCTCCCGCAGGGCGCCCCTCCGGCTGAGGGGTCGGGCCGGGGGCTCAGGAGAGGCCTGGCCAGCGGGCGCCGTGTCCGGCGGGCCTCCTGGTGCCAGCGCTCTGCCGCCTCACCGGTGCCGCACAGGAAGCTGTCCCCACGGGGTGGGCCGCGCGGACCCACCCTGGCCCCAGGGCCCGGCCACTCGCGTCTCGGGCTTTTGGCCGCGGCCCAGAACGTGCCCACGACAGCCTGTGCCCGGTGAGGCGCCCGGGGTCTGCGTCCTCTGCCTGGGGGGCCCGGCCCGCCCCCCCCCCCCCCCGAGTGAGCTGGGGCCTGAGGAGGCAAGACGGGCGCGGAGCATCCGTGTTCCCGCCCCCACCTGGCTGGCACGCAGGTGCCGGTGCCCCGTGGGCACGCGCACACATGGCAGCGGGGGAGGAGGCCAGAGCGCCTGAACAGGAGCGCGGGGCAAGGCTGGCCGTCTCTGCTGACCACTCTCGCCCCGCCCCGGGGCCCTGGCTGAACCCGGAGCCCCTGCTGTCCGTCCCGCGGAGCAGCGCTGCCCCCTGGTGCCCAGAGGCGGCGGCGTCAGACATACCCACGTCCTGGGAAACGGCCCGGCAGAGCCCACTCAGACCTGTGTCGCAGGCCCCGCCGCCCCTCTCGGGGCTTCCCTCCCCCGCTGCCCCCGCGCTCATCTGTCTATGCCTCTGCGCCGGCCCGGCCCCGGGCTCCCCTCTCCTCCCGTCTGGACACCTGGACGCTGGGCACTTCAGTAGCAACCCTGGAGCGTGGAGCACCCCCTCCCCTCTTCTGACCCCAGGGCCCAGAGACGCCACTTTCACCCTATTTCAGGGTCTTGAGACCACAGAGCCAGGCCCCGGCCCCAGGGCTGCAGTCACTCTAGTCCTGGATCTGACCGGAGCCAAGCACGGCTGACGGCCCAGGGGCGGAAACTCGGATCCTCCCATTCCCAGCCCAGCCCTGACCCAAGGCCTCCCTGGGCTGCACAGCCACCTGCAGACGATGCACCTTCACCTCAAGGCGTAAAACAGGCTAAAAGTCAAGTGATCCTGTAATTTTAAAATAAAACTCAAAGCATTTGAGAGTGATAAGAGAATCAAAATGAGAAAATTTTGGAAAAACAATTTTAATACTTAAGAAGTTCTGTGACAAAAGGTAACGTGTTCTTTTAAAAATGTATACGAAACACTAATATGAAATTTATTTTAGCATGAGATGAAAGCAACAAACACGATATTCTGTGGAATACATCCATTATTGGCCAATGTATTTTACACCTGTTAACATCAATCTGCATTTGAGCCGTGACTGACCATGAAACGTCCCCGAAACGCCGGCCTGCACTGGACACCAGGGAGGCTCGCCCGCGTCAGCTGCTCCTCCCCCGCAAGCGGAGCCTGTCTGCTTACTGAGAAGAGCACCTGCCCTAGAATTTTCTTCTCGATTGCTGTTAACGTAGGAACAGGTTTTTCCTAGTCATCAGTCTCCGAAATGTCTGCACTAAACCGAACAAGCTCACAGCAGGAAGCAAATGCTGCCTTGCCTTGAGTGATGTGTACTTCTCTTTTAATGCTATGATTACATTCTTATTTAAGGCAATGTAGTTTCTGCTTCGCTTCTATAAAACTTACATTAGTCATCTTTTTTAAACAAACTTGTCAGCATTTTGGGCCCAGTCAACCGGAGGCAGGCTAGAATAAGGACATCTAGACGGTTCTCTACAAAGAGACACAGAGCTCAGATGATCGTCTTTTAAAACAGAGAAAACGACAGGCTGTTTGTCTTCTAACACGCGTTTAAAAGTACGTAAATATAACACGCTTCTTGAACACCACCGGTCTGTGGGTTTCTGGCCGGCAAGGCTCAGCCACGGGCTCGGAGATTGCCGGGGCGGGCGCTGCTGTGAGAGAAGCCTGTCGCCTCCCTGCTGTGCGCTCACCGAGAACGCAGACGGGGGCGCCAGGTCACACACACGACGAGAGCTTCTTTCTGTCTTCAAACTGCTTGTCCACGGCCAGAGACAGGGCCTGGAGGAAGCCCTCGATGGTGATGCTGGGGGCCTGGAAAGACAGACGGCATCGTGCGGGTTCTCGTCCTCGGAGGGGCCACCCGGCAGCGCCCGCCCCCCGCCCCCCAGGGCACAAGCACCTCCGAGGAGGCAGGGAGGGCCTGCACGTGAGCGCTCGACGTGCCAGCGAGGGGTGAGCAGACACACGGCCACCTCCTCCCACTGCCCCAGGAGCCCGTCGCTTCAGAAACGTGAAGTGAGGCAGAGACCCCAATGGTGGCAAGTGGGACTCTCAGCGAGGCCACACCCTGCTGGACAGAGCGGGCGGCGGCGGAACAGGGCCCGGAGGCGGAGCTCGGCCGGGGACTCACCTGGACGTACAGAGCGTGAGCCAGAAAAGGGAGTTTTCTCAGGACACGGCCGCTGAGGCCCTCACTCTTCCTGTGAACGTAACCACACTCGGGGCGTCAACTCCACACGGACCGCTGCATGTTTCCGGACTAGACCCTGCACGTCCCTCCCCCAGAGCCCCTCGAGGGGGGCCAGGACAGGGTCCTGACGCCACCCGCAGCCTCGCAAGGAGCACAGTGAGGTGGGCACACGGCTGGCAGCAAGGGCTCCCCCGGGAACCGGGCTGGTTCACGTCTTGGTGAATTTTTGCCCAAGTCTCTGAACTGCTCTCCTCTGTCCCACCTCAGCCACTTTAACTAAATCTCTCCAACTGGTAGTGACTCCACCCCCCCCAGGCCCCGCCAGCGCCACCAGCTGGTGTCTGCAGCGCAGCCCACCTAAGGGCCCCCGCAGCCTTCCTGATTTCTCTCCAGTTTATGCAAATTCTAACGGTCCTTCGGGGCTCTGCTCCATTTCCCAGCTTCCCTTGATCACCAAGGCCATCTGAGAACTTGAAAGCGCTACCAGCCTGGGCCTCGAGCAGGTATGCCCACGATTCTCGATGCTCACGTGTTACGTGTCCCTCGGTGCCCAGGCAGCTGGACCACTTTCCTTTATTTCCCAAAGCACCAAGCTTAGCGCCGTAATTGTTTAATTGTTTAACTGTTTGCTTATCAAAGCAAAAGCCTCCATTTTATTTTCTTGCCAATTTGTAAAAGTTTAACAGATACTGCTTAAGGAATCAGTAATGTGTCAAAGAGAGCCTTAATCTGAACGTCTTTCCAGATACAAGGGCAGCACTTTGTTCACGGTCCACTGTCACGTCTAGGAGGCAGGAGGGCAGCTGCCCTCCACCCTCCTGCCCAGGAGCCCAGGGTCGGGGAGGCTGGGGGGCTTCTGGCGCGTGTGCGATGCCTCGGGATCAAGCCCCTGCCGTCTGACCCCAAACTACCACCCCGGCTGCCACAGGCAATTACTACACCCTCCCCGCCAATCCCAAAGCAAACGGGCTTCTCTTGGTTACAAAAGTGAGGTCAGTGCTCACCTTGAAATTTCACTCAGAAGGAGGCTCAACTTGGACACGTTGTTTTCAATGAAGCCAATCATCTCCAGCTCGCGGAGGGTCAGCAGCTGCTGGCGAGGGTATATGATCTGACACTGCGGGGACAGAGGGAGGGTCAGCAACAGGGACAGCACTTAGACGGCAGACACACTCCACGTCACATCTCAGAAATCCAAGTAGGGCCGTTGGACCTGCACAGGCCCCAGGAAGCAGCTCTCTCACACAGCCCCGCTTCTTCTAACAAAGGCAAGAATACAGACAGCAAAACATGTCTCAGAAGCCACAGCGGCTCAGCCCCTGCTGCTCCTGTGGGCAAAACATGTCCTCAGCACGTGTCAGGTGGGGAGGAACTCAGAGGTGTTGAGTCCAGCCCGATATTCAGTTTCAACCATGCGTCACATCCCACAATGGACAGAGTTGGGCCCTGGAGCCGGACTTGGCCGGCCTTTCAAGGAGGGTCTCTGTTCACTGTTTTAAAATCAAGACTCTCATTTGGTGGAATGACAGACAGTCTCTAACTGACCATGGACCCGGGTCCTAGAGTTCACCTCCCAGACCACGTGTCTGCACGTGGGACGCTCCTTCCCAAGCACCCGCGCTAAACTGTCAGGCTGCCACGCTGACGCTGCCACACCGTCTGATTCAGGAGCCACGAGAGGAGAAAGAAGAGGTCTGGCTGCACATTTGGGAGGGCTGGTGGGGGTCGTAGGTAAAACTAAGCAACAGGGTCTGTGCTGGGTGTGTTCTGACCTTCCCACCTGACTGCATGACACTCCCTCAGGCTCCCTGCGGCCTCCGCGGACCCCCCAGGGACCTGAGCCGTCCAGCAGGCTCCTGACAGCGCAGGGCCACAGTCCCACGCCGACAGCCTTCAGGACCGGCCAAACCTCTGCCACATCGGAATGTCTTCATTTCCCATAAACCGTCTAAGAAACGACACCTGCTCCAGGCACTCGGCTCCCAGAAAACGTCCGAACGCCTGGCGAAACCTCAGGGCAGCCCCCGGACTCGCAGCACAGTGCGACGCGGCTCCCCGGGAAGGCACCCGGGGGCCTCCAGCAGGATCCCCACCACGCAGGCTCCTAAACGGCGGCACCACGTCAAAGCCCCACGCCCCACCCCGCCCCCCAAGGCGCGGGAAAGCAGGAGGGCCCGCGCGCCGGGACAGCGCACCCCGGGCGGAGACCAGCTCCCGTCCCCGTCAGAGGCCGGGTCACCCTTGTGAGGACGCTGGGGCCCCCACTCCGTGGTGCAGGCAGCGGTCCCATCCCCCAGCCGGTTACAAGGCTGCCAGCCTGGCGATCGCTGTATACATCCCCATTTGCTGGCTGGCTCGGTTACGGCCCACGGGCACACGCAGGCCCTGAGACCGACTCGCGAGAGGCAGACGGTGACCATGCACGCGCTCGCTGCCACTGTGCTCGCGCTGACGGCAGAACCTGGGGCCGCCAACCCTGCAGCCGACGACCTCCCTGTGAACTACGACCTCCAGTCCGGTGACCTCCCTGTGAACCAGGACCACTACCGTTCTTCCTCTCTCAGGGGAGGAAATCGAGGCGCAGAGAGCAGGTCACTTGCAGAGGCCGTGAGGTCCGGGACAGGCCCACACCCCACTCACTCGGCACCTGCAGATCAGCAGGTCAAAGCACCACGATGATCAGCAAAATACTGGACCAGTGGCTGTGATTTCGACTATTCGCTCAACCTGCAGATACAACAACCGTAGCTTTCTTTTTTTTTTTGGCCTCACCACGTGGCCCGTGCAATTTCAGCTCCCCGACCAGGGATCGAACCCTCACCCCATGCAGTGGAAACACAGAGCCTTAACCACTGGACCACCAGGGAAGTCCCCAACAATTGTAACTTTCAATCTCAGGAGATGATTGATGTCAGGTTGAGAGACCTCATTCTACATTGGAACCAGATGTATTAGGCTACGTCAGCGAGCTAAGAAAACATAAGAAATCTACTGATTAGGAGAGAGAGAAAAAAACCAAGGTACCCTCATCAGTTCTTCCAGGCAGGAGAGGTAGATTCTGAAGATGGCTGCTGCGGAGGGCGGCCCAATGTACTGCCTGATGTCAGCTCTGTCCACGAAGGCCACGTCGATCCTCTCCGTGATGTTGGAAGTGGTCAGGATCACCACGTTGGAGTGCCTGCGGACAGAGAGGTGAGGACCGGTCACCCCATGCTGTAGGGACTCGACCACACCTGACCCGACACGAGGAGCGTCAGGACAGACGGCCACCAAGGTCCCGGGCATTCAGCCAGCGCCCTTCAGCCGGCTACACTCCCCCTCCGCACACCTGCCCGCGAGGCCTTCTGAAGCCCTGCGCCTTGAGCTCCTGCCTGACCCCCAACTCCTGCCAGGTTCTCCTGGCTACAACACAGCAGACCCTCCCCGGGCCGTGCCCTGGTCGCTCCCCTGCCTCCCGGAAAGCTCTCCCAGGCCCCTGCTTGACATCCCCCTGCCTTCCACCCACGGCGAACCCCTCACCTCTGCGCGCGCCCCCGAGCCCCCAGCACCTACACTCCCGCCTGCCTGGGCACGGCCATACACAGGTACACAGCCCTCTGCAGGGTGAGCAGGGTGAGCCCGGGGCGGGGCGGGCACACGGGCCAGGAGGCTGGTGAGCCCAGGCTGCGCGGAGGGCGCACACAGGCCGCTGGGACCCTCGTCCGGGGCTCGGGCTTTTCACAAACGGTCAGACCCGCACAGAGGCAGCGTGAGGTGAGCGGGGTGAGAGACAAACCAGAGCCCCAGTCTCCACTCCTCCCGGAGTGACGGGGGTGGTCCGGGGGCCCCATCTTCTGCCTTGAGCAGTGGGTGCGCAGCAAGGCCATCAGGCCAATGGGAACCGCAGGGAGTTGGGGTTTCTGGGCCGAACGAGGGCCGGGGACCATGTGGACGTACAGGTCTTCGATGGAGGCTCGCCCACCAGAGCCGTGAGCAGGGCGGGAGTGCAGGCCCCTCCTCCCACCCAGAGATGCCGGGGAGACGCTGGCAGCAGACACTGAGCGGTCAGGAGAGCGGAGAGAGGGAGGGGCCCCCGGGGGCCGAATGCCGCGGACGGTTCCGCACTAAGCGCTGGGGTGGACGAGGGGGCAGTGGCGGGGGAGAAACCAGACCGAAGAGCGGGGGCGTGGGGTGAGGAGGCAGAGACAAGAGGGTCTACACCTCACACAAAGTTCGCTTGCAGAAGCAGCAGGGGACGCCTGCAGCTGACCCCAACAGACAATGAAGATGCCCTCCGCTGTGAGGAGCACTGTGACGGCCAGGGTAACGTCTGACACAGCACAGGGAGGCTCACGGCCCTCCACTCAGCAGGCCCACTTCTGAGCGCGGCACGCGGAGAGCAGCGGGAGAGCCACTGCACAGAGCACACGGGGCTTCTCCTGCGTCAGGAGCCGCCCCCGAGAGCTGATCGGCTTTGGGCACGCTGGCCACAGGCCTGGAGGGCGAGGCTGGACTGCGGACACGCGAAGCCCGGCCCCGTGAGGGGCGAGCAGCTGGCGCTCCACCCGCCCAGTGCCGGCCCTTCAACGACCACCGCCGCCGGGGCCTGCTGGCACTAACTCAGACACTACATTTTGCTTCTCTGCACGGCATACATCTTCTCCACACCCAAGGTTTGTTTTGCATTTTTAATACTTTAATAAAGAAAAAATACTTAATTTCTAAAACATGCATTTAGTACAAGCTGCCTCAAGTGTGGAGAAGACAGAGCCCACGCTCAACGCCAGATGCGTTCTTAGCTAGAAAAGCTGGGAGTAAGGCTGGGCAGTGTCCGTGCTTCTCACGCAAGCCCGCTGTGCACAGCGTTACCTTTTGATCTGATCGATTTGGGTCAACACGGCGTTGACTACGCGGATGGCATCCGAAGGCTCGGCACCCGCCCTGCAGGCATTGCGGGCGGCCGTTAGGCTCTCCACCTGTAGGGACGGAGCAACGGGGCGCTGTCAGCTGGGCAGACGCAGGTGTGGGCACGCGCACCTGCACCGTGAGCCTGATGAGAGGGGTGCCCAAGGGGCAAGGACTGCAGGGCACAGAGCCTGCGGGGGCTGGACCCGCCCCAGCGATTTACGAGGCCCCTCAGTCTCGAGCCTCCTCCAGTCACAGGTTTAAAGTCTGAACACACGTACCTCGTCAATCAGCACAAACACCAGAGCATCTTTGTCATCAATTAAGTCCTGAATCTTCTGGAACATCCTAGTTACCAGCTTGCCACTCTGGAAGCAAAACACTCTTTATTACCCACTTGCACTCATCAAGCTGCCTGGTGCACATGTGCCCACTGTCCCCACCTGGCTTCGCTCTGACCCCAGGTGGCCGCACAAGCCCACCATCTCCTGACGGCCCCTCGGAAAACTCCCTGAACCAGAGAAGCCAGGTCTGCAGAGAACCCAGATGTCCTCCCTCCTGGCTTTGTGGGCCAGGAATGCATGCATGGCTCAGGTGACTCACACCTTGGCCCCCCTGTCTTCCCTTCTTTCCTTTCCCAGTCGTCCTCACGACCAGGACAGCCTGGGTCTCGCGTGCAAACCGGCCCGGTGCACCCCTTATGGGCACTCCCTGTCCCCACTCACCATCCACCAGGGGGACCTCCTGACACAGGTGCCCGCGGCAGAGCCTTTCAGAGGTGAGGGGCACCTGTGACATCACCTGGCTGGAGTCCCTCAGTTCACAGATGGTGAACGAGGCTCAAGCCCCAAGCGCATGCTCCGCTGAGGGGTGCCGCCCGTTAGAAGGCAGACCCCTCCCTCCTAAGGTTACACTGAACTTCCTGTCCCACCCAGTCAGAGGTCTGGATGTGACGGGCAGAGGGTCCTCTCAGGCCTCAGACTATTTCCAAGTTACCGCTGAGCTCTGGAAGTTTTCTCTGACCACAAAGTCAGCCCCTTGTTCACTTTCCCATTTCACCTCTTTCTCTCCTAAAGCTTTTGGAGAAGAAAGTTTGCCTAATCTACCGGACAACTTTTCAACTGCATGGCTGACAATCCAGAGAACTGGATGGAATTCGTACTAACACTTACTTCTGAAAACCACTTAGAGAACAGGCTGTGGCTGTTTATTTCGATTAACTGGCCATACCGGTACCTAAGATGGGAAAAAAGAGTCACAGCAATTGTTACAAATCAGTCCGCAGCCTCCGCAGCGGCAGCCGCCTCCACCTCATTAATGCAACATCTCTCAAATGCCCAGCAGGTTGAGAATGGCTACTTTGCTAAATCATTACAGCCACTGACACACGATCAAGCGACCTCGCAAGCTATATACTAAAAATTACGAAAAATCTAACAAGATGCATCACCATCAATAGTTCTAGATGGAGCAAATTAAGTTTCTCGAACTGAACAGTATCTTCATTTGAATTAAAGCAAGAATAAAATCCCTCTCATTTTAAATCTACTTATAATTTACACTTCCATGTTGAAAAAGCATTACCTGTACTAACACAGCAAACAAATCAAAACACAAGCACGAAAAATTTTTTGGCCAGAGCGGAACATTTTTTCCTCCTTCCACAAAACCGTAAAGAATGTGACAATTTGTTTTCCAGCACAAAATCACTTCCTGCAAACCTAGAGCCCTGGAAAGCTCAAAAGGGAACCTGAACACATACCGACTGAAATCCAGCACTAACACTCCAGCCACCAAGGAGGTGGTAAGAGATCTGGATGCACTCAGTTCTGACTAAAATCGAACAGGAAACAGGCCCGAGAAAAGCTAACTCCCCGGTCCTCCTCACAGTTTCTTTCATGTCAAAAGTCCACAGAAGAAAAAGAATTACTTTTAAAAAGTATCATTAATTTTCCAGTTGAAAAAGACCATTTACTAATTCTGTTTAACAAAATAGGAGAAGGGGAAGACAGACAACCTAATGAATACAGATCGGGTTGACTATTAAACAAAATTAATTATAAAGCATTTTGATTATTAAGTGAAGTGGGCGAAAAAGGCTTGCTAAGGCTTCTTTTTGCCACAAAATAAGTACAGATTTCCAGATCTTTGTACTGGAAAAGTCACATTTCTTGTAATAACACCTCCCCCTCTGGTGGCTTAGGAAACTGCCCTTAAGAGGTCTTCAAAACACAGATGCATTTCACTATGTAAAGACAAACGCCAAATTACTAAACATAAAAAAAAGGGTTGAAATAAAGCAATTTCCCTACTTATAAGACATTTTTGAAAACAAAATAGATTTAAAAGTAAATCTCACAAGATTTCCTCTTCTAGTCATACTAGATCAACAGGGATCATATTTACCTTCTGCCTTAACCAACTAGAAAACCAGTCAGAACAGATGAAACAACGTCTGTGACAGGCACTGGACGACAGCTCTGGAGGACGGTGACCCGAGAGGAGGGCAATGGGGCGAGCGCGACCGCCCTGACTTCCTGCCTGGAGCACCTTCCAACAGCGACCGTGGGGGGGACCCAAGAAGAGTGGCCATCAGGCTGAGTCGACGAGACAGAGGCCAGAGTTCAAGGAGCCTGAGGTGTCTGGAGGCTACAGAGCAGGGTTCCAGAGAGGAGGGGGATACACAGGAATAAAGCTCCAGAAACCATCACGGGGCCCTGGAGTCTTTCCTGGATATGTGGTGTGTGTGAGTAGGGAAACCCTGGCGCTCACAGGCCGGGAGTGTTCAAGGACCCAACAGCCAAGGTGCAGAGTACTCGCTGCTCATTCAGGGGCTCAACTGAGACCCGAGAAGGGCCCCACCTGAGCGTTAAGCCTAGACCACATCAAGACCCCTCTCGAACAAAGCTTAAAAAGAGACCTCAAAAGGATCACACCAAAGACAAGTACACAAACGCCTGCCAGAACAAAACCCAGCAGTCATTAAAGACAGACCACAGAATCCAGACGCTTGAAACCATAACGTCCGCATTCAATCAAAAGTTACCTGACACGCCAAGAAGCAGAAACATGTGTCCCGTAACCAGACCCAGATGATAACGACAACGGACTTGCTAGACGGAGCATAAGACAGCTATCATACACTTACCCAAGGAGTTACCAAAAACACAATGGGACAAGAAATGCAAGTATAAAAGGAACCAAACAGAATCTCCAAAGAAAAATACACTATCAGAAACGAACATTTCACTGAACAGAATTAAAAACAGATCGTATACTGCAGAAAACTATCCAAAATGAAACACAGACAGAAAATTTTAAAAACCTGAAAAAACCAGAAGAGCACATCAGCGGCCTGTGGGACAACATCAGGCAGTCTAACATGTAAACAAATGCAGAGCGCAGGGGAATTAGTGGAAAAGATAACAGCCAAATATTCCCTAAATGTGATAAAACTATAAACCCCAAAACTGACAAAACTCAAGGAGGAACAGACAAACCCAGCGCTAGGCTTGGACAGTCCTCCCAGGAAGCGACAGAACAGCAGACAGATGATCAGCATGGACATCAACGTCCTGAGCTAACACACATGGAACAGTCGACCCAACGAGAGCAGAAACACGTCCTAAGTGCACGTGGGGCGACAGTCACCAGGAGAGACCACGTGCTGGTCATAAAGCAAGTCTCAACACGTTTAAAAAGACTGGAATCATAACTCAAGACAACGCTGAGTACAGAAGAATTCGTTAATTTACATTGAAAGACAGAGACCTACTATTCATGTAAAATGATTTAAAAATAAAAACAGTTTCCGTTGTTATAACTGAAAACCTGGCAAACCCACTTCTGTGGCTCTCCTCTCTCAAATTACCCAAGTTACCTGCTTGAGAGTCTGATGGTCAATTTCTGGGCTAAAGCTTTACACAGGGATGTTTTTCCAGTTCCTGGAGGACCTGTAACAAAATGCAAGCAAATATGTTTTTAAGTCAGTGCTATAACGAATTTGTCAAACAACAGTAGTTGCATTATCCACAGGATATAAGATAACAAACAGACTTCAGTGCTACGAATGTTATTACCACAAGTACCGCTTATGAACTTACAAAGAAATCTGCTAGCGGTGTAAATGCTAGAAAACATCACCAAGTATGCCTCCTGGCCCACAATCCGCTCCACGTTTCTTTGTCCACATCTTCACATCTTCACTGACATCCTCCTCGTCCCCACACGTCCTCTATGAAATCCACTGATTATGAAAATCCACCTTTCAAAGGTCAAACACACCTTTCCTGGTAACCATCAGGACCCTGAAGGCACTGACGTTTGCTCTTTCTGAAGCCCACGGAACCACCATCTTTCACTCGTTACCTGGACGTGGGCCCAAACGCCACGCTACACAGGGAGAGTGGTAAGGCGAGGGCTTGTGTCCTGAGTGTGTGTCACTTAGCACAGCGTTTTGCAGGAACTCTGAGGTAACTGATGTGGAAGCATGAACCCATCCAATAGAAAATGCTGACACGTTCAACTCTGATTTTCTGCATTTTCCATAGTTTAAGAGTAAATATACAACCAATTCTAAATGGAAGTAATGTACTGCACTAATTAAAACACCTCTTGATTGCCTAGTCTCACCCTGGTATTAAGACAATCTGCCAAGATATATGCTATTTAAAAGACATTGTTTTCTTAAAGTTGTATACACGCCTGCAATCTGTATTGTATAAAGAAGCTAATTACCCTTTTAATTATAGCTCCTACTTCACTATAATTGGGGTTTTCTCTCAATTCTTTTCTCTCCAGGGACATTAAGAAAGAAAACCCAGTATTCTCCTCCAAGAACTAGACAGAGTCCTGTAAAGTGTGGCTTTTGCAGTTTATTACCCATCAAGGGAAGCTCTAAGGATACTAAGAAGAAACACAAGACAACTGCTATCCTAAGGAGTCCATAATCGATCGGAAAATAAGGCAGTTATTTGAAAAGTTTAATAATAGTATAAAAAGTCACAAGGCATAATCAGGTGGCTGCCAAATGAAGGGTCAAGTAACCAAAGCCCTGAGAGTGTGAGCCCGACTGGCTTCACAGAGGAGGACGCTCTAGGACAACTCCAGCCCCACCAGAAAAAAGCAGCTGCAACTCCTCGCAGGAGGACAAAGGCACGAGTAGAAGCCTGGTTTCACGCAGTTTATCTTGTCAAACAAAGCTGTAATGCTTTACCATGAAGCAGCACCACCCGGTTCCAGGTGATGAGATTGCTGTCGACCTTCTTGTCTGAAAACAGTAAAGTTGTCATCACATAGTCAAGGAGCTGAGTGGAGAAAGGAAAGATACGGATAAAGTCCCCGGCAAGGCAAAGGTTCCGCTGAACGTGCCCTAAACGAGCAGAGCGACGGGAGTCTTCAGAGACTGCCATGGCCAGACGCTTGCCAGACACCTACAGGCTTTCAACTCAGACGGTAACTTGAGATATAAGAGGACAAGCGCTGGCTGTTACTGTTTTAAGGATAAAAGGTGAACACGAAGATCACTTTTATTTAAAATGCCAACGACACACAAAACAACTGAGGGACACGCCAAGTACGAGTGAGCTCCTTCCTCTGGGACACAGCAGTGGACCAGCACACGGCCCATTCACTGAAAGAACAACAGCCGGGGCTCTGCGGTCCACTGTGGCTGCCTAGAGGAGCCTGGGGTGATGAGGGGTGGTGGGGACAGACCCCTAGTGTCCCCCCAGCGTGCAGAAGGACTCTTCCCCTTGAAGGGGGTTCAGACACGTTGGTACCTGCTCAGACCTGCCCCTCGGCACTGCCTCCTCAGCCCACGGGAGTGACCCTGTGCACGTGCTTGGTCACACCAAGCGTGTGACCCAGTGCAAGTGGTCTTCACCCTCCCAACACGCCCCCTTCTCCCAAGGGGAACTCCCCAGAGGGCAGCTCCACTCAGGAGCAATCCCACAGGACAGAAATCCAGGACATGGGCTGCTGGTAAGCAGTGTTCACAAAAGCCCATCTGAGTTAAGGAGTGCTAGAGAGTGACACAATAATGATTCTACTTCAAATAATGGGGTCTTTTGGGAAAAATGCACAACTCACGTGAGATTTGACTTCCACATCATACACCAGGCTGTCCCAAAGTCCATGGAATTCAACTGAGAGAATAAAACAACAACCTACTTTTAGGAAAGGAAGCCTTGCACCTACTGGCTAGGTCTGCCCTGAGCCGCTGATGCCCTCCACTGCTCCACACGCGGTAAGCTAAAATTCCCGTTACAGAGAAGCCAGACTTTTAAAATTGTTCTTAAAATTAAAGATGTTGAATAAATGGCAGTCGCACGTGGCTTTGAATAGATAATTAACCTCTCTGTCATATTATTCTGCACACCTGTCTTTGTGGACCTGTGCTCGGACACAAGCGCAGACCCTGAACCCACCACTCTCCCCACGAGCCGACATTCCGGCAGGGCCGAGCGGCGGGTCTATTCTAGTCGTTAGGACATCAAGCCTAACCCGGATTAGAAGCAGGATTCTGCCTGCTAGACCCCATCGGCAAAGTTCACAGAGGAGCATCGAGAAGGCAGGAGAAAGGAGTGGTCCAGCAAGACTCACCAATTGGGCAGGAGAGAAGAGCACCAGTGTAATTCTCAATTAGCACTGCCTTTGAGGGATCCATCCAAATAGGTTCAAACTGGAAATTTCTACCTTTCTCTGTCGTGATATACTTTCTATTTCATAACAGATAAAACATTCTAAAATTCTACACAGCGGACAAAATCTCCTTGACAAGCCCAAGGCGCGTGCCATCCTCCGACCTCCCATTCTCGGCATGCTCTGCCTACTGTTACTGTCACAGGTACCTGCAGGCAGCACCCAATGGTTTGCCGCAATTATATTTTCTGTCTCTTCCTCCAGATTTTCACTGCTGGGGCCATCTTCATTCAGCTGGAAGATGTGAAGTGCAATGGTGCACGTGCTCAAATCAATGGGCTGCGATGAGAAGGAAACATCAAATAAATCTACACAACACCCTCTCAAAACAGCAAGTGCACGTTCACGGGGCCACTGAGAATTAGTAAGTTACCTGTGGATCTTTAGCCTTTAATTCCGTGTCAACAATGGACACAGACTGCACATTTCTGGTCAGAAAAGGCTCATCAAACTCAGTCCACGCGTAATCGCCGAACACAATATTATGCCTGTTGAGGAGCTTCCTCACACTCAGCTTTAGATCTTCTGTTTTTGCAGTGCTAGGAAAGCAAACAAAACGTGTAAATCAGGTCTGAGTTAAAAACCAACATTTTAACAGTAAGTGATTTTAAAAAAAGAAAAAAAAACAGGCGGAACAGGGAAAAGGGCAGCAGTGAAGAGGGCAGGCGGGAGGGCCTGCTTGGGGAGCAGACCTGCGCGGACTCCTCGTGACCTGGGGAAGCCGCCCAAGGGCTCTGTGCCCCAGGTCCCCATCCGGAGAAGGGGCGACGGCAAGAGTCGGTGCCACCCTGGGCTCCTGGAGGTCAGTCACTACGCTGGAGCTGTGCTGGACAACGCGAGGTCCACCGCGAAGCCCGCAAAGCGCAGCCGCAGTGACAGGGCTGTGATTAGCGGAGACTGGAAGCCCCAAGCTGCGGCGGCGGGCGACGAGGCCGTGAGCTGCGGTCCCCCTTCAGCCCCCTGCCCGCTGCTTCCCAGACCTCGCAGGCCCTTCGGCTGCCCCTAGAGCACACCCACCCCGCCGCCCGCCACTGGCACCCCCGGCGCCCCGGCCCCTCCCCGCCCACCGAGGCCAGACAGGGTTCGCCGGGGGTCGGGACTGCGGGCGAGGGTGCGGGGTCAGGGCCGTTTCCCCAGACTCGGAACTCCTGCGACCGGCCGTCCCAGAGCCCGGCGTTCCCGGGCTCGGCTGGGGCCGGGGCCGGGCCGGAGTCCGCCTCGGGATCGGAGTCGGCTCCTGTCAGGGCGGGATCTGGTCGGGGTCAGGCTCGGGGGAGCGGGTCGAGGTCGGGTGTTGTCAGGTCGGGGTTGCGCCGCGGTCGGCTCGGGGCCCGGCTCACCTGCCGCTCCGCTGGTGGACCTCCACATGGACGGTCGGCGCCTCGGCCACGCAGGGCAGCGCCTGCTTCAGGTCGCCCACGGCCTCGTCCATGGCGCCGCCGCCGGGAGCCGAGAGGACCGGGCCGGACCGCGGCCGCCGCCGCCGCCTCTCGCCCCACGCCGCCGCCGCCGCCACCGCCGCCGCCGCCACCGCAGCAGCCTCAGCTCTCCGGCCGCGCCCGCGCTTCGAACCTGCCGCGCGCAGCGTCCCGTCCCCTGACCCGGAAGCGCCGGCGCCGGCGGGCGGGTCACTTCCGGCCGCGGCGCCCGCTTCCGGCGCGATCCTACAAGCTCCGCGGCGAGGCGGGCGGAGAGCTGGGGCTGGGGGGCGGCGGCCACGGTCCGGCAGGGCTCGCTGCTGTCCTCGGCGCCGTCGCCATGGGCAAGAAGCACAAGAAGCATAAGGCCGAGTGGCGCTCGTCGTACGAGGGTGAGGCGGCGGACGCGCTTTGTGACGCCGGGAGGGCGGACGGGCGGGCGGGCTGGCGTTCGAGGCGGCGGGGATCCCGGGGACGCGAGCGGGGGTCCGGGGCGCGCCGGCGGGGGTCTCGGGGCCGCGCCTCTCAAGCGTCCGTCTACCTCTGGCCGCATCCTGGAGAGAAGCGCTGAGCATCTCTGTGGTTCTTCGTCCGTGTTTCCCGAGGTCTTCTCGCGCCTTTCCCGCCTGTGCCCTGGTCCGGCAGCCCTGGTCCCGGTGTCAGGGACGCCGCACGGGGGCTGCTTCAGGACAGGAAGGGGGTGACCACGGGCCAGGACCTGGGGGTAGGGGATTGGGCGCCTGGGCCCCAGGCGTGGTCTGGCTCCTGCCCCCTGACAGTGACCCAGAGATCTTCCTGCAGCCCCCCTGAGAATGACTGTGGGCGGGGGGGGGGGAAGGAGCACCCCACCTGTCTTTGCACCCATCAGCATCTTTCGCTGATGGTTTTGGCATTCCCCTGCTGTCCCCCTGAGCTCAGCTGATCCCCCCACCTTCCTGGGCCTCTGTGTCCTCCCCGTGACACCCCACCCTGGGCCCGCCATGCTGCCCACAGGGCAGCAGTGAGCGCCCTGAGCACACACGGTGAAGGCCGCCTGCGTGTCCACAGACTATGCAGACAAGCCTTTGGAGAAGCCCTTGAAGCTGGTGCTCAAGGTTGGAGGAAGTGAAGTGACAGAGCTCTCGGGGTCCGGCCACGACTCCAGTTACTACGATGACAGGTCAGACCACGAGCGAGAGAGGCACAAGGAGAAGAAAAAGAAGAAAAAGAAAAAGTCGGAGAAGGAGAAGCACCTTGACGATGAAGAAAGGAGGAAGCGAAAGGTGAGCGAGGGCGGCCGAAACCCCTGGGGGGCAGGTGGAGTAAGGGCTTCCTGGCCTCAGGAAGGGGGTGTTCTGTTTCTAGTAGGGTGCACCCTGCAGAGGTCAGTTGCTTCGGTTTTGGCTCTTTGTGCATTGTTTCTTGCCTGGCCCCTCGGGGGGGGGGGGTGGGTCTTTGAAGGGTGGTGGTCTCGAGTAAGAAGAGGCTCTGGAAGAGGGCTTTTCTCTCTTAGCTTTCCCTTAGAAACACGAGATCTGTTAACAACTGCTTCATTGCTCTCGCTGCCTTGACCCTGCCTCACAGGAAGAGAAGAAGCGGAAACGGGAAAAGGAACACTGTGACACAGAGGGAGAGGCGGACGACTTTGATCCCGGGAAGAAGGTGGAGGTGGAGCCGCCGCCCGACCGGCCTGTGCGAGCATGCCGGACACAGCCAGGCAAGTGGCGGCGTTTTCACAGACGTCCTGGAGCTTCGGAGCTTGTCGCTGTGAACTAGTGGTTGGCATCCGCCCTTCAACTCTTGGGAGAAGCATAGGAAGGAAGGAACAGCATTTTCTCTTCCAGGGCCTCACACAGAGTAGCTGGATGGACCTGAGGTTCTTGCCGTCCTCTTTGAACTTGTAGAGCAGGGCTTGGCCCACCGCTGCTCCTGGCCGCTTTTTTTTTTAAGCCCATGAGCTAATGAGAAGCTCATCGTAGACGGCAGGAGGCTAGTGCTGGCATCAGTTATGCAGGACATCAGCTTCCTTGGGAGCTCTGCTGGCTCCAGCAGAGAAAGGCTTCTGGAGTGCTCGGGACCCTCTGATTTGTGTGTGGTCACTTCCATCAGAGGCTGTCAGGTTGTCGGGAGGTACTGAATGGGAGGCAGGTTTGTCCTGCAGGTGTTTCATTCTTGGCTTGGGGTCTGACCACCTTTGATTTGCCGGGGTGGGGGGGGAGGTACTGTATTGCAGTCGTGGGGTTGCTGTTTCCTGGCAACACCCTCTCCTGCGGGAGTCATTGCTGTAGGGAACAAGTAGGACTCAGGGCCCTTGGGCCTGTTGTGGAGCAGAGAAGGTCAGGCCCAGAGCATCAGTTCCTCAGATGAACGCGCCTGAAGTTACTACAGTTACTAGTAATTGCTAGCTTAATTTGCGTAACAAGCTGTCTGAGGGCATACGTTTAGCACCTGCCCCGGTAGCCCTGAAAAGCTCATGATCAGATGATGCTCTCTTGGACCTGTCCTGATCACTCTCGAGAGCGTCACTCTTGGGACCCACTGGTCTGCATTCGTGTTGCCCTTCAGCCCGGGAGTGAGCCATTTCCCCAAGGAGCCCTGGTTCCTTGGTGGAGAACAGCATTCAAAATGCCAGATCTGGGCGCTGGGTGTGGGCCTTGGGGGACAAAGCTAGGGAGGACCATTTAATACATACTCTTGTGGAAGGAAGCCTGTACCGACATCTGCGTTCACATTCCCTGAGAACCGTGTTTTTCACACTGTGGGCCCAGAGACGTAGTTAACAATTGGAGTCCTCACAGGAACCCTCATTTTTATCCCCATTTTACAGATAAACAGAGGCGTGCCCAGAAGTTTAGGCCCGTAAACGATATCAAGTACAACGATATCGGTGCATCCAGGGTCAGCTTGGGTGTCCAGAGCCGCCTTCTGCTGCTTCATACCTTGTGTGGACGGTCCCAGGCCCAGGAGTGATGGGGGCTGGAGACAGGGTGATGAGGGACGGCTCCACATCACTGTTTTAGAGGGGTGTTGGCAGTCTGAGGGGTTTAGGGGACCAATGCGGAGGGTGCCCTTTTTCACCCTGCTGAGCTTTGCGGGGTCTGCTTATCTTTATATCCAGTTCTCATTTGAACCCAAAACGTTGTAGAACAAGAAATAGATAAATAAGTACTACGAAATTGGAGTTTTCTTTCTGGTGAAGTGATACCAAAATCCTTTTGTTCAATTTTATTTTTTTACTTTTTAAATCGTCAGCTGAAAACGAGAGTACGCCTATTCAGCAACTACTAGAGCATTTCCTCCGCCAGCTCCAGAGGTAAAGAGCTTTTCTAAAGAGCTTGTGCTAGGGGACATCCGAGGTGCCTTCTCCCTCTGGCGTTCTTGCCTCACCCCGTCCCCTGTGAAGCAGGCACTTTACCTTCACTGGGTACCGCTCGGTCGGGGCGGTGGGGCACTGCCACGTGGGCGCGGAGCCGGGAGGGCTCCAGAACACCTCCTTCACCTCCTCTGAGTCTGCACCGGTTGTCAGACGCCCTGACGTAGAGTCATGGCAGGAGCTGGGACGGTAGTTTTGGAATTTTCAGTGTATCCAAAATACCACAATTTTAAAGAGCATAAATTTTATTTGTTATTTTTAAGAAACAATCTTAAAATTTGGTTAATTGTATCAAATTTTTTACTGTGAGGGGTTTTGTTCAGAAATTTAGATTTCAGGGTTTTCCCAGTTTAAATAAAGATGTTTGTGTTTTCAGAAAAGATCCTCATGGATTTTTTGCTTTTCCTGTCACCGATGCAATTGCTCCCGGATACTCAATGATAATAAAACATCCGATGGATTTTGGCACAATGAAAGACAAAATTGTAGCTAATGAATACAAGTCAGTCACGGAATTTAAGGTAAATTCATTTCAGCTCCTGAAGTCATTGTTAGGAGGCTCCATGTGTCTTCACGTCCAGTAGACACTTCATACATCTTAGGTTGTTTCCAGTTCCAAGTTTTCGTGGGTGTTTCTGTGTTGGGTTGACGTTTCGCCAACATAGGGGTTGGTTGTACTTTTCTCAGTATTTTGGTCTAGAAGCTGGCCTGTACGTTGCGTGCTAGTAGACGTGTTTCTTTTTTAAGTTACTGTTTTGGCATAAATGGACATGTTGGGTCAAGCGAGGATGTGTTGCTTTTGGCCTGGCTCCAGAATGGGTATTTTTAGAAACATAATTTTCCTTATCTTAATAACCGGGAGTTTAAATTTTTTAGGATAATAAATCTTTATGTCTCCTGAGTGCTCTGTCCCTAACTCCCTGTTTCTCAGCACTGGCTGTGAAAGGGAAAAATGGCTTATTGGCTTTCAGATTCGGGGGAAGATCAAAACGAATGCCTGACAACATTGACAATACTGTCACTTAGAAAAAGGCATTAGGTTTCTTTCTTAGGTTCTGTTAACTTCGGAAAAGCTTGGCTTTTCTGTTTTTATTACTGGAGACCTTACTGAAAGGGTTTGCTGACCTGCAGAAACAGCACAGTAGACTAAAGGGAGGGTGGGAGAAAAGGAAAGTTTTCATAGGAAGGCCAGGCACTACTCCTGTGGGCAGGTGGTTAATCATAATCCATGTCCTAGAGGCGACCTGTCTACCTGCAGGCCCCTAATTTGGTCACTCACCCAGTGACAAAGCCAAGACGTGTCCTCCAGAGAGTGTTCTGAACCTGTCACGGTTGGGACCTGTGACAGAGGGACTTTACGGCCTCAGTCCCAGCCCTGGGGACACTGGCACGTGACTTGGTAAGGACTCCGGGTGGCACACGCTACGTTAGCAGTCGTCCAGCCTGAGGTCTGACTCACCTGTGACAGGTGTACCCTAAGGAATTTGGCTAGGTGGTAAAATGCTGATATTTCAAAGCATTTACTTTTATTGTAAGTTTTTCACGAAGGCTCTTCTTTATTTTAGGGGAAGGTGGTTTTCTAACGGTACTAGAGTAACTGTCTGTAGACAGAATTTTAAATCCTTTGGAAAAATCCCAGAGATAGAGGACATGCCCACCTCTCAGTTCATCCCTCTGCTTTTGCTTGAAAGAACCGGTTGTTGGGTTTTTTTCCTATTAACGTCTGGGTTCCTTCCAAAGAGAGGGAATAGGGTGGGTCAGGAAGGAAGCAGAGGGAACCAGCATTTTACTCCTGTGAAATGTATTACGTTCAGAAAGCAGTTACACACTTTGGCAAGCTTCTCACTGGAATATTTTTCATACAAGTAAAGACCAATGAACAATTATGAAAATCTCTCTGAGTTTTTAAAAAGTATTCTCAGCCATAAAAAAGAATGAAGTATTACCATTTGCAGCAACATGGATAAACCTAGAGATGATCATACTAAGTGAAGTATTGTCAGACAAAGACAAATGTTATATGACATTACTTGTGGAATGTAAAAAATGTAACTGAATCTACATACAAGACAGAAACCGACTCATAGGCTTGGAAAACAAACTTACAGTTACCAAAGGGGAAAGGCATGGGGGGAGCATAAATTAGGACTTTGGGACTAACAGTTACAGACTTTTATATATAAAACAGATAGGCAACAAGGACTTACTATATAGAGCAGGGAACTATATACTCAATATCTTATAGTAATCCGTAGTGGAAAATAACCTGTCAAAGTTCATATAAATTCACAACGATTACTCTTTGAATTAAAGAGCCAAATTGTCTTCCACTCTGTTTCAGCCACTTCTGGCCTCTTTTGATAGAAATCTCAACTCTTTGTTGTTATCTGTGGTGTTTCAAACTTGATGAATTCATTTTCTTTTCAGGCAGATTTCAAACTGATGTGTGATAATGCAATGACGTACAACAGACCAGACACCGTGTACTACAAGTTAGCTAAGAAGATCCTCCACGCGGGCTTTAAGATGATGAGCAAAGTAAGGGGCCCTCTGACAGCGAGCGAGGAGCCACGGCTGTGAGCGCCCTCCTCCTCCACGGTCCTTGTGCCTAAACAGAAGCTCACAGCGACTGACACGCTTCCATCCATCCGCCCCTGGCCACGGCGTGGACCCTCTGCTCTAGGGTAGCCCCCCAGCCAGCCGCCCTCCCCACGCCCCTCTCCTGCAGGCGCTCTCTTCTCTCTGCTCCTGCCCCAGCTGCAGGGTCTCGCGTAGAGTTGGTGCAGAGTTCCGGATCTATTGGTCTCACTGGGTCGCAGCCTGCGTTGCAGGCTTGTTTTACGTGGTTGCCTCTCTGAAGCCAGACAGCCATCCCGGCCGTCCCAGGTGGCTTCCCCGACCTCTCACCGTGAGCCAGGCTGCATGCGTCACGCATCTAGGACCAGTGCCTTGGGCCTGACCAGCCCATAGGTGAGGTGCATCCCCGCCGGCTCTGACCACTCCCGGCCAGTTGGCACGCCCTTTGGTGCCGCACCCCGTGGCAGGTTAGCTGTTAGGCCAGGTGAGGCTGTGGCCACCCATCCCATCCCATCGTCATGGTGCCTTGGCCGGAGGGAGAGGTAAAGTCCCTGCTGCTCTGTCCTTTCTGATTCTAGGAGCGGCTGTTAGCTTTGAAGCGCAGCATGTCGTTTATGCAGGACATGGATTTTTCTCAGCAGGCAGCTCTTTTGGGCAACGAAGATACAGCCGTCGAGGAGCCTGTCCCTGAAGTTGTGCCCGTACAAGTAGAAACTGCCAAGAAATCCAAAAGGCCGAGTAGAGAAGTCATCAGGTAAAGGACCACCCGCCTTGGGGGCCAGGGCTCTGTGGGGAGCGGGTGACGAGCTGGGCCTCGCGGGTCTGTGCAGCTGCTGTGGACAGGCTGCCTGTGTTGCTGGCGGGAGAGTTTGCTTTTTGGAAGCCAAGGGCCATGTTGTAGCCCCCGGGCTTTCAAGGCAGCTGGGACAGCCCTGGACCCTGTGTCAGAGGGAGGCGACCCTTCTTCCCTGCCCACCTTGGGAATGAGGTGGCCGCGGTGGGTGCTGGGAGTGTCAGAAGACCCTGCGCCCCGGGGTCAGTTGTGAGGGGCGCGGCTCTCTGCTCTGTGACCCACACTCTCCGCGTGCCAGTGCACAATGACTTGTCCTGGAAAAGAGTCGCTGTCGCCCTGACGGACCCCCGCCGACCGGCCGGCCACACACACGCTCTGTCCCAGGCGTGGCTCGCCAGGGCCAGCTGTTTGGCTCTGCGGTGTCCACTGCTGACCAGTCACTGCTATTCCCACACCCGTGCTCTGTGTGAATATTTGTTGACCCTTCACTCCCAAGACATGCTGTCCTGCGTAGGACGCGCATTGGCGGCCTGGGCTTGCCCGTCGCAGGCTCGGCACGGGTGTGCTGCTTTGGGCAGACGGCTGCGTGAGGGCGGGCTCCCCGCGCCGGTAGCTGTGAGCCTGGGCCTGAGCGAGGGCCTTCCGTAGGCTCGAGAGCCCCAGGAGGGCTCACCCCAGCCCCACAGTTCCTTGCAGGGGCCCGGCGCCTCTGCTTCTAGAGCCTCCCGCTGGGAGGGGGCGGGGGGCGTCTCCCTCGGGCGCTGGCAGTCCGCTCTTCCTCCGCCTCTGCGGTCTTAGGCGCCCCGGGTCCTGGGGGGCCGCCCTCCAGCCCAGGCTTACTGCCAGCGCCCCAGCCCCGCGTGGGATTGTCATTTTTTCTATTGACGCCTTGAGTGGCACTAACCCGTGAGGCTTCTGTCGCTCTTCAAGTGACCAAAACGTGCAGCCGAGATGCAAGAAACGCGGAGCGCCTGCTTGGCTGGTACCTTCGCGTCTTGTCGGAAGTAGAGGCAGGGAGTTGCAGTGCGCTCTGCCCCGCCCCGCCGGCCAGCCCTGTGCTGCGCCCGGCGTGGCGTGAGGGACGGACCGTGGGGATGAGGGTGAGCGTGCCACGTGCGGCCCGGTGACTCCTGCCTGTTCCTGCCTCGTAGCTGCATGTTCGAGCCGGAAGGCAACGCCTGCAGCCTGACCGACAGCACCGCGGAGGAGCACGTCCTGGCCTTGGTGGAGCACGCGGCCGACGAGGCCCGGGACAGGATCAGCCGGCTGCTCCCGGGTGGCAAGGTAGCTCTCCCCGACGGGCCGGCTGCGTTTCTGCCGGGACAGCGGCGCGGCCGTCACGAGCGAGAGGTCAGCCAGAGTCCCGCTGGTGTCCCGGCGGTGCTGCTGCCACCGGAGGGGTCGGCTCCTCGTCCCCACTGGCCGGGGTAGCCTGCTGGCCGGTCTCCCGGAGGGCGGGGAGGGACTCCAAGGGCACCTCAAGGACAGGACGGGTGTGGTTGTGTGCGGGCCGCCCGCCAGCAGGGGCGCTACCCTCTGTCCCTGGACCGAGGCCGAGCCGGCCGGGACTCTCCGCTGTAGGTGAATCCTTTCCCCCGTGTGCTCACGTGTCTGTGTGCCCCTGCAGTCCCTCGTGGGTGTGACCCAGGTGTGAGCCTGTGCAGAGGGCTGCTGGTCCTCACGAGGGGGCCCTGCGCTCCTCTGAGCACCTTCTCTCTAACACACAAGGTGTCCTACATCCGTGCATCCGATAGAAATAGGGTGAGTCACACACGTGTGCGGCTTTAAACTTCCTAGTAGTCGTGTTAGCAAGGACACAGGTGAAATTAACCCTAGTGTTTAGTTGGACCTGATAATGTCTAAAATTTTATTTCAATCTGCAGTCTGTGTAAAGACTTATTACAGTTTTACTTTTTTTTTTTTTGTACTAAGTCTGTGAAACACGCGTTGGAATTTACATTTTACATAAAGAAGTTTGAAGTGGTAACGATTTGGATGTGTTGGGTTATATAAAATACGTAACATTTTACGTCACCTATTTCTTTTTATTTCCAATGTGCCTTCTAGAAAGTTTGAAGTTGCCCGTGTGGCTCACGTGATAGTTCTTTCTGTTGAGCTCGCTTGTCTGCACTCCTGTGGCCTTTCAGCCCTGGAGTCAGCATTTCTCCAAGGAGCTCTGGTTTCCTAGCGGAGAGCAGCATCCCAGACCTAGACCTGGGCCCTGGTGGACAAAGCTAGGAAGGCCCCGTCCATCCGTACAGCCTGTACTGATAGCTGTGTTTACGTTCACTGAACACCGCGTTTTCACACTGAGACCTTCAATTCCGTCCAACATCAGTGGGTCTGCTTTGCTTTTCCCCCTTACAGTTTCGTAGTTCCACAGTGAGAAACCCGACTTACATCCCCTCTCCATCCCCCTCTACCCGTGCCTTACTCACCCTGCTCGGACGCTGGGCCCCTCGCACACACTGACCCACACGGCAGCCTCCCCTTCCTGGGCCCTCCCGACAGCCTGTGCAGGGGGGCTGCTCTTAGGCGCAGGCTGGTTTTCAACTGGAGATGAGTTCCCACGGGTGTCAGAGGTGGATCTCTGGTCTCCTTGACCAGGTCCCGCTCCAGCTCGCTTTGCTCGGGCCTCTGACTGCTGGAAAAGGCTGTTTCTAGGTTTCGTTCTCTGTCTTCAAAGCTCCTGTTTGGAAGGGGTCCCGAGGAGCCCGTCCCAGAAGTTCCTCGATCGCACACGTGTGCACGTGGCCATTTGTTCACAGGGAAACGAGTAACTTCGTGGCCTTTTAGGATTCAGGCCATCCTCGGAGGCCTTTGTTCTGTTGGTGCCTCGGTGGAGCCCTGGGCCAGGGAGCCGGGGCCATCCGGAGAGTGGGCGCTCAGGCGTGCTTCCTTGCAGATGGGCTACCTGAAGAAGAATGGGGACGGGAGCCTGCTCTACAGCGTGGTCAACACGGCCGAGCCGGACGCAGACGGTGGGTGGCTCACACGTGCGCTCCTCACCTCTGTCCCGTTCAGTGACCTTGCACCTCACAGCCTGCCCGAGATGCCCCTTTTCCCTGGTCAGGACGCTGTGGGGAAGTGTAGATAAAGGCGTGTCCGGTTTCCCACACAGCAGGATGCAAATGTGGTCTGTGGACCGTGGGCGGCCGTCCAGCAAGGATGGAGATGCTGGTCAGACCTTTCGGACCAAGGGCCCCCAAGCCCCAAGCGCTTTGGGTCGCGCTCCCCAAAGCTGCAGCAAAGCCCTGGGAGCTGGGTTTGCCTCACAGCCCAGCTGAGGCTCCTTTGTTGGAACTGGGGCACTGGGCTCTGCCCGCCCTCAAAGCTAGAACGAGGCAGGCGTCTGCCCCACACGGCCTGTTTGGCAATTACATCAGGGAAGGTTTCGAAGGAGGCATGAGCTTCCTTGAAAGGAGGGTCCATCCAACCTGTATGGTCACGGCTGTGGTCTTTAAAGTACTTTTACACTTTTCCATCTTCTGGAAAAGTATTTCAAAGGTTTGTCTCACACACAGCAGGTGAAACACTCCCCTTGTTCTCACCTGCGTGGATGTGGGACGGCTCTCATGGCCCAGCATGCCCCTCGGTGCTTCCCCGCCACCGCCAAGATGAGCAGGGTCACTCAGTGTCCTCTGATGTTTGAGGAGGACAAGCGTTGACCACTGCCTTTGACCTTCAGTTGGAGTGAATCATACGTTCTCGTTAGAAGAGAACAGGCGAGCTGGTCAACACTTAGAGAACGTGAGATTAAGGTTCAGATTGGGGATTTGAAGGTCCTGCTCAGGTCACGTGAGCAACTTGAAGGGCGAATTCAGTGTAGGAATTGCCCTCAGGCTGCTCTGTTGCTCTTGTGGCACGTGGCCCGAGGTCTCTCAGAGGTGGTGAGCGGTAGCGTGGGTTTGGGAAGGTTATGTTGCCCTGTGGTGGGCAGACAGCTGGCCTGTCGTCGTGAGAGCTCGGGGGGGCACTAAGGTGAGATCACCGTGCAGCTGAGATGAGAGAAAGGCAGCCGGCTGGGTAGATGGGCTGTAGATGGGTACAGGGAGCCCCCGGGCCCGCCCTCCTGCGTGCGCCCATCACTGCCTGGGGCTGGGGGCTCTGGGGTCAGCTGCTGACGGCCCCGGTCCCCTTGCAGAGGAGGAGACCCACCCGGTGGACCTGAGCGCGCTGTCCAGCAAGCTGCTGCCCGGCTTCACCGCGCTGGGCTTCAGGGAGGAGAGAAGGAGCAGAGGTGAGTGCCCCCGCGGCCCCGGCTCACCGTGTGGGCACCGCATCCGGTCCTGGTTCTGACTCTAATCTCCCAAGTCGGGTCGCGTGAAGCGGTGGGAATCGGGAGCCCACCGGGCGGGGCGGGGCGGGGCGGGGCAGGGGGGGGGCGCAGGTGCCGCCTCTGCCGCTGGGGGGGCGGGGCCTGCACTTGGCGGCCGCCCTGCGGGTGCGGTGTACGTTTCCTCCAACAAGCTGTCACGCTTCATCCGTTGGAGGGGTCGCGAGACTGCCTGCAGCGGGGACCCTGCGCGAAGGGCGGGAGGACGCGTGGGGGTCACGCTGGGCGCTCCGGTTTGCGCGGCTCCGCCGGGACCCCCCTTCCTCGGAGGGCGCGGCGTGGGCGGGGCGCGGCGGCTGCTCGGGGGCGCGGGGCGTGGCCCGCGTGAGCCCGCAGCCCTGACGCCGCCCCGCCCCCCCAGTCACCTTCCTGTCCGGCGCCAGCACCGCGCTGTCCACGCACAACAACTCAGTGTTCGGCGACTTGAAGTGCGACGAGGTGGAGCTGCTGTACTCGGCCTACGGAGACGAGACGGGGGTGCAGTGCGCGCTGAGGTGGGCGGCGGCGCGGCCCTCTTGCTGGCAGGGCTGGGGTGGGGGCCGAGCGCCGTCCCCGGCAGCGGGGCCGGGTTGCTTCCAGGAAACCTCCGCGGCCACCGCAGGCGGCCCTGAAGCTCGGGTCACTCGGTCGGTCGGGGTTTGGGGGTGATGACGGTCCAGGCCGGAGCCACGGGAGCCCGTGTGTGGGGCGGCCGTGTGCCGTCAGGGAGAGCCGGGGTCACGGCTGTCCTGAAGAGGGTCTCGTGGCTGCGTGAGGGCTCCAGCCGCCAAACAAAGCGGCTCGCACCGCACGCGCTCAGGGTCTCCAGCCCTGGAGGCGGGAATCCGAGGTGCAGGTGCGGGCAGGGCACGCCTCCCGCGGCCTCGCTCGCCGGCGTGCAGACCGCCGTCCCCCGCACCCTCACCCGGCTTCGCTCTGCGCATCTGTGTCCGGAGCTCCCTTCCTCTGGGGACACCAAGGTTAGGCCCCCCAAAGACCTGGTTTTAACTTCATCACCTTTAAAGGCCCCGTCTCAGAATACAGTCACGTTCTGAGGCGTGGGGGCTCAGGGCCTCAACGTGAGAGTTTTGGGAACGCGGTTCAGCCCCAGCTGCGATTAAAATGTGATGTTAAAATTCGTGATAGAGCACTGCATTTTTATGGGGCTGTTTTCGTATTTTTTGTTTTCTGAGATGAAGTAGAAGTGGATCATTCTTTTAGAATTTTAGTGATTTTCTATGGGGAAAGTAACGACTTTGCTAGTCTCTGAGAAATAGTCTTCCCATGCTAGATCTTTGTTTTGTTCCAAAGAGAATATGGAATATCTTTGAAGAGCACACAACAAGAAATCAGTTAGCCCCTAATACAGTAAATGAATACCTCACCCTGATTTTTGTGCGAAAAAAGAAGTGAAGGTAAAGAAGAGAGGAGGAAGCTGCAGGTGGGAGGCTCGTGTCCCGAGTGGTGGCCCTCTCCTCGGCTCGCAGCTCTGGGGGCGCCGCTCCCCTTGGTTCAGGCAGCAAGTGCGGCCAGCACGAGCTCGCCCCCGGCGCCTGCTCCTGGAAGGCCTACGGATCCCGGGCCTCCTGAACAGCCCAGGACGCAGGCCGCGCCCTTCGAGGTGCCAGCGCCCCTTCACCTGGGCACTCCCAGGCCCCCGGGAGAGCTGCTGCTCGGCCCTGCTCCCCACCCCAAGGCTCCTGGTGGAGACCCTCCAGGCCCGCAGCCCTCCCCGCCCCACGTGAGGGCCTTTGCAGTCCGGGGCCCCTTCTGGGACTTGGTCTGGCTCTGCTGCTTGGGCTCTCGGTTCCGTTCCTGGGCTCCTTTCCAAATTTGCTATTTAGTCTTATTTTGGATTTTCAAGCATTCCACACGGTCAGGAAATCAAAATGACACTCAAGGTGCACGTGGGGAGTCTTGCTCCCATACCTGCGCCCCCCGCCCCCCAGTGTGGAGCCCTCCGCTGCACATTCTCCTCGATCTCCCTGTGCTTCTAAATCCAAAACAAGCAGATAGGAGCGTGCTTCTTTTATGAAAGTTAGCGTGAGGTATGTCGGTATGCGGATACGTGTTCTTCACTTTGCTCTTTAATTTTTCTGGGTCATGGGCCACTCTGATGAAGGCTGTTGTCCACTCCCCAAGCCGCCCCACCTGGAGGGCTGTAGCGCTCAGGGAGAGCCTGTCCTGTGGGGGGATGTCTGAGGGGCGTGCAGCCGGGATGGGGAGTGGGCGCGGAGGGTGGGTTCCAGCCTGTTCTCTCGCGGCCCCTCCCAGCCTGCAGGAGTTCGTGAAGGATGCCGGGAGCTACAGCAAGAAGCTGGTGGATGACCTCCTGGACCAGATCACGGGCGGGGACCACTCGCGGATGCTCTTCCAGCTGAGGCAGGTGGGCGCGCTGGGCCATTCCTGTGCCCGCCGGACCAGGCGCTAGGGGATGTGCTGTTTTTAGGTGATCGGTGGCTGTTCCTCCCTCTCTGGTTATTATTTATTCTTTGTTTTTACTTTAGTCAGTTGTCTTTCAGAGAAACTTACAGAGTTCCTCTCTGTCTAGCACGTATTCTCCATCGCTCTCTAGACCTACATTTCTTTCATCTGCTGTCACTTTTCTTCGTCCTGAAAACTTTCCTTTGAAGTTTCTTAAAGGACAGATTTGCTGGCTGCGAATTTACTTAGCTTTTTCTTTATCTGAAAAGTGTCTTCGTTTTCCTTCATTTTTGAAAGTTATGTTCCCGGTGTGGAATTATAGGGTGACGTTTTAGCCTCTACTTAAAACGATGTTTTACTCGCTTTGTTTCTGAGGAAGTGTCTGCAGTCATTTTTATCTTTGTTTTCCATTTGTAATGTGTCTTTTTTGGTCAAGATCAAGGATTGGCAAATTTTGGCCCATAAGCTAATAGTGTTTTTTACAGTTTTTGAAGGTTTAAAGAAAAAAAGAAAAACGTGCTACAGACCGTGCGTGACCGCAACGCTTCAGATATTTGCTCTCCAGCCATTTGGAGAAAAAGTGCTGCCTGCTCCTTTAGATACTTTAAAATTTTGGTCTTTATAACTGACTTTCATCCGTTTACTTTTGTTGTTTCTTCGTGTGCTTTTCCTTGTATTTATTCTGCTTAACATTTGTTGAGCTTCTTGGGCTTACCGGTTTATAGTTTTCATCAAATTTGGAATATTTTCAGCCTTTGTTTCTTCAAATATCTTTTTTTCTTTTTTGTGTGTGAAGTCTAGATTGTGCTTTTCTTTATCATTTTTTTATTGAAGTATAGTTGATGTGCAATGTTATGTAAGTTTCAGGTATACAATATAGTGATTCACAGTTTTTAAAGTTTAAATTCCATTTCTAGTTATTATAAAATATTGGCTCTATTCCCCGTGTTGCACAATACATCCTTGTAGCTTATTTGTGCAGAGTAGTTTGTGCTTCTTACTCCCCTATCTTGTCCCTCCCCCCTTTCCTCTCCCCACTGGTTACCACTAGTTTGTTCTCTGTATCTGTGAGTCTGCTTCTTTTTTGTTGTATTCACTGGTTTGTTGTGTGTTTTAGGTTACAAATATAAGTGATAACACACAGTATTTGTGTTTCTTTGTCTGAGTTATTTCACGTAGCATAAAACCCTCCAAGTCCATCCATGTTATTGCCAATTGCAAAATTTCATTCTTTTTTTATGGCTAAATAGTATTTCATTGTATGTATGTGTGTGTGGGTGGGTGTGTAAGAGTGTGTGTGTGTATAGATATACACACACACACGCACGCACGCATATACACCACATCTTTTTTATCCATTCATCTGTTGATGGACACTTAGGTTGCTTCCACGTCTTGGCAAACGTAAATAATCTTCTATGAACATTGGAGTGCATGTATCTTTTCGAATTAGTATGTATTTTGGATATATACCCAGAAGTGGAATTGCTGGATCACATGGTAGTTCTGTTTTTAGTTTTTTGAAGAAATCTCCATACTGTTTTTCCATAGTGGCTGCACCAATGTACATTCCCACCAACAGTGTGGGAGGGTTCCCTTTTCTCCACGCCCTCTCCAGCATTTGTTATTTGATGACAGCCACTCTGACAGGTGTGAGGTTATAACTCACTTTGGTTTTGATTTGCATTTCCCTGATGATTAGCAATGTTGAGCATCTTTTCATGTGCCTGTTGGCCATCTGTATGTCTTCTTTGCAGAAACGTCTGTTTAGTTCTTCTGCCCATTTTTTAATTGGGTGGGTTGTTTTTCTGATGTTGAGTTGTGTGAGCTATTTATGTATTTGGGATATTAACCTCTATTAGTCATATCATTTGCAAATATTTTCTCCCATTCAGTAGGTTGTCTTTTTGTTTTGTTTATAGTTTCCTTTCCTGTGTAAAAGCTTTTAAGTTTAATTAGGTCTTGTTTGTTTATTTTTGCTTTTATTTCCTTTGCTTTAGGAGACAGATCCAAAAACAAAAATATTGCTACAATTTATATCAGAATGTTCTGCCTGTGTTTTTTTCTAGGAGTTTTATGGTTTCTGGTCTTACACTTCGGTCTTTAATCCATTTTGAGTTTATTTTTGTATGTGGTGTTAGGAAGTGTTCTAATTTCATTCTTTTACATGTAGCTGTCCAGTTGTCCCAGCACCACTTGTTGAACAGCCTGTCTTTTCTTGCATTGGAAGAAGTAATATTGTTAAAACGGCCATGCTATCCAAGGCAATCCACAGATTCAGTGCAATCCCTATCAAAATACCAGTGGCATTTTTCACAAAACTGGAACAAATAATTTTAAAATTGATATGGAAACACAAATAGCCAAAGCAATCTTGAGACAGAATAGCTGGAGGTATCACCCTCCCAGACTTTAGACTGTACTACAAAGCTAGAGTAATCAAAACAGTGTGGTATTGGCACAAAAACAGACACACAGATCAGTGGAACAGAATAGAGAGCCCAGAAATAAACCCACCCACTTATGGCCAGTTTATGACAAAGGAGGCAAGAACAGTTTGATCACTTTTCTGAACGTGAACTGTGTTCAGAGTGGCATAATTTCAGGCATGCCACAGCATAAATAGCATCCAATAATGAAATGTATATGTCAGCAGAAGTTTATGTGAGGAAATAGACGTTAAAACAATGGCAGTATTTATTTTTCTACTTAAAAGTTGTGACGCTTTTAACACAAGCGAATCTCAGAAACATCATCTTGAGCCAGAGATCGCAGGTGGAGAGCATGCAGGCCGAGGAACTGTTCCTAGGTTCGTCCACAGAACTAGGGTGGTGTCAGACAGTGCTCCTGCCAGATCACAGGACACGGCTCAGGGCAGCGTTTGCGCTGTGCTCAGAGTGGTGGTCACAGGGGTGGTCAAGTGTACGCCCTCCCCTGGCGCTGAGCAGGCCAGAGAGAAGGGTGCCTGGCCTGTGGCCCCATCCCTGCGAGGGCGGCGGCACCACAGGCGTCCTGCTCTGTCGGGATCCAGCTGGTCTCTGCATCTCTCTACCTCCTGGGTTAAACCATCTTCCGGGTTAAACCATCGGCTGTTTTTCCAACGTCTGACTTTCCTCTTTGGTTTTCTGCCCCCGGGGATGCAGACGCAGGTTGGGCTGCTCTGCTGGGTGTCCACCTCACCCCAGGGTGGTCTAGTGAGCCGGGCCCCAGGGGGCGAGGGGCGGCCTCGCTCTGGCTGCGACCCGCGGGCCGTGTGAGTCACCGGGCAGCGTGACCCCACGAGGGCCCGCTCGGAGCAGCGGGTGGGCCGCGTCCGCCTCACGCGTGGGCGGCTGGGTGAGTGGCCCTGTGTGAGGCTGTTGGGGAGCACTGGTCCTTGTCTCTCCTGCTTTGCAGAGAAGAAGCGTTCCGACGAAGCCCCCGGACGAAGGAAAGGTGAGTCTCGTGGACAAGGTAGCGGAAACCTAATCGTTCGGGTTCCCCTGAGGACAGTTGCGTTTGGCCTTTGAAGTGGGATGGTTGAGATATTTTATTTAGAAACTGGCTACGTTGCTGATGAGGAATCCTAAGTGGTGGTCCCCCCAGCCGATTGTGATGACTGGGCTGAGGGTGTGGGCACAGCACGTTCCTCCAAATCGGACAGAGGGATTCACGGGCTGCCGGGGCAGCCCGCAGGGTGAGCAGGGGTCTTCCGGTCCTCCCAGAAGGTGGGCTTGCCGGCGGGCACGTGCTGTCAGCTGGGGCGTCCCGGGGCCTCGCCGGCGCCGGGGCAGGCACTCTCTGAGGAAATGGTCCGCTGCGGTCCGGCCATGGTTTCCTCATCCTGCCCTGGAGTGACTTGGAGCACTTGTGGCCCCCAGCTTTGCACATGGCCATGTGGGCAGAGGTGCCACTACTCTGGGCAGGGTGTGGGGGCCTGGACTGCAGGGGTCACCTGGCCTTGGTGACCGGGGGGCCCACCCAGGGCAGAGCGTCAGGTGCCTGTCAGGTGGGGGCCCTTGGATGGGCAGAATTGGAGAGGGTGCTGAGGGCATCTCCCCCGGGTGCACGGGGCAGCCAGGGTTCTGCTCGGGCCTCTGTCTGGGTTACACAGACACGTGTGGCGTTGGGTGCCAGCCTCACACAGTCTGCGAGGAGCTGGGATGGGCTGCAGGCCGCCTTGGGCAGGGACCGCCCACTCGGGCCCGCAGCAGGGCCTCCGCGGGTCAGCCCAGAGAAGGAAGGAGAGTGCGCTGCTCTGGAATCTGCCGTGTTATCTGTTAAGTTCCTGGAAGGTAGCCTGGCCCTTCAGATCTTGGGTCTCTCTCAGGTCCCCTCAGCGCCTGTAGGTCCCCAGAGACCGGCAGTCTTCATTGCTGGTCCAGGTACAGGCATCCACTGGGAGCTCACCCCTGGGCTGCGGCGTGGGCTCCTCGGGGTGGACACGACGCGGCAGGCCTGGCCTCCCCGTGGCTGGCAGGCCGTTAACATCCGTGTCAGCTGCCTCTCCTTTCCTATCTCACGTCGCTTGTCTCCTGCAGGCGGGGGACCCTCTCGGGGATGGTGGCTCCACCCTGGACTTCATGGCCATGAAGTCCTATTCGGACGTCTCTCTGGACATCTCCGTGCTCGGCTGTCTGGGTAGGTTGTGCCGGGCGCTGTGTGTACCCTGCCCCCCAGGAGGGTGGCTCGGCCCTGCCCATTGGCCGCACGATGAAGACCCCCATCCTCAGGACCCCCCAGGTGACTCCAAATGGGGCTCGCCCGGCTCTCCTGTCTGACCTCAGGCCCCATCCTTGGGAATCGTCCGCTGGGGTCCCGCCCCTGGTTAGTGCAGCGGTGTGCACACCACCATCGTCCATGTGTGCCCACTGGGCCGGCCCCATCGGGGAAGATGCCTCTGTGTTCCCCTCGGCTCTTGTGTGCTGACGAGGCCCTCCCAGCCCCTCGTGGCCAGTGGTTTTCGTGGAGCGTCTCCTCCCCTCCCCCTTCAGACCTGCTGGATGTACTGTGCGTCCCCTCGGTGGTCTCGCCCAGGGCAGTTCCCCCAGGGGACCTGTGGCAGCCTCTGGAGACATCTTTGGCCTCACGCTTGGGACCTGGTGCTTCTGGCCTCAAGTGGACAGAGGCCAGAGGTGCTGCTGACCGCCCTGAAACCCCAGAAGAGCCCCAGCAAGGATGGCCTGGCCTGTGGTCGGGGGCTGCGTCCGGGCCCCTGCCTGCTGTTGGAAGTGGACCTCATCACCCCGTCGTGAAGGGTGTCAGGCGGGCCTCACTCCGTCACGCAGCCTGGCAGGCCCTGCCTTCTGGTTGGAGCGCTTCAGACCTTTGGTGTTCAACGCAGTTATGGATAGGATTGCGTTCCAGCCTGCCATCTGGCTGTTTTCTGGTTTCCCAGCGGTTCAGGGGTCCCCAGGACCACCCCCAGATGTGGTGATTCCTTAGGACCCCAGGGCTCGGCAGGTGGTGGTCGTACTCACGGCTCATTACAGCGAAAAGACAAAGTCCAGGATCCCCAAAGGGGAGGGGCCCGGGGGGGTGTTGTTGCGGGAGACCCTGCGCCAGCTGCCAACGCCCTCCCCGCGAGCCCCCGGCCGGAGCTGTGACGACCGGCACCCTCTGCTTGGCCCAGCCCCAGGCCCCAGACTCCTAGCAGGAAGGCAGGGGCCCAGGACAAAGCACACCGTGGCACAGACGGTCTGGCACATCGACCCCTCGGTCACTCAGGTGGTGGGACCCAGCCAAGGGCCGGTCTGGCCTTCTGACCAACTGTTCTTTTTCCTCTCGCGGAGTCTGAGGTTTTCTCCATATTACCTGTTTTTGGTAGTTTGGTTACAGCAGCCCTGGTTTGTTCTCCTTTAGGTTTATTCTTCATGGGTTACGTTTCCTCGTTGGGCCTGGGGGTTTGGGGTTCTTACCGAATGTGGGGAGTCTGGCTGTAGTTCTTCAGCACTCTCCTGGGCCCGATTCTGCCCATTTGCCTTTGGTCTTTTCTCTGCTTGGTTTCGGGCCGTGGCGGACGGAGTCCTGGGGGCACTGGGCGCCCTTTCTGCTGCTGACCTGTCAGTCTCCTGGGCTCGCTGTAGCTGCCATTCTTTTCACCCCCAGAAGCTCCACCGACTTCTCCTGCGTCGCCCCCTTCTTGCCTCCGGTCACGTGTCCTTTGCCTTTTGCACACGTGGTGCGTGTTCCTAATTGCTGGCCCCACATCTCATGTGTGACGCTCCCCGCCCCCCCCCACCCCCCCCCACCCCGGTGGGGCTGCGTGTCCCTGTTTCTCTGCCTGCCGGGTCGTGGTTGGCCGGATGCGCTGGATTTAGTCCGCGCCTTTGCACGTGCCGGGCGCCGTTCCGATGGTCATTAGGCAGCTTGGAGCGTCGGGCCCTGTCCAGGTTTTTCTTAGGCCGTCTTAGGGTACAGAGCCAGGTCAGTGCAGGGCGAACGTTGTCCCACCATTGGGCCGCGCCTTCCGGGGGCTTGGGCCGCAGGTGACCGCAGCACGTGTGCGGCTCTTGACCCCCCAAGAGGCCGCCCTCCTACTGGCGCAGGGCAGGCTCGGCCAGGCGGTTGTCGTCCTTGGTGTGCGTGGTGACGAGCGAGCGTGGCTGCGGATGGACGGGCTGGCCAGCCTGGCCCACATCCCATCGTCCCGTGTGTGCAGGGAAAGTGAAGAAGGAGCTGGACCACGACGACGGCCACCTGAGCCTGGATGAGACCACGAAGCTCCTTCAGGACCTGCAGGAGGCGCAGGCAGAGCGCGGGGGCTCGCGGCCGTCCTCCAATCTCAGCTCCCTGTCCAACGCCTCTGACAGGGACCAGCACCACCTGGGTGAGGCCCGCCTCGTGCAGAGTGGCGTGGGTCGCGGCTGGGAAGACCCTGGGAGGCCAGGGCACGTGCGGGGCTGGGTCCAGGCCCACGGGGCTCTGTGGGCCCCGCTGCCCCCCCAGGACCCTGTCCCCTGGGATTCCCGGGTCAGGCGGCTGCACTGAGGTGAAGGGTTTGGGTGGGACTCAGTCTAGGGATTTGGGGGCTTGGCCGGAAGGTGCTGCAGGTCCTGTGTCAGGAGGAGCCCCAAGCCGTGGACCTGCCAGCCTCCAGAATGAGGGATTGGGAACGTTGCTTTCTCTCTGCTGTTCCTACTTCTGGTCCTGAAACAGCGTGTGGACAAGTGTGTCCCTGCAGGACCCTCGTGTGGGGAGAGCACGGGACCTCGCTTGGCCTGGGAGTCCCCTGCTGAACCAGTGAGGGCGGGTGGGTGTATGGGGGCCCCACCCGGCCGGGGAGCAGATGGGTGTCTCCTGGCCCCTTGAGTGTGCAGATCAGTCCTTGTGCTGCTGTTTTCGTTCCCAGATACAGATACTGAGTTACTCTTTCAACGTAACAGATCTTGGCGTTTGGGGGAGGGGGAGGGGACTGATCGCCTGTAGAGGTTTGGCTAAAACTGTCTTAAGGACCAGCATTTTGGTCCCGTTAACCTTGTGATAAAGGCACGTGAAGGAGGTTCCAGGTGACCTTGGGGCAGCCCCAGATATGAGGACCCCAAGGTCTTGGTGGACTCAGGGTGACGCTGGGGCTCCTCCGGAGGCTGGGGTTGTCTGAGGGCCCCCGGCCGAGGAGCCTTCCTTCCTGCAGAAGCAGCAGCCCTGCTGCGTGGAGGCTCGGGGCCCCCTTTCTGGGGCCATCGGGTGGCCCGTCCCTGGGAGCCACGGCTCGGGGCTGAGGCCTGGGCTCAGCTGACGGCAGCCACGCGGACGTTCGTGTGCAGCACGCGTGAATTTGTAGCTTTTCAAGTTGTTCCGTGGAGCAGCGATGCCCCTGAAGGAGGGTCCTGAGCTGCGCGCGTGTGGCAGACCCTGGGTTGACACGTCCTTTCTTTCCCGTGATTGCAGGAAGCCCTTCTCGCCTCAGTGTTGGGGAGCAGCCAGAGGGGACCCACGACCCATACGAGTTTCTTCAGTCCCCGGAACCTGCAGCCTCCACAAAGAACTAGCCTTGTAGATAGTCTTTGATTGTTTTTTATTTTTTAAGTTTTTATTTGCATGTACAGAGTTTTTGTCGTGAGACGAAGACTTTCATTTTGTCCCCTTTGGCATGCGGGAAGCAGCCCCGGGGAGGTGGTGAATTGTCTGTTATCATGTTAGCCGCGCTGGGATGCAGAGTTTCTGTGGATAGTCCTGTGCGTCCTGAAGAGTTGGAGATCACTCATAAAGGGTGTGTGCCCAGATTCTGGGAAGCGGGTGTGGTCTGTCTCTGAGCTTCTCGGTGGCGGTGAAGTCCTTCTCTGTGCCTGTGTGGACGCACCTGTCTGCCCCGCGTCCTCCGGGAGAAGCCCTTGGGAGGCAGACGTGGGTGTGTCTGTCTCTGTTCCCTGGGGCATCCTACATATTCCCGCCCCGCCCGTGCCCCACGTCCCCACGTTTCCCAGGCGGGTCATGGTGGGGGCCGCGTGGGAGCTGGCAGTGAGGGCAGCGTCCCCCGTTCTCTGAGCCTTGTGCTGAGAGGGGCGCCCTCTGCTGAGAGCTGGGCTGTCCTGCTGGCCATGGCGAAGGGTTAAGTGTCCGAAAACGCTCTTTGTTCTGGAAGTGTTTACTGGATGCCTGTTTGTATTTGCAAAATGTAAATACAGATCTTAATAAAAAGATACACAAAGAGTGTCATTACGCGTATTTACAGCACTGCTAGGTGTCCCCTTTTACGTGACTTAGTAAAAACCCTTGTCATGCGAGCTGGATGGCATTCCTTCTTCCTAGCCCCGTCTCCTGCCATCTCCTCTGCATCTGGCCCGGTTCTTGGCACCGCAGTGACGTCCAGGGTCACGCCCATACCCGCACAGTTTCCCGTTCTGTTCCCTCGCCGTGAAACGTAAAACCGGAGCCTCTGTTACCTCCCGGGGCAGGGTCAGTCCTGGGAGAGGCGTGTGGCCGAGAGGCCAGGGAGCAGGGCTGGCTGCCTCGCTGTCTGGACAGACGAGGATCCCCGTGAGCACTGGGGAAAGGGGAGCACAGGGCATCTCACAGGCGAAGCGTCAGGAGCAGCTGTGGCCGACGTGAGCAGATGAGTTTATCAGCAGGGCTGGTACGGAGCCGACGCCCGGGAGGGCTGGAGGGCAGCCGTCCTCCCTACCTACGCGGGGCCGCAGCCCGGCTGCAGAGCTGGCCCCGAACCCTGTGGCTGGCCCTCCACTGCCCTGCAGGCCCCCCCAGCCCCCACCTCAGCCAGCGCCCCAGCTGTGGGGAGGCCGGGAGGGGCAGGATCTGGATTTCCCCCCTTGGGATGGTGGTGGGCTCTGCCCCCACCAGGGCTCAGGAGGCCGGGACCCCTGCGCATCCCAGGCGGGGTCCCCACGGTGCAGCCCCGCGGGCGTGGCCTCTCCCTGGCCCGCAGCCTGAGTTCTCCAGTAGACACCAGCGTGACGTGGAGTATAGCACATGAGGGCAAGGCCGCCGAGACAGGATATGAGTCCCTGGAGCACAGACTCCCCTGAGGGCCTGGTCTCCAGCACAGTGGCCGTGTCAGCTGTGAACACAGGAGGTCGGACCCCGCGCCTTGGTGCATGCGGCAGGGTGTCCCAGGGACCCGTACTCGCCGGATGGAGTCTGGGGCACACGGTGTACAGGGGAGCCCGCCTTGCCACTCAGAGCTGCACGCCCGCTGGGAAGGAGGGCCCTCCGACCCAGGCCCCCATGTTTTCGTAAACCACCATCTCTCAAATTCCAGAGCATTCCATCACCCCGAAAGAAAACCTGCACCAATTGGCAGCCCCCCCTGCCCCAGGTCCCCCTCCGCCCGCCCTTGGAAACCACTCTGCTTTCAGTCTCCGCGGACGTCCCTGCCCTGGACTTCGTGTTCAAGTGGAATCATGCGCTCTGCGGCCTTTTGGGTCTGGCTTCTCTCAGCACGGTTTTCAAGGGTCATCCATGTTGTAGCAGGTGTTAGTGGGGCCCTGCGGGTGACCTGCCCTCACCCCAGACCCTGCCGGGGCTCAGGCCACTCCTGGGGGTGTCGCAGCCGTGAAGCCGGGGGACCTAGGGCCTCTGTGCCAGGCCTTCTGCCTAAGGAAGCCGGCAGGATCCCAGCCGAGACCCACAGGCGCTCTTGGTCAGAGTAACTGCCCAGGTGGCTGGGGTGGAGGGGGCGACCCTCAGGGCAACACTGGCCGGATGCTGGCTGCAGGCCTCACAGGGGACTGTTGACTCCCCGGAGAGAGAAAACGAAAGGCTGCTTCCGGGAGGCCGCCTGGGCGGACAGTGTGGCACGGCCAGCGTCCGTCCGTCTTACAGCGCTTTTCTGCTGGAAGCTTCCCTCAGAATAAGACCTGTGAGGGGCGCGTGCCAGCGCCTGCGCCTGCCCCACGCTCCGCCCGCCGCCGACTCCGGCGTGGCCACTACCCCTCCGCGCCCACCTGGTCCCCCACCTGGGCTGGAGACCCTCCCAGTGAGGGCCGCTTTCCTGGTCCAGGTGCGCACGGGCAGGCTTACAGAGCGCTACTTATCACGAGAGGCGTGAGCGCCCCGAACTCCAGGCCTGTTGATCCGTCCCTCCGTGAAGACCAGGTGGGGGGTCTGGGTCGGGGAGGGGATGACGCAGCAGTTCGGGGACGGGAGCCGGCCGAGGTGGGTGTGACGATCCCGGTTCACACGTTTAGGTGTGGAGAGGCCTGGCTGCCCCGGGCGAGGATCGTGGCTGTGCATGTTTACGTGAATTTGTAGCAGGCCCTGAATTTGTAGCTTTTAATGGTGTTCCGTGGAGCAGCGATGCCTCTGAAGGAGGGTCATTTCTCCGAAGTGTGAGCAGCTGAGTTCACCGGGCCCCAGGCCAGTCGGGAGGCCCTCACGACTGCAGACTTGGGGTGCCCTGGGAGGTGAGTGCCTGCCCCTCAGTCCCAGGTGACCCCCTTCAGAGTCACGAGCGATGCCCTGGGGCCGGCTGGACTTGGGGGGCACTTGGTGTTGAGGTCATCAGCCCCCCAAATCGCGAGGGTGCGGGCTCCCCTGCACCGGTCACTGGCCTTACACGTGTTTCTGGAGAAGCGTGTTCTGTGCAGGAGGCTGTGGGGACGTTCATCTGCACTTTGAAGAACCGTGAGGACACGCTGACCAGCAGCCTGGGCGATGCCTGCTTCAGGCAGGAGCTGTGGCTGCCCCGGGGCTCCCAGGGCCTGGACCTTGGGGGACGGAGTGCACGGAGCAAGGGCCACGCTCTCTGCGGGGTTGAGCTGTGCTTTCAGTCACCAGAGCTCACGGCTCAAGACGCTCCCTGCAGCCCGCGGCCTCTGCTGCACGGCGGGCTGGATTCTCGCGCTCACACCCTGCTCAGGTGGCCTGATGGTCTGCCCTGGGGCTCGGGAGGCGTCTGTGGGCCCCTGGCAGTACCGTGGACGGCGGCGGCAGCGTGGCGCCGCCTGGTCCCGTCCTGGGCGCCTGCCTCCCTGGGAAGTGCTTTCTGGGTGGAGGCGCCAGCCCGGGCCTGCTCGTGGCGGGCGCCGCGCGCAGGGGCCCTGGAAGCAGCCCGCAGCCCCTCATTCCCTGGGGCCCCAGGTGGGCGATCCCGGGAGGCCCCTGGCCCCCCACACCCCTGCCGGCTGTGGTCAGCCGGGATTTCCCGGATGAGCATCCTCGTGCCGGTGGTGCTTTGCTCCCAGGACCGTGCCGTCGGGCCAAAGGCAGCGCTGCCGTTTGAGGGAATGGACGCCAGGTGAGCGGGGAGGGGCTGGTCAGGCTGGGGCGCAGGGCCCAGCAGAGGGGCCCCGACCCGCGGAGGAGCCCCCCTCTCCTAACCGGCCCCCAGCCCCACCCAGGGGGCCTCGTAACCTGCCGGCTCCTCCACTCGTGCCTCTGTCCATCTGGGCCAGACCCAGCCGTCCCCTCAGGCGCCAGGAGCAGGGCCGCCACACTGCTTGGAGGAGGTCAGCCTTCCGCCACCCAGCCTGCCCGGCGCCGTGGCTCCCCAGGAAGGTGCGTGGGGCGCGGGCAAGGCCGCCTCTGTGGACGGAGAGGGGACGTGTCCCTGTCCCCCTCCCTGTCCCCCCCAAGGAAGGATCGCGATTGGCGATTGGCCACACTTGGGGCCTTCAGATAGGAGTCCTCGGACACCACACTCAGGAACCGGGACTTTCTGGAGCTTAGGAATTGAGACAATGTGGTGAGAGGCGGTGGGGGAGGAGGCCCTGAGCCAGTGGGCTGGCCATCCTTGTGGCGCGAGCTGCCCGCTCGGCACTGTGTCCACGTGCCCCGTGCTCCCCTACTTGCCCCTGCCGTGGCACTTCCGTGGCCTTCAAGGGGGCAACCGGGGCGTCAGGCTGGGGGAGCGCAGCCCAGACAGAGGCGCCCACACCCTGGACAGAGTCTGGAGTCTCGGCTCCTGGGTCAAGTGTGAGGACGAGGTTGGTATGGACGCCCTGGCCTCCCCCGGCATGAGCTGCTGAAGCAGCGGGTCGGGGGCACGAGCCTACCGCCTTTTCACCGAGGGCTGAAGTTCTCCAGGCTCAGGCATGGGTGGCGAGGGTCCCTCCCGAGGGTCTCTTGGGCCCGCCCCTGTGCCGCCCTGCCCCTGCACTAGAGCTGGTGATGCGTCCCGGGGGCGGGGCCCGCCTTTGTGACACGTCTTGGGTGTCCATTTAGTGTTGCCACAAGACCCGGCTCCCCTCACTGGGGCTTGGGCTGAGCGAGAGGCGCCTTGCGTTCCCGCTCATCGAGGACCTGGGATCGTGAGGAGAGTGCGTTCCGGCTGCGCGTCTGGCTGCGGGGAAGGTGGGTGCTCCGCCCCTCGAGTCCAGGACCACGTGGGACGCGGGGAGACACGGGTCCAGAAGCTGCCAGGATCTGTGCTGGGGGACGGCCAGAAAACGTGCTCGCAGAGGTCGTGGTTGGCTCAGGGCGCAGCGTGCAGCCAGCCCGATGCCCTGTTCCGGGGAGGATGGGGACAGAGTGGGGACGGGGTGGGGACAGTGTGGGTGGGGTGGGAACACATTGGGGACGAGGTGGGGAGGGGCTCTGTCTGCACTGCGGACAGGTTAGTCAGGAGACCTGGGACCCCCCTGCTTCCATGGTGACCACAGCCTGTGAATCTTGACCATGGTCGTGTCGGGGGCCTGGAGGTGACAATGACCTTACGGGTCATCCCAGCACCAAGCACAGACTGGAGCCCCAGGGATGATGGAAAACAAGATGCAGGAACCAAAATGGGGCAAAAAGTGGACCCAGGCATCATCATGCCCCAAACAGGGCTAATTTCCTGAGCCCAACACCAGCGGTCTGCCCCATCGTGAAGTCAGAATGTCCCAGAGGAGGTGGCACCAGGACAGGGCACAGAGGGAGAAAGCGGCTGTTACCAGGGTGGGCAGGGGCAGAAGATGGCGCCAGGGTCCCGGCCCAGGAAATAGCCTGGAAAACACTGAGCAGTGAGAAACGAGCCCAGAAACCTGAGAGTGTGTGCAGCTGTGGTGAGTGGTGTGTGTGCTGTGTGTGTCTCTGTGTGGCGTGTGTGGTGTGTGTATGTACATGTGTGTGTATGTGCATGTATGTATGTGTGTTGTACGCGTGTGTGGTGTGTGTTGTGCGTGTGTGTGTGGTGTGTGTGTGTGTCATGCGCGTGTGTGTCGTGTGCGTGCGTGTGTGCGTGTCTGTGGCGTGTGCTGTGTGTCCGCGTGCAGCAGCAGTGTGGAGCCGTGTCGCAGGACGGGTGGGGCAGGAGAGCCTGTCACCGCGCCGGTCGCTGGGCCTGGGGGGTTCCAGTTCCGCAGTGCAGTGGTGGCCATGGTGGCGGGGGACCTGGTGCCTGGCGGGGTGCTGAGTGGAGAGGAGCCGGCAGGATGCGAGCCAAGGCCGCGGTGGGAGGTGGAGCCGGACGGGAAGGCGGGGACAGTCCCGTCTCGGGGCAGAGGGCCCGGCCCCGCGCGAACGTTCCACGGCTGCCGAGCGCTCGCGGCCCTGCGTGGCTCTCGTCACCCCGCGTGTCCCCTCGTCCGCGCGGGGAGGCGGGGCTCAGGCCGCAGGGCGCGGCTCACGAGGAGAGGCGCGGGACGAGCGTGGGCCGCGGGCCCTCCACCCCGTCTGCTCTCTCCTCCCCCAGGTCCCCTTGGTCGGAACAACCCAGCTGATCCCGACGTCCCAGTGCGGGGCCTGGAGAGGAAGGACTTCGGCCACAGTTGCCAGGTCTGTGTGCGGAGGCCCTAGGTCAGGGTCGGGGGGGCCTGGGCGCCACCTCTCACCACCACATGGCGGGCCTGCTGACGGGCTGGCAGGTGTCTGCGCGGCCAGCGCCGTGGGCTCCGGCTTTCACTGAAGACCCACCCGCTCGGCCCTGCATTCTGAACTTGAAGTGCCCGGGGTATCAGGGTGACTCTCAGATCTGATGGAGTAAATCTTTTCAGAAGATCTCTGGGAAAAGGTGAGTGGGTGCGCTTGAGTCTCCACACCTCCCGAGGGCGTGCCCTGTCTCCCCTTCAGGGAGAGGCTGGCTGGTCCGTCTCAGCACAGAAGACTCAGCACTTGAGCTTTATAAATGCCAGTTACATTGTGTCATAGGTAATCTCACTGTTTCTTCTTCCGGGACACCTGTAGGACTCTGTCCTCGAAGTTCGCATTTTCACCACCGTAGATGTATTTTTTTTTCCACTGTCTGGTTCTTGGAGTATAATTTAGGGCTAAAGTCTTAAATCTCCTTGCAGTACGGACATTGCTTCACTTTTTTTCTTTGTTTCTTCCCTTACGCCCTCTTCCTTTTCCTCTTCTGGAAACCCTGACAGACAGACATTGTGTCTGTGTCACTTAAATTTGCTCTCACAATTATCCCTTCCACACGTCTCTGTTTCAAGATCTGCAGTAATCCCTTGATGTGACCTTCCACGTGACTGGAGTTTGATTTTTGGCAACATCTTTTCTGTTAGTTGGCCCTTCCATCTGAATGCTTTCATCTGGGAATCATGTTTCAATACCAAGCCTGCCTTTCTGGGTTCTGAATCCCTGCTGCCTTGGTCGTGTTGTACAAATGTGCTATTAGATGCTCATGAAACCCACGCAAACTCGGCTGCTGCGTCCCGATGTCCACGTGGCGTCACATCCAGAGGACCACAGCAGATGACCAAAAGCTGTGGCCAGCAGCTGAAACCTGCTCTTAGGACAATCCCCAAGGGGAAGTCACAGCTCACAGAAAAAAAGAGTCTTAGAATGTTTTTCAACATTTCTGTCTCTTCCCAAAGTAACACATTAATATCAGCTATATTTTCTGTGCATTTCTTTCTGAAGAGACAATGAAGGCTGTGCACAGGGCCTTCTAACCTCAAAGTTCCACCTGTAACAGCTGTTAACATCCTTAACCCCTCCAACACCCTCAAACACCCGACAGCCTCCCTGGCCACATCCCTCCCTTTCCCAGTGGCCCTGCCCACCTGACTGGCCGGAAGGGCCACGGTTCCCTCCCACCCCCGGAGGGCCTGTCCCTGTGGAAGGAAAAACACAGGACTCTGGAAATGTGGCCTCTCCTGCCACAGGGGAAACTTGCAGGATTTCTGGTGGATGAAAGTGTCACATGATCACACCAGCTAAAGTTGGCTTTTCCTGCCCCCCTCTCGGTTTCCCCAGGGATGAGGACCTTTTCCTCACTGGGTCCCCCATATCCCATGAGTCTTCTGATGAGGTGTGTGCATCATAAACCAGCCCCCAGACTCATCGCTGCAAGTGGCCCCCAGGCCATGAGGGGCTGGTAGCTGCCCGCCCTGAGGTCATGGTGGGGGGCAGGGGGGTGCCCTTCGTTCCTCATCCGTGGGGCCACACCCCCCCCCCCAAGAGCTGTTTTCCGCAGCTGTGATGTCACCGGGGCCCTGGGCAATGCTGGGCCGTGGGTCCCGCCCCCAGAGTCCCCGGGCCACGAGGGCAGGAGCCCATGGCCTGCCATGCCCCGTCCTGTCTTGCAGATGGCGTTCTGTGCCAGGATCTCGAGGCTCATCCTCCCAGGAACCATGTCCAGGAAGAGCCCGAAGACTGTGCCACCCCGGCGGTCCAGGGTGAATGGCTGGTCGCAGCCCGTCCACTACTTGCAGATCGTGGCCTGGACCGTGTTCCTGGTCCTGGCCTTCGCCACCTTTGGCATTTTCATTCCCTCCCTGCCACCCGAGTGGAGATACATCGCCTACAGTGTATCCTTTTACTGGGGGCATTGCTGTCGTCTGAGACGGGGAGGTGCTCCCGGAGGGGCCTCCAGCAGGCCTGGCTCCGGGCCGCCCGCAGAGGTGGTCAGACCTGCCCTCCGCCCCTGCTACCACTGTCAGTGCTGGAAACCCCACAGCTGTCCTCCAGGCAGCCGCTGGGTCGGGGTCTGGGCTGCAAGTGCCCACCAGTGCTGGGGCAGGGAGAGGGTGCCCAGCTGGCAGCAGGAGTGGGAGGGTCCCGGGTGGACAGAGACCCCAGGAGGGGAGGAGCCGCAGACGGGCCACGCACGTTCCCAACCATGGCTAAGCGGTCGGTCTGTGTTGTCCAAGAGGAATGGTGGGTTTTAATAAGGACTTGAAGAGCTCGCATGCCCCCGCGAGTGTCAAGTATGTGGAGCCGAGGCGCTGACGTCTGTGATAACCCGGGGTGGCTGTGTTCTGGGCGAGAGACGTCTACTCTGAATGCTGGGGTGTGCGTCAGGGTGGGCGTCAGGGTGGCGCGGGACTCCACCAGGAGCCCCGGCCCTCACACTGAGGGTCCCACACGTTACAGCCAGTGGACCGGCTGGGCTGCTGCAAAGTGGGCCTTGGAACCAGCTTCTAAGAGTGGGGTGTTTGCGCCTGTGGCTACACTGCCTGCCTCTTCTCCTAGGCTGCCCCATGCCCCTGGCCAGGTGTGTGTAAGTGGTGGGGCTCGGGCGCGAGGGAGGTGGCAGGACCAAGAAGGGCCCTCTGTCTCTTGGCCCCTCTGTCTCCCGGGGCCTCCCAACCCCTTATCATGGCGTCTTTCAGCTTTGAAGAAGCAGAAAGAACAGTGTGGTGGACCCCAACTACCAGGTACTCAGCTTCAACAGTTAAGATTTTGCCAGTGTTGTCTCATATCTCACACACATACACTGAGTACCTTTAAAAATCCCAGACATCATGAAATTTCACTGGAATGCCCCAGTTTGCATCTGACAAAGACTTCTGTCTCCACACCACCATTCTTCTTATCTTACCTAAAAAATCCCATGGCAAGTTACCAAGATTGACACTTGTCATTTTGCAGAGGTGGGGCCCCCCTGAGCCCCAAGGGCCCCCCTGAGCCCCAAAAGCCCCCCTGAGCCTCAATCAGTCAGAAAAACCAGGGCATCTGCCTGGAGTGCCTCTCCCGCAGAGGAGGCCCATTTTTTCCCCTCGAGGTCATAGAGATAGATTTCTTTGTGATAAGGTTTGCAATGATCAATTTCCTTAATAGGAAAAGAGCTCTTCAGCTTTTCTGTTTCATCTTCTGCCTGTTTTGGCAAGTCATCTTTTTCAAGACATTTTAGTATTTTGTCTGAATGGTCAAATTTCTTGGAGTAAAATTATTCGCACTGTTTCCTGTCATCTGTAGGGTCTGTCGTGATGCCACTGCTGATCAGTCTTCCTAGGGTTTATTGCTTTTATCGATTATTCAAAGAATCAGCTTTTGGACTTACTGATTGTCCCTGTTTTCTTCTTTTCAATTTCTGCTTTTATTTTTACTATTTGTTTTCAATGTATTGTGGCTTTAATTTCCTCTTTTTCTACCTTTTTTTTTCTTTTAAGATTTATTTTTATCTATTTATTTATTTATTTTGGCCGTGCCAGGTCTTTGCTGTGGCACATGGGATCGTCATTGTGGCACGTGGGATCTTTTAGTTGCAACGAGTGAACTCTTAGTTGCGGCATGCGGGATCTAGCTCTCCGACCAGGGATCAAACGCAGAGTCTTACCCACTGGACCACCAGGGAAGTTCTGTTCTTTCTACCTTCTTAAGGTGGAAACTTAGGCCATTGATTTTAGACCTTTTTTCTTTTTGTCGTATCTGAAGCTATAAGTTTCCCCCAGGTGCAAGCACACACAGACCTACAAATACACAGATACACACACACTAATATACATACAATGCACAAGTCACAAACCAGCCACACATATGGGCACCCACTCTGTCACACACACAGAGGCACAGAGGCACAAAGATGGAGGCCAGAGGTCCAAGATGGTGGCCAGAGGTCCAAGCTGGTTTGGCAGGGCCGTGCTCCCTCTGAAGTTCCCAGGACCTGTCCCAGCTCTGGTGGCCTCAGGCATCCCTTGGCTTTAGATGCCACCACCTCTGCGTCCTCACAGGGTTGTCCCGCTGTGCGTGTCTGAGTCCTGATCTTCTCCTCTTATAAGGACACCAGTCCTATGAGATCAGGACCCACCATAAGGACCTCATCTTAACTTGATCATCTGCAAAGACCCCATTTTCAAGTAAAATCATTCACAGTTCCTGGGGTTAGGACTTCAACATCTTTTGGGGACACAGTTCAGCCTCACCTGTGGGTCTTTGCTTATGTGCTGGGCTATGATGCTGTATCTTAATTCTCTTTTGACCCAAAACTTAGCTGAGTTTTGGCCGTTGGAGCCTTTTTGAGCGTCCCCGTGTGCTTTGTCCAGTAGCCACTGTGAGCGCTTACCTGCTTTGTGCACAGCAAGGAGCCCCGGGGTCAAGTGCACCCAATCCCATGTGGACGGCCATTTCTTCCCAGAGTCCTGGCCCCCTGGTGGGCCCCTGCCTGTGGGTGGCTCAGCACCCAGTCTGTGTGGCCCCCTCCTGCCTGTCCCAAGCGGTGGATGCAGGATGGCGTCCCTGGCTGTTCAGAGCTCAGACGGCCTTCCGGACATGTTTTCTGGTCCAGTTTCCTGCCACCCAGACCCGCCACTGCCCCAGCGATGTTCCTCAGGCCCTGGCAGCCGCACTTGGGCGCCATGCTCTGGCCACTAGTGGGCGCCAGCGTCACTCGGTGCCTGCAGGGACCCAGGAGCAGGGAGGGCAGGTTCCGGGTCAGGGCCGCAGGATTTCAGGAAGCCGTGTGGCATTCCGTGGGCCCGGCGGAGACAGGGAAGCGTCAGCAAGGCTGCACGTGCAGCGTGGGGGTCACCGCGCAGGAGCCTGGCCGCCCTCGGCGTGCGGAAGGCACTGGGTGGGGTGGGGCTCCTCTGGGACCCAGGCAGCGGTGGGGCAGCTCCGCGGGGGCCCCGCCCTCCCGCTGCAGGACCGGCGAGGCAGCCGTGTGACAGGGCGGGCATCCTGGGCTGGCGCCCGGTGCTGTTTGTTTACTGAACAAAGATAGTTGCTAGGGGACCGCCGCGTCCTCAGAACAGCTCGGGGCCCTGCTTTGCAGGGGAAGTGAGACGGCAGACCGGGTTCTTTTTATTATTTACTTGAACCTAAGACGCTCCTGAGATAAAATTACTTCGAAAGTGAAAGCGGGCAGCTTGAGGGCGCAACACCCCGCCTGTGGCACCTTCTATTCTGGGGGCTCAGAGACGGCCACTGAGTGTGTGACCGACAGCGGGAATGGCCGGGCCGTCTCTGGCAAACGCAGACGCGGGCAGGCAGGTGGGCAGACGCGTGACGTCTGAGGGGCCGTGGCAGCTTGGCCCAGCGCATCTGGGTCTCGGGATCCCCCGGGCACCTGCAGGTTTAGGGGCTCTGCAGGGCTGCCTGTCAGGCTTGGGTTGGGCCCCCGGCGTCTGATGGGGACAGTCCTACTCTAGCTCCGCAGAGCAGGGCCGCCCCTGGGCCGCAGTGCCACTTCCTGCCACATCTCCTGTCCCGGGCTGTGCCCCCGCCTGTGTCCTGCGCTCAGGACACGCTCCTGTTGCCACAGCAACCACACAAACAGTGCTGCGTCAGCTGTGCCTCAGGCCTCGGGAAGCGGGCGTAGGGGCACCAGCGTGCCCGGACCTTGTTGGCATCTCCAGATGGGACAGTGCAGGCTGGCCGCTGACCACCTGCCCACTGCCCCACACCCTGCACAGGAGCGTGTCTCAGCCTGCTGGACAGCAGGGGCAGGGAGGTCCAGGCCACAGGAAGGGCGTCCCTGTGTGGCACTGAGGGATCCGGTCAGTCCCGTTCCCCGTGTAGGTCCCCTGGCCTGGCTGGTCCTCGGCTCTCTCTCGCCCTCACCGTGGTTCTGTGCCCCCTGGCTGGGCCGGGCCTCTGTTGCCCCACGCCTGGCACCCAGGGCCCTGGGTCTGCGCTGGAGGCTGGAGGACAAGGGAGGCCAAGCAGCTTTGGCCAGACCAGCCCCCCGCTGAGGCTCGCCGTGCATCATGGGTGCTTGGTCCAGGCAGCACCGCGCCTGTGAGCACGAGCCCCAGAGCCCCAGGGCGGCTCCACTGAGGCTGAGCATCACAGGCAGGGCCAGCAGGCCCTGGACCCCGACGGCGGCGCAGCCTGAGAAGGACCCCAGAAGAGGGGCCTCCCTGCTCAGAGTCTGCGCTGCCAGTGGGCCTCTGTACCGTCACCGTAGACCCTGTGCACATGCGGCTTTGCCGCGAGACCCTGTGGGCGGGCGGAGAGAGGCATTTCCCCACCACGCCCAGGCCGCCCTCGCAGGAGCTGGACCTGTGAACCCGAACCCTCCCGGCTCAGAACTGTCCTGGGAAGCAGGGCAGGGCTGATGGGGAGGCCAGGCCGACACCTCCTCCCCTTCTGTTTGGTTTCCATGGGGACAGTGTGTCAGTCCCTGAAGAGGAGGTGGAGAGGGTGGGATCTGAGGAATTGATTTTACCCTGGGAGCCCTGGAGGGAGTGGGAGCTGGAGTGGGCCTGAGGGGTCCTGGGCTGGGAGGGGAAGACAGCGAGAGACAGAGAGACAGAGACAGATAGACAGAGACAGAGACAAAGACAGAGAGAGACAGACAGTCCCGGCCCACTCACCACAAAGGCTCACTGGGGGTATTTGAATCCTCCCTCCCTCCCTCCCTCCCTCCTTCTCCTGTTGACACATGTGCTCAGCGCGGCCTCCCTGCCCCAAGGACCTCCACAACCCGGCTTCGGCGCCAGGCTTGGTGCCCGCGGACGCACACAGGCCTCTCACGCTGTCCCGGTGAAGCTCAGCTGGGGTTGCAGGGCCACGGCCTCCAGCGGGCCCTGCTGTGTCCCTCAAGGACAAAGGAGTCGGGTGGGTTCTGCTGGGCATGCAGGTGCCAGAGGGGCCGTTCCCATTGCCGGCCAGGCACAGGCTCCCGTGGCTGCCTGGGGCCTGGACCCCTGGCCGCCCGGAGCAGGCCCCTCACGCGTGCTGCCCGGGCCGAGCTGTTCCTTGACGCCCCCCAGGTGACCAGCGGGATTTGCCTCTTCCACCTCTTCGTCCACTTGATTGTCGTTTCCATCGATCCGGCCGAAGCCAATGTCCGCTTCAAGAAGAACTACGCCCGGGCTGTGCCGACCTTCGACCGGTCCAAACACGCGCATGTCATCCAGAGGCAGTACTGTCACCTGTGCGAGGTCTCCGTGTGAGTGCCCGGCCGCAGGAGGGGCCCCCCCGAGCCGTCCCGCGGGGGTGGGCTGGGCTCAGGCACACCTGGTGCCCAGCAGCCGACGGGCGCCGCCCCTTTTGCAGAGAAGCAGGGGCCCCGACACACAGCCCCCCGCCAGTCCGGGGCAGGAGCGCTGTAGCCTCAGGTCTCACACAAGCCTCTGCCCCCCACCGGATCACAGCCCGGGGCTGCTCAGGGCCCCAGGGGAGTCAGTAGGCGGCCAGGAGGGATCTGACTCAGCCTCCGGGCCTCAGGCCCTGGCGCCTTGTGGCCGCCGCGCCCGCCCGGGCAGGCACCCACCGCGTGGGGTTGGCCCTGCAGGCAGACAGGGGCTCTGACAGGCTGCCCCTCCCAACCTTCCTTCCAGGACCGTGAAAGCCAAGCATTGTAGCGCCTGCAACAAGTGTGTCTCAGGCTTTGACCATCACTGCAAGTGGCTTAACAACTGCGTGGGGAGCAGGAATTACTGGTGAGTGTTCTCCCCACCCGGGGCGTCGGGCCTGGGACGGCACTCACCCCTCACGCGGCTCGCTCCCCCTCCTCCGGGACGTGCCTCCTTAAGGGGCCTCCTAACTGGCCGAGCACCTCAAGGTCCACCTGCGGTGGGGACGGGTGAGGGGTGTGGCCCTGCCTCGAAGAGCACCGAGGGGACCGGGCTCCGCGGGGCCCCTTGGGAGGTCCCGACGGCGGCTCCAAGCACAGAGCTGGCTGAGAGGGGTCTCCTGGCGGGCGCCTCCCCATGTCCACTGGGCAGGGTCGGCAGGACGGGGGGGTGGGGGGGCCTGGCACGCAACAGGGTCGGCCTGTGCGGGGTTATCCGGGGCGTTGGGGGAGGACCTCAGGGCAGGTGTAAGGGGACTTCAGGTGAACTACAGACACTGTTTAACACTGAAAATGTTAAAGGTATAACAGCAGAAAGACTAAAGGAAGGCGTTTTAGTGGAACCGTATTCCAGGAATTGCCACCCAGGGTATATTTGTTCTGACAGGGAGACCATTCTCCGTGTCTTTTGTGTGCGGAGTGCAGCAGTGATTTGGGTCTAAAACCGAAGCACGCAGCCCTGACGGGTGTGCCTTTCGAAGGCAGTGTCGCCCCGCTCCTCGGCGCCGGCGCCGGCATCAGCACCCCGGCCGTCCGTGCCCTTGGTGGTGGCTGGGAGGGAGCCGGGTCTGAACCAGCAGGAGAAGGGGGCCCGGGAGGGGCCGGCTTGGACCAGTCGCACCCCGTGTCTGAGCCTCCGTCTCCCTCCTGTGAGCTGGGGCGGGTAACGCTAGGGTTCGGGCCCTCCTCGGGCCTCTTGGAGGACCGAGTGAGACCTCAGGTGCAGGCCGTGGAGCAACAGAAAGTGCAGGGAGGCCCCGGGGCCGTGCGTCTGTGCGGCCACCCCGAGAGCAGGAGAGAGAAGCCCGAAGGTCGGGAGCCAGAGGAGGAAGGGCTGCGGGGCGGCGGCCGGGGCACGCCCTCGGCAGGGACGACCCCGGGTCCCCCACGCTGCCCGGGGCCTCGGCACACGGGCTGGCTGGCTCCCTGGCCCCGGGCTGTGCAGCCGCCCTGAGCAGGCTCTGCCCCAACAGGTACTTCTTCACCTCAGTGGCCTCCGCTTCGGCCGGACTGCTGTACATGGTCATCATCCTGCTGTACATCCTCATCCAGTACTTCATCAACCCCGCCAGGCTGCGCACCGACCCACACTATAGGAGTATGCGCTCCCCGCGCCCGGGCCTGGGCCTCCCCTCCCGCCACCTTCTCTCTGGGGGGCCACGTAGGGCAGCCCGGGGTCGAGCACCTGTCCAGACTGAGTTGTGGGGTGAAGACGCTTGAGCTGGAATTCGGTCTTCACTGGCCAGCACACGACCCTTCTCTGTTTTTCTTCACTTAATTGTTGGAGGCCGCGTGGCTGTGGTGTCAGGTCCCCTTGGGTCACAGAGGACTGTATCCTGGAAATGCCCCAGGTGGTGGCTCTGACCTTCCAGCTCTAGTTAGAGTCGGGAGGGCCCAGCGGGACAGCGCAGTGGATGCCGGGGTCAGGCTCTGTGACCTGGGCACCTAGTTACCCTCTCCCAGCCTTACCTTCCAGATCCATAAAGTGGATCATGATACCCACCGCAGTCAGAAGGGCCTGCAAGGATACTTAGGTCAGGCAGAGCACACCTGGGTGAGGAGGAAGGGCTCACCTGGGCAGGGAGGTGCTCACCTGGGCAGGGAGGAGCTCACCTGGGCAGGGAGGTGCTCACCTGGGCAGGGAAGAGCTCACCTGGGCAGGGAAGTGCTCACCTGGGCAGGGAGGAGCTCACCTGGGCAGGGAGGAGCTCACCTGGGCAGGGAGGTGCTCACCTGGGCAGGGAAGAGCTCACCTGGGCAGGGAAGAGCTCACCTGGGCAGGGAGGAGCTCACCTGGGCAGGGAAGTGCTCACCTGGGCAGGGAGTCACTCCCTCAGGCTGGTGTTCCCTCCCCCACTGCCAAGCTCTGTCCCCAGGTACTCAGCTGATGAGAGGTGCTACCTTGTCAGCAGGAGCTGGATGCATGTGTCTCTCCCCCTCTCCACAGGTATCTCCGATCAGAACACGTGGCTACTGTTCCTTCCGTTTTTCCCTGTGAACACGAGCACCCCGGTCTTCCTGGGCATCGGGGTGCTGGTGCTGCTGCTTGAACTCATCAGCCTCCTGCTGCTGGGTCACCTGCTCCTTTTCCACCTCTACTTGAGTACGTGCCCCCTGGGCTGCCCCGTGTTGGCCAGCCTTTGCCCCTGTGTTCACGTGGGTCCCCGGGCAGGCAGCCTCCGCCAGAAACAAGCTCAAAGCACAAAGGACAAGTCACAGGAAGAGAAGAAACACCCCATGAGGGGCAGAAAGGCTGAGTTCTATTCCAAGACCTGCGGAAAACATAAAGGAGGTTCAAAAAGTGGTCAGTTAAGGTGTTCAGAGATAGAAAGGAATAGAATCTATGAGGCACGAACAGGACACTGTGGAAAAGAACAGGGAGATTTAGAAAAGCAACAACCAGAAATCCTAACAATGAAGAGCATTGAACTCAGCGATGGGGTCTCCACTAACCAAACTCGCTTGAGCGAGAACCGCTGGTTTTCTCGTGTCCACACGGCAGCTGCCCGGGGCAGGCTCCATCTGCCTTTAAAATGAGGGGAGGAGGCCCGTCCCGCACCCTGTGAAGCCTTTGTTTGGAAGTCACAGCCGTCACCAACCTCTGCGGCCCCGAAGGGAAGGCGAGGGGCCTGTGGTGGCCGTGCCGGGTGCTCCAGCGCCCACCATCCCCCGCTGAGCCAGAGACGAGCGCAGAACCCGCCCTGGAAGCCCCGGACGGCTCCCCCAGCTCCTGCGTGCACGGCGGGGCCAGCAGGGCCCTGGGCTCGGGGCCGGGGTGCGTGTCGGGGGCCGTCTGCGCCTGTCCAGGCGGAGCGCGCCCAAGCGCTGCTCTCCGCGCTTCTGCAGCTGATAGGGGCGCGGTGAGTCCGCAGGAGTGAGGGGGGGCCTGGAGAAGTCAAGCCCCCAGGACTCGGTGGCCGGCTGGACATGTAAGGACAGGAGCGTCCAGGGGGTAGTGGTGCCACCGTCACCGAGGGTGAGGACACACAGGAGGCCTGTACAGGGGGAGATGTGCTGGATTCAGGACGGAGTGGGTTTATTTTAGGGTCTTTGAACCTCCAAGAATGGATTTCCAGGAAAACGTTGGGATTTAGCTATTGTTAGTTACAGTAAAAGTACCCTAGAACGTATCTACTTAACATCCTCGCGACCCCTCAGTTTCTGCGGGGTCAGACTCAGCGCAGTGGCGAGTCAGAATTCAGTCCAGGCTCAGCGCAGTGGCGAGCGCTCAGCATGCGATCGTAGTGAAACCCTCGGGTCGGAGGCTCAAGGAAGAGCCGGGCACGGCAAGTGGGAGAGAAAGCGCCATGCAAGATGCCGAGGAAGAAGAGGACCCTCCAGCTGCCTGAGCTGGCGGGTGGACACAGGCGGACCCTCCTCAGTGCGGCCGGGCTCCGGCCACAGCTCCCAGGCCGCGAGGCGTGTGAGGCTCTGCGTCTGTGTCCCCTCCTCTGCTTTATCACTGCGGTCCGATTACCACACCTCACGCGAGGTGCGCTCAGAAGGGGGTGAGCGCCGGACGCACGCAGGGGCGGCTCACAGTCTGAATTTGGTGGGGTTTGTGCAAACCCGCACCGAAGAATGAATATTTTCATGAGATATAAACAGGGTCAAGTTTACATCCTCAAACTGTGACACAGGTTCTGAGGGAATGTGTGCAGTTAATCAAGAAAGATAAGGCAAACGAAGCAAAAGCCCTTGTAGGAACCCCCGGGGAAGGGGACGGGGAAGGGGTTCTGAGCCTCGGGCCCCCGGCGGGGAGCAGTCGAGCGGGCCTTGAGCTGTGAGGGCGGGCGGCCCTCCGTGTGCTCCCCAAGTGGCAAACAGGCTTCTGTGGGGGGCCCTTTTCGCTTTTCAGAAATGATGGTCAACCCTCTGTTCTCACGTTTGTTAGTTTTCAGGGAAGGTTCGGCCCCTCCGCGAAGGCACACGACTGAAACGGGCACAGGACATGCTTTCGTTAATAGTGCTTTTGTATTGACAAACATGTTTGAGAGTTTCTTCTAACAACCTGGGGTCCTTCCGCCACGTGTGAGAGCTGGTGTCTCACCTTAATTAAAACGGAGCTGGGCTCAGCACTCCCCCGTCCACCTTGGCTTTACAGGCCTGTGAGGGACGCAGGGCCATGGCTCCCCTGCCCGGGACGGGGCTGGTGGGCCCAGCAGGTGCGGGGAGCTGCTGGCCGCGGCCCGAGGCCAGCCGGGCTTGGAGTGGCCTGGGAACCACGGAGGGCGGGCCGCTGTGCAGCTGATGGAGGGCGACCCTGCCCTTTGCCTCCTTCCTCCTTTCTAGGGGCCAAGAAGTTGAGCACATATGATTACATCACGCAAAACTACCAACAGCAGAGCTCGAAGCCCCTGGCAGTGAAGAGAGATGTGACCTCAGAAAGAGAAGAGTTGTCACAGGTACTGGACGTCTCTCTGCTTCACCATCCAGGTTCATGCAGGGCTGGGGCAAGACCCAAGGTCACCTTGCAGCTAGGAACACTTAGCCACAATCCTTCGCTTCTGTGTTGGCATGTGTGTGTGGTGTATGTGTACGTGGGTATGTTTGGCATGTGGTGTGCGTGTGTGTGCTGTTTCACGTCCGAGCTCACTCTCCACAGGATCAAGCCCACAGGGCTGACTCCTTTCAGGCCCACCCATTTCTGCAGCTGCTCCTCATCAAAGTTAACATTTACTCTTCAGAGGTCAGCATTAAGAAAATGAAAATATAAGCCACAGACACAAATAATGATTTGCAAGTCATATACTTGTACCCAGAAAATGTATAGAACTTTCGAAACTCAATTATAAGAAAATCGACCCAACTTTTTAAATGGGCAAAAGATTTGAACACACTGCACCAAAGGGGATCTATGGGTGGCAGATAAGCACGTGAAAAGATGGTCAACATAATTCATCGTTAAGGAAACACAAATTAAAACCACAATGAGACATCACACATGCCCATTAGAGTGGCCATAATCAAAGAGACCAGCCCCAAGTGTCGGTGAGGCTGTAGATGGCGGGCTCACACATTGCTGGTGGCGATGTGAAACTACATCACTTTGCAAAGAGGTTTGGCATTTTCTTAAAAAGTGAAATATATACGTCTCAGTGACCCGGTCACCCCACTCCCTGTCTCTTGCCAAAGAGAAGTGGGAACACGCACACATGTGTAAGGGTGCGGGGAAAGGTGCCCCCCCGTTCTGTGAGGTCCCTTCCCAGGACCCAGGAGACTCTGAGGTACCACTGCTCCAAATCAACTGAAAGTGTCAACAACTTGCTTTCATTTTATGACTTTCCTTTATCTCCCACAGCAGCTGGATAACCACCTGAGATCACCTGTGCAAGGGTAAGTCGTCATCTGCCTAGAGCAGCTATATTCTCCTCTTAACTGGCTTGCTTTAAAAAGTCTTTCTTAGCCCAAGGAACATCCTCCATATTCTTTGCTAATATTTTCGTAATTTTTACTTGCTTTCTTTACATTTGGTTTTTAAACCATCTTCTATTTATTTTTGTATTTACTGAAATAGGAGCCAAGGTTATTTTATTACAGCATAACTGTTGGTTGCCACCTCATTAATTAAATGGTCCACTTTTCCTCATCAAATCGAAAGGCCCTTTTCCTGATACCCCGAGCTTCCGTAGACGCTGGGCTTGTCTGCTTCTGGACACCAGTCTGTCCCTCTGCTGAGTGTACTAAGGACACTGTGCTGTTTTAACGATAGGACTTCATTTAGCTACCTTTTAATATCTAGTAGGTGAATGCCCCTCTTAAGATTTTTGTTTTTTATTACTTTTGACAATTCTTTCCTGTATTTATTTTTCCATATAAACTTGAAGATCATTTTGTGCAGTTCCAAGAAACCTGGAGTTTGAACTGGAGTTACGTTAGGTGTGCACTTTACGTGGGAGGGACAAAGGCTGCCTCCCCACCTTCACAGCTCAGGGTCTGTGTGGGGAACAAACCAGGAAGCCAGTCTCCGGGTGGGGAGGTGGGGAATCGAGGGGCTGGAAGTGCCGGGCACACCCTAGTGGGCTCCTTCTTCCCGGAAACCTGCAGGGGAAGCTCCAGTGTTCCTGGCAGGGAAGACTGGCCCAGGGGTCCTGGAGGGCTTCACGTCTCCCTTGCCACAGCTCAACTGGCAGAGAGACTCAGAAAAGGAGAGGTGCACCATTAGTCAATTCCCCAAAAGCTGAGAATTGCTACAGATTTTTGCTTAGTTTAATAATCAGGGCATATAGTTTAGTGTGAAAGAGCATTCCTTTTCAAATAGCCCACTATTTTTTATCTTCTAAATTTATTAGAAACCTGATTGGCACTAGTATTGTGAAAACCTAAGTCATTTTGAATTTCACTTTCAAGTGTCTATGGTCCTTTAAATAAAATCTAAGAATATTTTTTCTTTTATCGCTTTCTGGCAAGAATGGTAGAAACCTAACTGGAATCAGCATGGTAAGCTTAACTCTAAAACCAAACCTAAACAAGACAAAAACCTAGTTTTTTTCAGATTGCCTAATCAATGCATATTCATTATAGAACATTTGGAAACTGCAAAACTTCCCAGTGTAAATACGAACATCCCTTCTTGCCCCCCAAGTGCCACTGCTGGCATTTTGATTAGTATCTTTTAGGTCTTCCTTTTAAATATTTTTTGTGTGCATTATATACATGATGGGTTTTTTTCTAAAATTATAATCATATTGTAGAACTCTTTAGAAGTCTTTTTAAAAAACTCCATATATTGTGAACATTGTTAACAGAAAAAATAATGATTTTTATGACTATAAATCATTCCATCTTTGGAATGTACCGTATTCCTCATTTTTGGAATACTATTCTTTATTTTCAATCTAGTCTTTACTTTTGCATCCCTTTATTGAAAAGGTTGATTGTGTGAGAAGTGTGATACAACAAAATACAAGTTTACAAGCCCTCCAGACCCAATGGGCAATGAAACACCAATGGCCTTTCTTTGCTGCAGAAATGTTCCTGGGGCGACCTGGGAGTCAACCTAACAGTTGACGAGTAGACACAGCCCGATTTGGGGGAAAGTTTGCTGGAGTAGGTCCTAGAAACCTGGGAATATGTTTAAATCACAGGACACTGAAGTGTCTCACAGGCATGTTTTGGTGGAAAACACTGTGGGACTTTGTAAAGTGTGTCTCTAGTAGCGGTTATCAGACCAGTTTACTGGGAGTGTTTCTTCTGTTCTGGACTGTTTGCCTGCCGTGGAACAGTAAATAGAATGGATTATATCGATAGAAATTGACCAGCTGGGATGAAAATACAAGTGGGGGGAGGACCACACACAGGCAGACACTTCCTGTCTGATTTTAGAGGCGTGACCTGTGCCAGTTCCCATTGCTACACAGCAAATCCCCACAGACTTAGTGACAAAGACGACGCGTGAACCCTCGGTTCCCGCGGGCACACGCCTGCGGGCGCGTCGGGCTCTGCCGGGCACTTCACACAGAGCCGTCAGGGCTCCTGGGGCGGCGTCCTCGGCAGACGGTGGGTCTGAAGTGTTGGCAGAGCCCGTCCCGTCCTCACGCTCCGTCTCTTAAGTCGGTAGCGGAGGGCCGAGTCCTCCTCGTGCTTCAAACCTCCCCGACTTCCCTCTTCCACGTTCCTCGGTTTGTGGAGGTCCGTGTGATGACACGGACCTACCTGGGCATCAAAGACAAGCCCCCGGTATTCGTTTCCTGGAGCCTCTGCGGGGAAGGGCCACAAAGTGGCAATGCTGTGGCCCCGAGGCCCGTCGCTGTGCGCTTGTAAAGAGCGCCTGCGCCACTGCTGCTCGCAAACTGGAAGTGCAGTTGTCCGGGGGGGCTCAGTGGGGCGAAGCCCGTCTTCCTGGCGTCCCACTGGCAAGCAGTCATGGTCCTTTACGTGCACAGCCCCTGCGGGCTGTTTTACATCGAGCGTTCAAACGGCCTCCCAGGGCTGCTGCTCTAAGGAGGAGACGGCAGCATAGGCGCTGGTGTGAGGCTTTGCAGCCTTACCAGCCCCACGTGCGCTCCTGCCCCCAGCCAGCTCCCTCCTCGCTGACCTCAGTCTTCCCTCCCCCCGCCCCATCCTAGCAGAAAGAAGCCGAAGGAGTTCCTGCCAACTTCCATGCACCTGAGTCTGTGCTCCACCACCGTAAAGCCAGAGGACACCTCGCCATCGAAGGTAAGCCCACGGCCACCAGCGTGAGACTCACCACGGGGGTCAGAGGCAAAGGTGGGTCTGAGGCCCTCCAAGAATGAGGGCAGAGCAGTATTTGGAATTGCTTGTTTGATGAATGGGAGCATTTATGTGGTTCCCAGGGATGCCCCTCACATGGGAACAAAGGTAGGTGGGGAATAGAAGAGAAAGTGAGGGACAGAACTGTTCTTAACTGTGGGGCTTGTATTGTGTGTGTGTGTGAGTGTGTGTGTGAGTTTGTGTGTGTGATGCATGTGTGTTCTGTGTGTGATGTGTGTTTGTGATGTGTGTGTGTGATGTGTGAGTATGACGCATGTGTGATGTGTGAGTGTGCTATATCATTTCCATAACTTCACAGGATCAAGCCTGCAGGGCTGACTCATTGTAGGCCCTCCCAGAGGTCAGATGCTCCGGGGGGTTCTGGTGGGCTACTTGTGAGCAGGCATTGCTACTATGCCAATTTCTGAAGGTTGCTGGTGACTTTATTTTCTCTGTGGAGGAGCTTCATCTCACCACAAACCCTGAAGGGCATCAGAGAAGGGGGACCCTTGTAATAATTTAGAAATAGCAAGAGGGTCAGCACCCACCTTTAGCAGCAGTGAAGTTGTCAGCAGTCTTTTTCCTTGCTTGCACTTGCACCAGCAACTTCTACTAGAAGTTCGGAAGCACATTTCGTGGAAACTATCATCCTGCCCAACCCCCAAGACTCAACCACCAAAGGTGACCTTCACTGCAAGCCAGGAGCAGGCGTCCATGGGTTTTTCTTTGCTGTCATTAAAGCCAGGGTGACCCTATGTTCCAGTTTGCCTGAGACAGTCCCATTTGACACCTGCTGCCAGTCTTGACCATGTGGTCACCACTCTGACTTGTCATTGATCATTATGTTAAATCTCACTAAGAGTCTCCTGGACACATTATTATATCCATTTGGTGGCCAACAGGAGAGAACGAGGCCAAGCTCAACTCCTAAGAGCAGGCAGATCTTCTAAGACTCTGAGATTTGAAACCTTTCTCTCTCCTGCACTGGAGGACACATTATCTTTGGCATGTAAGAACATGAAACACCAAATTACCAATGCACAGGTGACTTTCTAATGCAAAAATATAACATTATGGGTTTGGGTCTCTTAAACTTTTCTATACTTAATTGTAAGTGTTCTAAGGTTGAAATATGCTTTATTACTTAAGAAAGGGATTTACCATTCTACTTAGTTGGTACAAATTACCAAAACCGATTCAAGAAGAAATGGAACATTCAAATGGTCATATAACAAGTAAAGACACTGAACTAGTCATTTTAAATTCTCCACAAAGAAAATCCTAGGCCCTAATGGCCTCATTGGTGAATTCTAACTGTTATTTTAAGGGGAAAAAAACCCAAATCAATTATGCACAAACTTTCAGAAAATAGAGGAGGAAGAAATACTTCCCAACTCATTTCTGTGAGGCTAGTACATAATACTAAAGCCAGATAATGTCATCAAAAAAGAGTATCATAAGCCAATATCACTCATGAATACAGAGGCAAATATCATTAACAAAATATTAGCAAACCAAATGCAGTCACATATATACAGAACTATCCACTGTGACTAAGTGAGGTTTATTCCAGGAATGCAAGGTTGGTTTAACATCTGAAAACGTATTAATGTAGTAAACATATTAATAAAATAAAATACAATAAACATACAAGCACATCAATCAATCAGAAAAAGTATTTGCCAGTAACACATCTAGTTATGACAAAACAATTTCACAACCTAGGGGGGAAAACACCCTAAATCTGGTAAAGAACACTGGTGAAACGTACAACTAATTCATACTTAATTCATACTGAATGCTTTCCCCTTAAGATTGGGAATGTCCATTCCAAGCTTCTATTTGACATTTTACTAAAGTTCCAGCCAGTGCAGTAAAGCCAGAAATATAAGTTAAAGGCATATAGATTTGAAAATGAAATGGTGTTTATTTGCAGGAAACATGATCCTAACAAATCTGTAGAAATAATAAGATAGCTTAGCAAGGTGGTAGGATATAAAATCAATGTTAAAAACTGAATTACATTTCTGTATACTAGCAGTGAAAATTCTGAAAATGATATTAAGAAAACTATTCCATTCACAGTAGGATCAAAAAATAATAAAATAATGAAACAAGCACAAAAATCTGTATATGTGAAGCTACAAACTATTGCTGAGAGAAATTAGACACACTCCAAATAAATGGAAAGATTTACAATATTTATGGATTGGAACACTCAATATTGTCATGATAGAAAATTTCCCCCAAATTGATCTACAAACTTACATGATCCCCATTGAATTCCCAGCAAGATTTTTTCTTTAAGGAAATAGCAAGCTGTATGTGGAAATTCGGAGGACTTAGAGTGGCCAAAATCATTTAGAAAAAGGAGAACCAAATTGGAGGATTTAGACAATCTGACTTCAAATTTCACTACAAAGCTACTGTATGGTTGCCAGCATAAGGATAGACATAGAGATCAATGAAGCAGAATAGAAACTCCAGAAATAAAACCTTTACATTTATGGTAAATGGATTTTAAACCAATGTGCCAAGGCAATTCAATGGGGAGAAATGTATTTTCAGTAAATGATACTGGAACAATTGGATACCCACAAGGAAAAAAAAAAATGAACTTAATGTCCTACTTCACAGCATACAAAAAAATAACTCAAAATCAATCTTGGACCTAAATTTCAGGGCTAAACTACAACACTTTGGGAAGAAAACAGAATAAAATCTTTGTGATCTTGAGTTAGGCAAAGTTTTCTTTAATATGACACCAAAGCACTATTAAAGAAAAATATGAAAAATTGGACTTCATCAAAATTTAAAATATTTGCCCTTCAGAAGTCACCACTACAAAAATAAAGATATAAGCCACAGACTGGAATAAATACTTCCAAACCATATACTTGTATCCAGAATATATAAAGAATTTTAAAAACTCAATTATAAGAAAAATGACCCAGTTTTTTAAATGGGCAAAAGACTTGAACAAACCGCCCCAAAAAAGATATATGGGTGGCAAATATGCACATGAAAAGATGGTCAACACCATTAGGCATTAAGGGAATGAAAATTAAAACTAAAATAAGACCCCACTACACATGAATCAGAATGGCTAAAATTAAAAAGGCTAACAATACCAAGTGTTGGTGAACCTGTAGAGGAGTTGGATGTCTTAATACATGGAAAGGAAAATGAAAATTTAAAGCGACACCACTTTGGAAAGTAGTTTGGCAGTTTCTTTAAAGCTTAAAGATATTCTTATCATTTGACCCAGCAATCGCATTCCTGACTAGGAGAAATGAAGCCACCTCTGTACATGTAACATGGGTTGGGAGGAAAGATACTATCCCACCAGTGAGATCGTTTCCCAGGCCTCAGAAGCCCCTGAGACACCATTGCTTGAAATCAACTATAACAGACTTGAATTTTCTGAACAAGTAACCTCGACATCCACAATTTCTTCCTTTACAATTTTATTGATTTTTATTTATTCTCACAGCAACCAGTTGCCAGCCTGAGTTCATCTGTACAGAGGTAGGTTAGATGCTTACTAGAGTTGTTGTACCTATCTGAAAAATAGCTATATTCTCTTCTTAACTCAAATTACTTTGAAAAATAATTCATCTGTGATGGAATATTTTAAACTAATGTGTAACACAATGAAAACTAAAATTGTTTCACTTAAGATTACTAACAATTATAGCCATTCATGTATCTCATTTTTACTTATCTTACTTGCAAAAACTACAATAATTCTTCTCGCCCTTCTTTACAACTAACACCTGTACTAATACACAAAAATAAGACAAGTCTCTTTATTTTCCGTGCCAGTTGGAGAACATGGGCTCCGTTGAGCCTGAATGTCCTTTTGACAGCCTCTACTAACATTAGGTTTCAATTAAGCTCCCGAAAGTCAGGCTGACTCATGTTGAGTCGGTGTTGAGTCAGTTAGATGCTAAGGTAAGTGACACTCTGCCCCAGGAGCACTGCACACACGCACATGACCTTTTCACCTTCAAAATCACAAAAGCAGAACATGGCCCATTATAAAGGTCATCATCCAGGGTAAGAACACATTTTAAGAGTACACTCTGTCTCCGTGATGAAATTGTATGCAGCCATGAAAAGTCATCTTCTCACAGAAGGTGGAGAAACAGGGAATTTACTTGCAATGTTATGGTGGGTGTTTTCATTTACTAGGGCTGCCACAGCAAAGTACCACAAAACAAGCGGCTTAAAAATTAGAAACATGTCTCACTGTTCTGGAGGCTGGAAGTCTGAAATCAAGTGTTGGCAGGGTGGATTGGGATCTGAGGGTGGTGGGATCTGTTCCAGGCCTGGCTCCTTGGCTTGTAGATGGTGATCTTCTGCCTGTGTCTCTTCACATCATCTTCCCTCTATGCCTGTCTCTGTGCACAAATTTCCCCTTTTTACAAGGCCACCACGGGTATTGGATTAGTACCCACCCTAATCCAAAATTTTTTATTTTATTTTATTTATTTATTTTTGGCTGCGTTGGGTCTTCATTGCTGCGCACTGGCTTTCTCTAGTTGCAGTGAGCAGGGGCTACTCTTCATTGCTGTGCGCGGGCTTCTCACTGCGGTGGCTTCTCTTGTTGTGGAGCACGGGCTCTAGGTGCGCAGGCTTCAGTAGTTGTGGCACTTGGGCTTCAGTAGTTGTGGCTCACAGGATCTAGAGCACAGGCTCCGTAGTTGCGGCACACGGGCTTAGTTGCTCCGCGGCAGGTGGGATCTTCCTAAACCAGGGCTCAAACCCTTGTCCCTTGCATTGGCAGGTGGATTCTTAACCACTGTGCCACCAGGGAAGCCCCCATGACCTCACTTTAAGTTGATGGCTTCTGAAACACCCTGTCTCCAAATAAGGTCACATTCTGACGTCCTGGGAATTATGGCGCCAATGCAGTCGTCCCTCAGTATCCGTGGGGGATTTGTTCCAGGAGCCCCTGCGTTTACCAAAATCCATGGATGCTCAAGTCCCGTAGGTAGCCATCCACATCTGTGGGTTCTGGATCTGAGGATTCAACAAACCACAGATAGAAATTTCAGTCCAAGTTTGGGTGAATTCTCGGATGTGAGACGCATAAATCTGGAGGGCCAACTGTATATTGGAAAAAATGCACGTATAAGTGAACCCGCACTGTTCAAAGCCATGTTGTTCAAGGGTCAACTGTTCATCTTTTTTGAAGGGACACAATTTAACCCACAACAGTGTGCCTTCTGGCCCTCCAAAATCCATGCTCTTCTGTCACCACTTCACAACTTCCCCCAGTTCAAGCATCAGCTCTAAGTCCCAAATCTCACCACCTAAATCATCCAAATCAGTGATGGCTGAGACTCAGGGTACGATTGATTCATCCTGGACAAAATTCCACTCCATCTGTGAACCTGTGAAACCAGACAAGTTATTTGCTTCCAAAATACATTGACGGGACAGGCATAGGCTAGACATACCCATTCCAGAAGGAAGAAATCAGAAGGAAAAAAGGGTCACCAGTCCCGAGCAAATCTGAAACCCAGCAGGGCAAATTCCTTAGATTTCAAGTGTTGAGAAAAATCCCCTTTGGCTTGGTCATCTGTGCTATCGCCAGGCCCACCAGGTGACGGCCCAGCACGCCCTGCTCCATGCCAGGAAGCTGGGCTTGTTATCCATTTAAAGTTGAGAATTGGTTGAGATTAATACCTCACTGCTTCTTCATTATTATATCTGTTAACACATGCTCTTGCATCAATATAGAAACCATGGAAAACCCCCAACACCACCTCAAGGCTGATATCTGAGCAGCCGCCACCTTTGCTTTCTATCCATACACAAAAGCTTACAGGAAAAAGATCGAATCACGCCATACCCGTCAGTCTGCAGCTCCCTATTTTATACCCCCAATGGTATATCGTGGATGGCTTTTGTGACACTGCACGTAGACGTGATTCCTTCTCGTCAGGAAAGTCATCGTCTTCCATGGATAGACCGTGAGTTCGTCAGCTATCCCCCGGCAGACCCTGAGGTTATGGCCAGCTTTGGCTTTTACGGACAGTTTACCGGAAGCGTCTTTGTGCCATTATTGTTAGGTACAGTTGGTTTTATTTCTGTAGGACATCCATAGGGCAAAGGGCTTGGCTGTGCACTTTAAATCTTCATAGATCTTCACGATTACTTTCCCCAAAGTTAGAGTAATTCACACTTCCATCAATTTCCTCAAAGTTTTCAATACAAGATACTAACAGTATATTTAGTTTCATCCAAATAAAACAAGTAATTGTTTCTATGTGCATTCCTCTTAATACCAGTGGGAATGTACATCATTTCATCTGTTTTGACCATTATATAGTTTCTCTTGTGTGCATTGCATTAGGTTTTCACGTATTTTCCCCATTTTTATACTGGGGTATTTGTATATTTCTTAGCAATTTTAAGAGCTCTTTGCCTACTGAAGATATTGATTAATTCTTTGTTCTGTGTGTTTCAAATATATTTCATCCAGTCTGTCATTTAAAAAAATTTCTTTATTGTGTCTTTTGCAATGTAGAGGTCACAGATTTTTCTGAAGCTGAATTTGTCAAATTTTTCTTTTGTCTTGCTTTTAAAAGCCTTCCTTACTCTCAGTTTCTACAAATATCCTCCAATAGTCTTTCTAATATTTTCGTAGTTTTTATTTGCTTTCTTTACATTTTGATTCTCAGGCCATCTTGATTTTTGGATACAGTGAGACAGGTAACAAAGTCATTTTATCCCAACGATGTAACTATTGGTTGTCACCTCATTTATTAAGTAGTCCACCTTCCCCGTGGAAGTGAGAAGCTCTCTCTTTAGTGTCTGGACCCATCTGCAATCATCCTGGACGCCTGCTTCTGCCTCATTTATCTCTTTCTACTGCAGCATCCCATTACTCCCTGTTAGACAAATTCCTATCAAGATGTTTTCATTTTTCAAAAATTTCGACAATTCTTACACATTTATTTTTCCAGATAAACTTTGAAATGATTTTGTCCAGTTCCAAGACACCTGGGTTTGGGGTTGGTGTTGCCTTCAATATGGCTTCACTTGGGAGGGACCAGTGCTTCTTCCCAGCATCACTGCTCCATGTGGAAGCACAGGGAAGCCTAGATTCATCTCTCCTCAGTGGAAAAGGGGCCAGAAGTGCAGCCCCCGCCCTTCTGGAGGGCCGTGCTGGGAGCTGGGGACGAGGAGCGCTGGGGCTGTGCCCCTGTGGGTCACTCTCTCTCCATCCTGCATCCAGCAGGGCAGAGAGGTTCCCTGGACCAGGAAAGGGGAGCTTAGAAGAAATGCACCACTAGGCAGTTTCTCAGATGCTGAGAGTCACTTAGATTTTTGCTTAGTCTAACAATCAGCCAGTAAATACAATTTAGTGTAAAAAGATCATTCTCTTTCAAACAACCCAATAAGTTTTCTTCTAAATTGACTTCCTGAGAAATCTGACTGGCAAGACTATCATGTAAATCCAAGTCATTATGAATTTCACTTCACAGCATCATCTAACCATGACCCTTTAAGTAAAATCTGAGAACGTTTCTCTTTTATCCTTTTCTGGTAAGAATGATAGAAACTTAACTGGAACCAGGATGGTAAACTTTCACCTCAAAAAAATTTTTTTCAGATTTCCAAATCAATGCATATTTATTATAGAAAATGTGGAAATACAAAATTCCCAGTATAAAAACAAAAGACACTCAGAGTCCCCCACCCGCCAATAACTACTGCTGGAATTTTGATTTGTATCTTTTAAGTCTTCCCTTCTAATAATTTTTCTGTGCATTGTATACATAATGTTTTATTTTATAAAATAATGATCATATACAATTCCTTAGGAGCCTCATGTATTGTGAAGTTCATTCTGTTAAAAGAAAAAAATCAAGACTTTTTCTTCTACCTTGGGCATGTATCATATTCATCTTTACCATCTTTACCATATTCTTTTTCTTTTCCAATCCAGCCTCTACTCCTCCAACTGGAAAACGAGCTAGCATTATTTAATGAAAGGGTTAATGATGGGTAAAATGTGATACAAGTACAATGTAAGTTACAAATCCTCTAGATGAGATGGGAAATAAATTACCAGTAGTCTTTTTTGTGGCAGAAAATGTTTCCAGGGTAACATAGTAGTTTGGATCCAGTTGAGGAAATCGGCGCTTTTGATGGCCATTCCCAGCCTCACTCCGGCGGCTGACCCTGTTAGAGCAGGTCGGATCTCAGTTCACAGAGACCAGGGGAAATATCTAAGTCATGTGACACCTGCCAGGGGAAGAAATGCGCCCCATACGTGCCCGTGGATGTGACGGTGTTCTGTGGGCAAGTTGTAACAGAAAACTTCACGGAGGACTTTACAAAGTGTCTCTTGCTCTAGCAGTGGTTATCGTACCAATTTCTAAAGAGTATTTCTTCTGGACTACTTTTCTGTTACGGAATGTTAAATGGATGGGCTGAGAATATGAGCAAGGAATAAGATCTTACACGTGAAGACACACATCAACACTTACTATCTCATGGTTTCCTTGGGGCAGAAACCTGGTCAAATGAAACTGGGTCTCTTCTCTGCACCCCACAGACAGCAACCGTGTGTCCCCAGGTTTCGTTCATCCCTGGAGGTTCTGGGGGAGAATCCACTTCCAAGCCCACTGGGGACAGTGACAGAATTCACTTCTCACCGTTTCTCCTCCCCCTGAATCGCAAGTCAGCAATGGCAGTTTAAGTCCTTCTTACGTTCAAATCTCTCTGAATTATTCTTCCTGGGTTCTGCGTTTTTAGAGGCTCAGATGATTACACTGGGCCCACGTAGATAATTCAACGCAATAGTTTTGTGTTCGTTTTAGGTCTAGTGCAACAAATCCTCACAAACTAAGGGGCTTAAAAGAGGGGGCATTTGTTCTCTCTCAGTGTCAGAGGCCAGACTCCAGGGCTCGGCAGAGCTGCTCTCTCTCTGAGCCTTGTATGATCGCGCAGCCTCTCACAGCCCATTCTGAGCCCCCAAAAGTCCACATTTGCTGATACGTGTCCTTTCTTCCTTCTGTATGTCCCACCAGCGTGAAGCTCACAGAACAGGACTCCACCATCAGCATCCTCGGCGAGAGCTCCTCGGCGCTGCAGGTAAGCACGGCGCGGGGTCAGGGGCCGGACTCAGGGACCTGGGGGAGGACCGCACAGCGCAGGAGTTGCCTGTTTGACTCGCTTGTTTTAAACATGTGTAGTGTTTCCGGGGCCGCTACTGTAACGGAATGTTCCTACGTCCATTCTTACATCCAGACGGGCATCCAGATCTTGTGTTAGGCAAAGTTTTCTTTTATACAATGCCAAAAGCACTGTCTATGAAAGAGGGCAATGGCATGCGTGTACATGGTGAGATGATCGCATCTCATGTCGTCACCTTGTGTGTGAGAGAGAGAACCTTGAGATCTACTCTCTCAGCAGATTCCAAGTACAGTCACCAGGATGCATGTTAGATCATAAGGTTTATTTTTAAAAGGTCTTCCCTTTGGGTAAACCTATTAATAAACTTTTGGGCCCAGGAATTGCACTCCTGAGAATGAAAATAGACTCTAAGGCTTCCTGGGTTCAACCCAGTTCTGCCGGTTACCTGGGCAGGGAGCCCTGTGCATGTCTACTCCTGTGCAAACCTCCAAGTTTGTTGGTGATGATTGCAGAGATGCTCCACTAGCACAGCACCCAACACTTGGGAGCACGCAACTGTTTCTTACCATTAACTTGAAGATCCAATCATAAATGTGGACAAAGCTCTATTGCAAAGATGTTCACCGTAACATTGTTTATAATAATGAAAAATCTGAAATAATCTAAAAATCCAAATTCAGGTGAATGATTAAGTAAAATGGGCTGAATATCCAGTCCTGACAGATGATGGACCAATTGAAAATTCTGGCTTTGAAGATGAAATAACAAAGTTAAATGCTTCTGATGTAGTAAGTGGGGAAAAGCAGTATATAAAATTACATATATGGCATGTTTGCAACTGTATAAAACAAAAACCAAATCCTATAAATAGGGAAAAAAAGATTGACAGAAAATTCATGAAAATGCATTAGAATGATTGAACTCTGGGTAACTTTTAGTTTTCTTTTTCTATTTTCCAAAGTGTTTTCTGTGGTTGCATGATTTTTGCGTAAAAATACATGAAATATTTAATTTTTTTAGGTTAAAAAAGGAGGAAAAAGAAAAAAATGGTACATGGGGCATCATCAAAGTTTAGGGTTAGGGTTAGGGTTAGATTTGAACAAACTCTTTACCAAAAGGGATCTAAGGACAGCAAATAAGCACATGAAAAGAGGCTCAGTATCACTAGGCTCTGAGGAGATACAGGTTAGAACTGCAGTAAGGTGTCACCACACGCCCGCCAGCGCGGCTGTAATCAAAAAGTTTACTGATACCAAGCGTAGTGAAGGGGCAGAGGAGGTGGAGGCCTGTGCCCTGAGGGTGAGATGCGGAAGGCAGACCAGCCAGCAGCACCTGGAGTCAGATACATGCTTTCATGTGACCCAGCCGCCCCACTCCCGTCCTCACCAAACAGGAGTGAAAACACGTGCACGTGTGACGGTGTATTTCTCCGCTGGGGCTGCAGAGGCCAGGCAGCCCAAACTACACGTTTATTTTCTTACAATTCTGGAGGCTAGAAGTCTGCAGTCAGGGTGTAGTCAACGTTGGTTCTTCTGAGCATCTCTCCTTGGCCATCGCACGGCCTTCGTCCTAATCTCCTCCTCATGTGAGGAAAGCAGGCACAGTGGAGGAGGACACACCCTAATGACCTCATTCCACATTAATTGCTGCTCTAAAGGCCCTATTTCCAAATACAGCCACAAAGTCACGAGCGGCTAGGACTTCAACATAGAAATGGAGGGGATGCAATTCAGGCCAGAACCCGAGGACTGGGGGTAGGGTACCACCCACCAGAGATCCTTCCCTGGACCTGGGAGCCCCTGAGGTACCCTTACTCAAAGTCCACTGATGATGGGCTTGATTTTGTGTAAGGTAAGCTCCATGTCGAGGGCTTCTTTTTTAACTTGATGAATCATCATTTACTCCTTTCCCCCCACAGGACCTGGATGCCAACCTGAGTTCATCCACAGTGGGGTAAGTCTGTGAGCTTTTCTACCTGACAAAGGGCTGTATACTCCTCTTAACGCAGATTCCTGAGGAGAGTGGTTCATCTGTGATGGGGTATTTGGGGGAAGACATAATAGAAAATACAATTATTCAGGTAACTGTCTGACACTGTCACTCACGGCTGTCCCCCAGCCTGGAAAGTCCTGAGTGCTCCCCGTCACCTTCTTTACAACTGACAACTGAGCTAATGGACACATATGAGTCATGCTCGTTTGATTTCTCTCTCTGTGAACATGTAGGACGCCCTTCCGATGGTTTCCAATAGTGTCCTCCTGACGCAGGCCTGAGTCCAGTGGGCACTGAGTCTGTTCGCCTCCCAGGAACACGGGCCAGCCCGCTGCCCACCTTCCTGCCTCAAGGGCAGGAAGTGGCCCTTTACAAAGGCCCTGACCCAGTTTCAAGCACATGTGTTAAAGCGTATGCTCTGTCCCCTGGCAAAACTGTGTGTGGCCACAAGAGTCATATCTTAGAATAGCGTGTAACAATGAACACACTCACAACTTGACAGTAAGTAAATTACTCACTCTTTATTCACTTACTCAGCAACAGGGAGAGCTTTAAATAAAAAGCTACTTTTATAAAACATTTCCTATGCTGTAAGCGTTTGGAGATTGCACCCTTACCCTCCAAGCTCAATCACTTTCATCTGGTGTCATTTAATACAATTTAAAATAAAAATTAAAAGGAACAAGTCATTTACTTGAATCTCACCCACCAAACACACACACACACACACACACACACACGCACATGCTCACGCACCTCTCCAGCCCTCAGACACTGCACGTGGCCTCCTTCCGTGTCCCCCACATGCCACCCCCCCGCCTCCCTGCTGACTCTGTTTCCCACGGCCCCAGCAGAGTGAAGTGGAAGGAGTTCCTGTCGCCACCGTCCAGGTGCTCAAGTGAGACCTCCCTCAGGACCATCGGCCCAGAGAGCTCCCTGAAACTCCAGGTGAGCCCGGGGGACTGACCTCTGAGCCCCAAGTGCAGAGTGAGGCTCTGTGTAGAAGTCAGGCTCCCCAGACTGAGGTTAGGATGGCTGGTTTGCCTGTGACTCAGGAGTGCTCCTCAGGGCAGCCCAGCTGAGTGCAGGGCAGCAGAGAAAGGAGGGCCAAGGCTGTTGGCCACGGAATGGTGTGTGTGTGATAGAAGCAGACGGACCCCAAAACGGAGGCACCACCAGCAGCCCTTGTGGGAGTCCTGATGTCCACGAGCAGCTTTGAAAGACTGTCTAGTATCTTTTCATTTTAGCCTGAAGAATTTGGAGGGGCTGTGTAAACTGTGTTAAGTCTACTGGTGATACATTCCCTCAGCATTTGTTTACCTGAAAATGTCTTAATTTCTCCATCATTCTTAAAAGATACTTTTGTTGTGTATAGAATTCTTGGTTGGCAGGGTTTTTTTTTTCCTTCATGACATTATGTCACCCCAATGACTCCTGGCCTCCATGGAATCTGATGAGAAATCACTGTTTATCACACTGAGGATCCCTTGTTTGTGATCAGTTGCTTCTCCCTTGCTGCTTTCAAAATTCTCTTTTTAGGTTCTGAGAATTTGGCTGTAATGTTTCAGTGTGGATTGTTTTAGTTTATCTTGCTTGAAGTTTGTTAAGCTTCTTGGATTTGTAGATGCATATTTTTCATCTTTGGGAAGCTTTCAGTCATTATTTCTTCAGGTATTTTACTGTCCTCTTCCCCTCACCCCTCCTCCTGGGACTCCCACAACACGTATGTTGATACCTTCGATGTGTCCCACAGGTCCACCAGCCTCTGTCCACTTTCCTTCATTCTTTTTTCTTTACGGTCCTCAGACTGGATAATTTCAGTTTCCTCAAGTTTTCTGATCCTTTTTCCTGCCTGCTCAAATATGCTGATCTCCTCCAGTGAATTTTTTATTTCGGTTTTCGTATTTTTCAGCTCCAGAATTTGTTTAGTTTCTTTTTCTAATTTCTGCCTCTTTACTGATATTCTTATCTGTTCATACACCATTTTCCTGATCTCCTTTAATTCTTTGTCCATGATGTCCTCTGCCTCACTGAGCATTTTTGAGACAGCCGATTTAATATCCTTGACTATTAATTTGAAAGTCTGGGCTTCCTGTTTCTTTGTATGTTTTATAATTTTTTGTTGAGAACTGGATATTCTGAGTATTATAATGTGGTAACTCTGGAAGTCAGATTCGCTCCTCAGGGATTATAGATTTTTGCCTGTGGAAGGCTGGAACTATGTGTTTGTGACTTTTCCAAACTATTTTTGCCAAGTGTGTATTTCTTGTCACTGAAATTTCTCTTCCGTTATCTCTGTGGTCAGCTAGTGACCTGACAAAGACTTCCTTAAATGTCTGGCTGCAAATAGAGGGGAAAGGTTCTGTCTCTTTAAATGTTCCAGAAGGTGGCACTGATGGAAGCTCTTGCTGCCAAGGGGGCCAAAACCAAGGCAGGCACCTGTGCCTGCCCCTCAGGGCAAGGCCAGGCCAAGCAAAACACACAACCCCAAACTTGTGGAGTGCATCAGCCAGCTGCTCTGGGAATGAAGGCTGTTCTGCCCAAAGCCGCAGCAGGACTAAAGAACAGAGGGTGGCAGCCGCTCCCTCCCCCCCAGATGTTACAGCATCTGATCAGTCTCCAAGTGTGAGATGGGTGACCGACAGCTCCTTTCAGCATGAGGGTCACCTCAGTGGAGGACGAACCTCTAAAGCTTGCGGCTGCACCCCTTTTCCCTAGCAAACCATTGCTGCACTTTTGATCCACAGCCTTCTTCCACATAGCCATCAGCCACATCCTTCCCCACAAACCTCCATTCCACAGTCCCCCACTGTTTCACCTACCTGCTTTGTCCACAGTCCCCCACTGTTTCACCTGCCTGCTTTGTCCACAGTCCCCCACTGTTTCACCTCCCTGCTTTGTCCGGTTTTTATTTTCATTCCAAAGTAATATTTTGTTTCCCCTTAGTTCCAGTAATTTTTAGATGGTTTGGCAACACCTCACCTCACCTTTGCTTCCTGGGCATCACTTCCTCTGTGTATTTTTTCTCACACTGCCCTGTCTCTACCAAGATTACTGCTCCAGTGCTTTCATCTGGGGGCAGACACCCCATTGTCGCCTGTGGACTCAGGAAGGTTTGTAGCAGCGATCGTTTGCCTGGTTGCTCGGCTTGCAGTGGTCCCAGCAAGTTATCCATTGGGGGTACCCCCCCCAACCATAGCAGCACCCTGCCCCCCTCACGGTGGATTCCATGAGGGTCTCTCCCACCTTCCACAGCACACTCCTCTGACCATGTCCTTCTCTGCCCATTTGCTTCCTCCTCTTTGGGAGTTGTCTTTTCTGGCCCAGCAAGGGTTTCCCTTCTTGTTTTCCCCTGAAGTTATATCTTTACCCCTTTATGTATCTATTTATATATTGACTATAAGTTTAAAGGATTGGATCAGGGAAGGGAGACTATAGCATATTTTAGACATGCTGTTTTGATCTAGAAGTCTCCTAGTGACATGTTTACTTGTAAGTCTTTCCAAATCTTCAAAGAACAATTCTGCGTAGTCCCAGTCTCTGGTTCATGCCACATTCAGCACTGAAAGTTGAAATTATCACCATCCCTGACCCTTTGGCAAGTCTGGCAAGAACTGTGGTCACCCTTCCTGTTGGCTAGCTGGCAGACATGGGACAATAAAGTCATCAGTCTGCTGGGCCAGGTTAGCACCAGGGCAAGGAACAAAATGCCTGTATTCAGATGTGGGTGTAAAACACTAGGGGCTCCCTGGTAGCCAGACCCCAGCACCACAGAGCAGTGAGTTATATGGAGAAGTTGCCAGGTTTGCGATGACCTGTGTGTGCCCCAGGCACCCACCATTTCTCATGCTGGGAACCCACACAGGTCTCCTTGGCTTCCATGAGACCCTCACACACATTAGGCAAAGCACACGTGTCTTTATCCTGATGCACATGCGGGAGAAAAAGCCAACATTCTCCACCAGAAGCAGTGGTGGTTCTAGCCACACACAGAGATGAATGCTCTGAGGCTCTAGAGGTGACCGACTGCCCACATCTCAGAGCTCATCTGGGGGAGAGGCAGGCTTGTCTGTCTCTAAAACATCCTCTTGTCACTACATTTTGTCCCCTTTGGCAGTTTAACAAATACTGCATCATGTATTCCGTATTACTTCTCTTTCTGTAGGATGCAAATGATCAACAAGAAATAAGGCAGCATATGGAAGGAGACATGGCTGAAAACCGAGGCTCAGCTTCAGGTAAGCTATTTGGCAATTTGGGTCATGTTGAGATCTACCCAAGTGTGATTTTCTGGAGAGTTAAATATTTTCTAAAGAAAAAAAAGGAGACAGAAATCAGCATGGAAACTCAGGGCTGGGACGCTTGTCTCTGTGATGTGTCCTCAGACAGCCCCCGACGTCCCATATGTTTGCCCTGCCCCCCTCCGTGCCAAAAAGCAGTCCAAGAGGTGGAGCTGGACACCGGCCAAAGCACCAGCAGCGAACGTCTGCCCCTGACTGAGGGCTGGCTCTGGGCATCCTTCTGTGTCCACCAATCCGAGCTGTGGACCCTGAGCAGTGATGGTGGCCGACCTCATGGTGGCCGCACAGGGCAAGGTCCCACCAGAGAGTCTGGATGGCGACGGGAACAGAAGGTCCAGTGTGCTCCACGGACGCTGCAACGTGGCTCCACCACATCCCGCCTGCCGGGGTCTCGAGTGATTTCACGCAGCGTCTTCATTGTTTGTGAGTCTTCATCCTTCCAGAGTTTAAAAAAATATTCACCACTCAGCCTTTCACCAATTAACGTTCATGACGATATCGTGTCATGAGTGTGCATCCCGGTAGAGCACACAGGGCACCTTCTTGAGCTGCTAACTCTTCAGCACGCTCGATGTGGGACTCGGAGACTCCGACTCCTAGAAGGGAGATGGAGGCTGGAAGGGTTAACTGATGTTACGTCATCCACGTAAGCTGGATTTGAAGGCTCACAAACACAAACATGGCATCCATGAAGCAGGGAGGGGATAAGGGAGAGGCTGTTCCATGAGCCCGAGTATGCAGGTTGATTCTGAGGACAGAGCGTGCTCCCGACAACCGAGCCCCGTAGGTGTGTGAGGGTGCGCCCACATGTGGGTCCTCCTGAAGGTGATGATGGACCAGCCAGGCAGTGAGGGGTTCTCGGGCTGGGACTGAGGCAGGGAGAACCCCAGAGAGAAGCCCAGGGCACCTGCCAACCCTGGTGACCTTGATCTTCACAGACGTACAGGAGGTAGAAACAGAAGGCCAAGTTCAGAGCCAACTTAACTTTATGGGTTAAGTTGTCCCATAAAACTGGAACCGCAAAATGTGGAGGTGAGCCAGAGGACCCCAATTCTCTAGCCCCAAAGGACACAGGAATAATCAGCCTCAAACCTTGGGGGTGTGAGGAAAAGAGAAAAATCACTGCTGACTATTCGGAACACCAGGCTGTCCCTAACTTTGTGAAAGGGGGCTGATCCCCTGAGCCCCCAAGCTGAGAAGTGACATAGAGGGTTAGGGTCATCCTGGGTGCCAGGCGGAGACCCTATGAGACTTGCCCCTCACTGCTTGCTGCTCCTTCATCAAAGGCGTGACGAAGAGAACTGCAAGAAAGTGAGCAGCTCTCAGTAAGAGTGACCGACTTCACGTGGGGACAAAGCGCTGGAGAGAGAATCTGCAGAAACTGTAGACACAGAGGCCTCGGGACTCAGCAGACGAAAACACCAAATAACTATGAGGATTTATTTTGTTTAGAGAAATAAAAGGCAAAGTTCAAAATATCTGAAGAGAACAGAAAACTATTCTTTAATTACCAAACACATTTGAGGAAGAACGAAATAAAACTTACAGAAATGCAAAAGGGCAGGACAAGAGGCGCACAGAGCCGAGCCTGGTCTTTGCTGCAACGGCCAGCTCTGTGCCGTGTGGGGCGCCGTGTGCCAGGGCTCGGCGCCCCCTACCCCTGCACACACCCCTCCGACGTGCTCACGGGAACGTCTCCTTTTTCTGCAGGAGCCCAGGGACCTGCGCCGACAGAGAGCCCCTTCCAGGGCTCCTTCTCCGCCAGTACGCTGCCTGTGGAGCCAGTCCCTGAAAACCACTCTCTCCTGTCCTCTCTGCATGGCCACAGAAAGGACACGTGGTCCCAGAGGCACTGGGACACCCTCCCCGGCAGCCAGAAGCCCTGGAGCTTGGAGTCCACAGTCATCAACATCTCCGGGAAGCCGAACAACCAGCCGGCCATCCAGGAGGTGCCCCATGTGTGGGCAATGGTGCCGTACATCCAGATGCCCAAGGGCCTGCCCGTCATCGAGGAAGAAGAGTATGGGATGAAGGTGACCCCTGTCGTCAGCGTGGAGGAGGGCTGCAGCCCCGAGGAGGCCACTGGGCCTGACGGCTCCCCCAGGGTCACCGTGATCGTAATGCCTGAGGACCCGGAGCTCAAGGACCAGGCTCCTCAGCCTCTATAGAGCAAGCGCGTCCCCGAGGGCCCCAGGACGCCCCCTCCCTCCAGAGCTGCTCACACAGCCTGGCCTCATTTCCAACTCTAGGAGGAGACCTGGGCCCTGCCATCCGCCGTCAGACCCCGCTGTCCACCTTCAGACCCCGCGGTCCACCTTCAGACCCCGCGGTCCACCGTCAGACCCCGCCGTCCACCTTCAGACCCCGCCGTCCACCGTCGGACCCCGCGGTCCACCTTCAGACCCCGCGGTCCACCTTCAGACCCCGCCGTCCACCGTCAGACCCCGCCGTCCACCTTCAGACCCTGCTGTCCCCATCAGACCCCACACCCTCCATGAGAGTCAGGAGGGAAGAGGAAGCATGAGCCCCTCTGCTTCTGGCTACGTGGGAAGACTTTTATGACCTCTGCATTTCACTCACTCTAGAAGCCATATGTTAAAGACTTTCATATTTTTCTAAACACGTCTAAGTGTTATTCCAGAAAGAAAGAGGATTCAAGATGGAGTGGGTGCCATGTTTTTACTTTGTTGACTATTAATGTTTTTAACTGTAGGAATTTAAGTAGCTTTTAAGAAAATTCTTCAGAATTCCTTAGTAAGTTTTATAGGAAAAAATAAAAATTAATTTTAATGGCAATAACCTTGAAATCAGTCTTGGTAAATTTTAAGTCCCTGGGTTTCAAGTGGCTGCTTCTGTGGAGGGCTGGCAGCCGACCCCTGGCCTGCCCACCACACTAGTGCTGGGCTCTGAAGTCCAGTGTGAACCAGGCCTGGTCTGGGCCTCCAGAACTGGCTCCCAAGCCCATTCCTGGGGGCAGCCGCCCCAGCCTCGTCCCTGTCACTCCCCTGAATCGGGCCCACTGCAGGCGGTGACCATCCAGGGCATAGCCTGCCTCACCCGCACGGCCGTGGTCACACCTGTGCTGGCCGTGCTCATCCCCATCAACACGGTCGGAGGCCCTGGGCAGGCTACTGAAATCCCACTTCCTCCGCGTGAGCCGCACGGTGATGAGGTCCCTTCCTAGAGGGTTAGCCTCCAGGCCGCCTGTGTGGTCCCTCATCAGGAGAGCACACGCGTGTGTCGTACGTGACGCAAGGCGCCCCTTGGCCTCACCTGCTCATGCCCATGTTCTTCAGTCACAGAGTCCGTTTCCAGCCCCTTCCTCCTGACGGAATGTGTTCTCCCTTGGGGACCACCTAGAAGACCCCCACACGCCCTCGGGCCTCTCCAGGGTGGGCCAGCCCTCCTACAGCGCCCCCGCACACACTTCTCATCCCCATCAACACAGTCAGGGGGCCCTGCCTCCAAGCTGAAGACTGCTGTGCCCTCTCACCTGCGGGAAACCTGGAGCGGCCCCTCCCTGTCCCTGTTTCCCTGCCACCTCCAGCCCTCTCTGCCCTCCTCCACAGGGTTTGGGTGTCCCTCTGGGCTGCCAGCAGCACTCTGGCTCCTGTCTCCAGCCCCCAAAGTCTGCAGAGACCTGGTCCCCACAGGACCTGCTAGTGGAACTGCTGTCACCCCAATTACTTGAAATTGGATTATGGTACCAGGTGGCAGCTCCCCTGGCCCCATGGCATGGGGACCTCCAAGTCCACATGAGCTCATGGGACTGACGGAACCCAGCCGCTCATCTGACCTCAACCTTAAGAAAAGATGAGCCTCCAGCTTCCAGAGGGGAGGTGGTCTCTGCCTCCCACCCAAGCTCACAAAGAAGATCCAGAAGATCCCCCAAATAGAGAACAGGTTCAGAAGCTGGGTGGCTAGAAAGTACTGACAAAAAGCATGCAGGGACTACATGATGGGCATTAGGGCTATGGCCCTCTGAGTCATGAATATGGACTGAGGACCTAGGACACGAGATATGAAGAAAGGGCTCCCAAGCTGTATGGTGACGTTTTTACTACAGAACAATAAGCACTTGCTTAAAAATGCATTTTTATTGCATCCTGCATTGAAGAAAGTGAGAAAACTCTCAAGAAACTAGAGAAAGTGAGCTGGGAGATAAGTAGTGAGCACACAGAAGGGTGGGCTTCTTTGAAACCAGGCCTTGAACCAAGAGCAGGGCTGGGTGCAAGATTCCAGGACTAAATCAGGGACTCCAGCAGAAATAAACTGAAATAAGGCTGCCGAAGTTGAGATCCTAGATTTCTTAGATTTCTAGATTTCAGGGTTTAAGATCAAGCAAAATAAGCTCACAATCAAAGATCAGAGAAAACACACCATTGTGAGTGGAAGTCAACAGAAACAGTAAAAGTGGATGTAGGCCCCAGGAACTTGAGATTTGGAATTAGAAAGATGGACTATTCAATAGGGTGCATGAAATATTTAAATATATGAAAATCACAGAAATAAGCAAAAAGAAGATTTTCTACATGATCAGGAAGATATGTAAAAGATGCAAATAGACTCTTTAGAAATAAATATACTTGTTAAAATAAACGTAACAGGTAAACAAAACATCAGATTAAACATAGTTGAAGAAAGAGTTATTAAACAGGAAAATCATCTGAAGAAATTACTCAGAATGCAGATGCAGCAGAGAGGATGAGAGATGGACAGAAAGAAGGGAAGGTTGGCAGAGACAGAGGAAAGATGGGGTCTCAGATGCTAGAGGCCAGGAAGACAAGAACGCAGGGAGGGAAGTGTTATAAGGAATGATATTAGGGTTCCCCTGAACTAACAAAGGACATGAAAGTACAGGTACAGGAGGCATAATGTATAACAAGCTGCATAAATGAAAAAGAAACCCACACCTAGACATCTTGGAGAGAAAGGCAGAACACTAGACAATCTGACCTTAAAAACAACCAGAAGGAGAATGGACCACCTACAGAGAACAGCAGACTTCTGGATACTAACAACAAAAGGAGGGAAGTGACGTCCACAAAGCGTGACAGAAATGGGTGTCAACCTAGAAGCATGTACCCGACAGTGCATACTTAGGAAAAAGAGCAAAAACACATTCTTAGATAAATAAAAGCTGAGTTTACCACCATCAAAGGAAAACGTGTAATGCAAACATTGGCAGAAGCCACGGGAAAAATGCAGAAGTGCTTCCAACACACCCCTCTCGGCTGTGTCAGGCCACCACATTGGAAAGGAAGTAAAAATACAGATTGGACAACACGACGAACAAGCCCGAATTAGGGGGCATCTTCAGGACCCTGGACTCGTTTTCTGGAACATGTGGGTTCTGCTCGGGCACACAGGGATTATCTCCCAAAACAAAGCCCGCGCAACCCTCTGGTCACGGGTGTGGGTGGGCGAGCGTCCTCACCTCTGTCCCCACCCCCGCCCTGTGTGGTGCCGTCTCCTGCTGCCTTAAGGGTTCCCCGTGACCACGGAGTTGAGCAGTGGGGCTGCTATACACGCTGAGCCTCCCTCTTGGTCTTCATGTTTGGGCTTCATCGAGCTTCCTGCACCTTTGGGTTTAGTTTACATCAAATTTGGAAACATTTTGGCATTCATTTTTTTTCTAACATCTTTTCTGCACTCCAACCCCAATATTTTCTCCCCTTCTTCAAGAGCTCCAACTAAACATACATTAGGCTGCTTCAAGCTGTCCCACAGGTCACTGATGATTTTTTTTTTTTTTTTTGGTGGTGCCACACAGCATGTGGGATCTTAGCTCCCCAGCCAGGGATCAAACCTGTGCCCCCTGCAATGGAAGCACAGAGTCCTAACTAGTAGACCGCCAGGGAAGTCCCTGTGATGATTTTTTTTTTAATTCTCTTTTATCTCTGTTTCATTTTGGATAGTTGGCATTGCTACACTTCTCCATGGTCTAACCTGCCAGTAACCCCCTGGGTATTTTATCTCATGCATTGTAGATTTTACCTCCATGAATTTAATCGGTAGTGTTGCTATAGTCTTAGAACACGTGGAATAAGTTATAATACTGTTTTATTGCCCTGTGTCAGTTCTAGGTCCATTTCAATTGATTCATCTATCTTCTCATTATGGGTTTTATTTTTTTTTCCTCCTTTGCACACCTAATAGTTCTCATTGAATGCCAGTGATTGTTAAGTGTACCTTTTGGGTGTTAGATATTTCTGTATTCTTATACAGTAAATTTTCTTGAAGTTTGGTCTGAGATGCAGTTTGGTCTCTGTGCCTTGCTGCTAAGATTTGTAGGCAAGACCAGGGCAGAGCTCAGACTGCGGTCTACCATCCCCTCTCCAGAGCAATCCCCTTCTTTCCAGGCACCCCAAATGCCTGAGAATCGTGAAGTCTTCTTGTTGGCCGGTACCCGCATCGCTCATGACCTTGTGTGGGTGTCAGCTCTGCCCCCTCTGACGTTTGCAGTGGTCCACTCCCAGCCTTGCCGGTGCCCTCACCTATGTGAGGGCATCAGCGCTCAGCTGCACACTCTAGGGGGCTGTGCAGCTCTCTCTGTGCTACTCTGTCCACTTTGGACCCCTCAGTCTCTCCGCTTTGTCCCCTCACCTGGGGAGGCTGCCGGCTCCGCCCGGGTCCTCTCCCTGCACCTGGACGCTATCTAGGACGTCAGCCGGGGCTCCCGTCACTCGGGGTCACTGTCCTTTGTCACCTGCTGGCCAGTGCCTTGCAAACCATTGCTTCATATATTTCATCCAGTTTGGGGTTGTTTCATGTGAGAAGGTAAATCTAGTTCCTGTTATTCCATCTTGCCTGGAAGCAGCAGTTGTTCAGTGATAATTTGATGCATATTGGCTATTGCTGCACACACACCCATTTTCCTTTGCAAACTCAGGAAATGCAATCACGGGAGCAGAGCCGACTGAACCCACACAGGCTCAGACAGCTGCTGTTGTCACTGGTGAAGACGTGCCAGGGCCGAGGGGTCGCAGACCCTAACCCCCAGCAGTGACGCCCCCTCTGAACAGCAGGAAATGGGGGTGGCGCTTCTCAAGAGCGTGTGTTCAGAGAACGCAGGGAGAGGGCAGCTGACCCAGTAGCTGCTACCTTAACAGATTAGGACTCGTGCTGAGCTCTCCATGTGCTAAGAAGGCAGCACAGAAGAACAGATTATTAGTTTAAATAAGTGGGAAAGGCTAGGACTGGGCTGAAGGGCGGATTCTGCTCCCACGGGGCAGCTGACCCCGGCGTGGTTTCCGGGGAGGCGTGGTGCCTCTGTCCCGGGATCCTTTCCAGACGACGAGACACGGTGTCAGGCAGAGTCAGTGACTCCCCTGCAGTGGATGTCTTATGATGGATTTCCACAGATGCTGGAAGAACAAGCTTATCAAAATGGCTTTGATTTCTGTTAAACTGTTTCTATTTTTATAACCTCTATGACGTGGATGCACATCCACATCCTCTTGAAGGGACCACAGAAAGCCGCCTCGTTCACACACCCACCTCAAGCCCTGCAGTTTATAACGCCGTCCGCCGTGACTTCGGGGTGTCCGACTGTCCTACTGTCCTCCGGCCCTCACGCCCGGAGTGCACAGGCGTTAAACGAACTTGATGGCACATTCAGGAAATCGTGTGCACGCCTGTGCTGGCACCATACGCCCTCAGCCTCATGCGACGTTGGGAAAAAGGAAAAGCCAAGGTAGGCTGCCTCGGATGGACACAGGGGCACCACCTCGGCCACTGTGATCACAGCAACGACGACCAACAGCCCCGGGGAAGAACTCAGAGTCTGTCACTGTGCTCAGAGCCCACGCGCCATGTTGCCAGGGTTAGCACCGCAGGTTTGGCATGACCAGAGGTGGAGAAGGATGCGTGGGCAGGAGGAGTCCCCAGAGCCAAGGGGAAGCCTCCACCCCGAGTTGGTGAGCTGATGCCTCTCGAGGCTGTCTTAGAAGCAAAGTTAGTAACAGACCCCAGGTCCTGAAAGTCTTATTAGAATAAAAATTAAGGAATCATCTTAAACCATCAGAAATTTTTATGGCTTTCTTAAATAAGACTTTATGCCCAGGTTTATGACTGCAAGGATAAGTCTATGAGCCAAAAAAGCAGGTTTCCAAGGTGAGTATCAAGCACATACTGGTGGGGGACGCCAGCCCTGCCCCAAGCCTGCTGTGTGTCCTGGGTCAGCTATTCAACTTCTCTGAGTCCCAGGAGCATCGCCTGAAAATCGGGACGGCGATCAGGGCTGTGCATGCCTAGGGCCCCCAGGAGGATCCCGTGCTGGTCCAGGGCTCGGCCGCCACCATCGTGAGATTCTTCACAATCTGGAACGAGGGCCCCAAGTTTTCATTTTGACTGGATCCCGCACCTGACATCGGCGGCCCCGATCGGACATCCACTCCAGGCGGGATGTGCAGCAGGGCAGGGCCAGCGTGGGTCAGAGCGGGCTCTGGGCGTCCACGGTCACCGGGCTGGGTTGTGGTGAGGACATTCCTCCCCAGGAGCCATCTGTCCGTCCATCCCGTGCATCTCACCCCGAGGAGGGGGCCCTGCTGGGCGCCGACCAGCAGCGAGCGGGCAGAGCGGTCCCCAGCTGGCTGAGGCGCCCCACCCCGGGCAGCAGCCCCCAAGGGGCTCAGGGCTGCCTGGAGGTCGTCCCTCCTTCCTTGGCTGCCCGGGGTTATTTTGGCTCCACTGGGTCTAGGCTTCGATGAAGGGCAACTCTTCCCTGGTTGAGCAGCGCCGAGCGGGGGTCGCCGAAGCTCCGCCCCCCCGGCGAGACGGACGGGCCGCCCCGTGCCGAAGCTCCGCCCCCCCGGCGAGACGGACGGGCCGCGCCGTGCCGAAGCTCCGCCCCCCCGGCGAGACGGACGGGCCGCCCCGTGCCGAAGCTCCGCCCCCCCGGCGAGACGGACGGGCCGCCCCGTGCCGAAGCTCCGCCCCCCCGGCGAGACGGACGGGCCGCGCCGTGCCGAAGCTCCGCCCCCCCGGCGAGACGGACGGGCCGCCCCGTGCCGAAGCTCCGTCCCCCCCGGCGAGACGGACGGGCCGCCCCGTGCCGAAGCTCCGTCCCCCCCGGCGAGACGGACGGGCCGCCCCGTGCCGAAGCTCCGTCCCCCCCGGCGAGACGGACGGGCCGCCCCGTGCCGAAGCTCCGTCCCCCCCGGCGAGACGGACGGGCCGCCCCGTGCCGAAGCTCCGTCCCCCCCGGCGAGACGGACGGGCCGCCCCGTGCCGAAGCTCCGTCCCCCCCGGCGAGACGGACGGGCCGCCCCGTGCCGAAGCTCCGTCCCCCCCGGCGAGACGGACGGGCCGCCCCGTGCCGAAGCTCCGTCCCCCCCGGCGAGACGGACGGGCCGCCCCGTGCCGAAGCTCCGTCCCCCCCGGCGAGACGGACGGGCCGCCCCGTGCCGAAGCTCCGTCCCCCCCGGCGAGACGGACGGGCCGCCCCGTGCCGAAGCTCCGTCCCCCCCGGCGAGACGGACGGGCCGCCCCGTGCCGAAGCTCCGTCCCCCCCGGCGAGACGGACGGGCCGCCCCGTGCCGAAGCTCCGTCCCCCCCGGCGAGACGGACGGGCCGCCCCGTGCCGAAGCTCCGTCCCCCCCGGCGAGACGGACGGGCCGCCTCGTGCCCACCGGCGTCCCCCTGCCGCCTGGGTGAGAGCCTGCGTGTGCCGCGGCCCTCGCGCAGCTGCCCACGTGGGGGAACGCTGCGTGGCCGAGGATGGAAGCTGCCCGGGCCTCCGAGCATGTGGTCAGGAATGCATTTCAACCAAGAGGACGGACTTCCGGCTTTAAAATAAGGAACGCTCTCATGCCTAGTGCGTGGAGCTAGGCATAGGCTGAGGCCCCGGCCCTTCCCGCCCACGGGCGCCCGCTGCCTCCCGTCCGGGTGGCCCTCGGGGCGGGGGCCCAGGGTCCGGAGCCTGAGGTAGCCAGCTGGGGGCTAGGGTGGACGAGGCGCGGGAAACAGAGCGTGCCAGGAAGCCAGGCCAGGGAGCTGAGCGCCGTCCTGGGGGGGAGCACAGAAGGTGGTCTCTGTAGATGTGACTAGGGGCCTCTACAGGAGGGCACCTCGCATTACCCTCGTGGGCCCTAAATCCACGAGAGCGTCCTCAGGAGACACAGGGAGGAAACCGACACGGGGGAGGAGGCCACGTGAAGACATAGGCCGAGGTCAGGGTGATGGGGCCACAAGCCCAGGGATGCCTGGAGGCCCCCGAAGCTGGAGAGGCAGGAAGGGTCCCCAGACCCCTGCAGGGAGCACGGCTGCCGACACTTTGACTTTGGACTGTGAGGGCTTCTGTTGTTTAAGCCGCCAGCATGCGGTCCTTTGCCCCGTGGCCCTGAAAAACCAGCACAGTGTCTTACAAGTACAGATGATTCCGCTCACGGGCGGCCTCCGTGTGGCCACCGTGCAGACGAGCATGTGCCAACTCGAGTTGGGTTTTGATAACTGGAGTGTAGACGGAGGTCGTCCAGGTCTCGTCAGTGGACCAAGGGCCAGGGGGCAGTGTCATCCCCCACAAAGGGTGCGCTGGTCCAGCAGCCAGAGCCGGAAGAAGGGTCCTCTGACTCCCACACCAGGATGGAACCTGCCATCCCATCCCATCGCGAAGGGGACTCTCCCAGCTTGGTAAGAGCCGATGTCACTATTTCAGGCGATTTTCCGAGTGTGGCCAGGACTGACTCTATGCTGTGAACTCAAAACACAATCTCATTCACAGACGACCAGTGGTAGCCTCCAGGAACGGTACAGCCGGCAACCCCGCTGGCTGGCTTCTGGCCACCTGCGCTGTGGGGCGTGGCTCTGTGGGCTGTGGCTCTAGCCACCCCATCGTGGGGGCGGGAGTGCTGGGAGCCCGCCCCATCCCCCAGGCCCCGCCTCTGCGATGACGGTCCCTCACACATCTCTGCCCCCGGAGTCTGGCACTCACCTCCCAGAGCAGCTCTGCCGTCGGCAAACCCACACGTTTTTGCCACAGCACTTGCACAGGTTTTGAAAAGTGGGCTGAATGCTCGCCTTTTGGCTAACACGATACTGGGAACGTAATAATGAGTAGTGTTTTTCGTTCTTTCATTTGCATCGTTAATAGTAACTTCAGTGGTGCTCGGGGCTGTGTGGGACAGAGAAGGTGCAGCCCAGCTTCAACCTAAAGAGTCAGGACCGCAGGTCACAGGGAGCGGGCCTCAGGGGGACCTCCTGCTTTCCCTGTTCTTCCGACTCTAAGATTCTGGACTTACCTGGCATCCAGAGTGTGAAACTTTTCAGGGAAACGAGAAATAGAAGCCCGTCTGCGGCCAGTTTTGAGCCGCAGAGGGGTTGAGAGAAAGGCACTTTGGCCCAGGCCCACGGTGGGGACGGGCGGGCTCAGCCTGCCGGTCCCTGGTTCCCGAAGGGTCGAGAAAACCGCATCCTCTCTCCCGGGGGCGGGCGGTCTGTTGGACAGCAGCACCTGTCACCCCTTCTCTGGCTCAGCACCCCGGCTTCCTCTGTTGCCTGGCCCGGCCGGAATCCCAGGTGAAGTCGGAAGCTGCCGCCTGCAATTCCGATTCAGACGAGACCTGAGAGCTGGGCAGAGCCTGGGGTCAGGTGTGGGGTCTCTGCAGCCAGGACGGAGGACAGAGCCTGGGGTGGGGGAGGAGTGAGGTCTGTGGCCAGATGGGCCATGGAGGTGTGTATGTGTAAGGCTCAGGGTGGGGGGCTTTGCAGCCAAGAGAGGGGGACAGGGCCTGCGGTGGGCTCCTTGGCCAGCTCCAGGTACCACGGCAGTGAAGCTAAAGGCCACACTTCCCCCTGGAGCCCGGGCATCTCGACAGCCTGAGACGGCTTGCTCCACTGGAGGGGGTCCTGGAGGATAGAGAGGGAGACCCCTGCACCCCAAGTCTCAGTACTAGAACCTCCCTGTCACCCCGGCCCCAGAACCTTCGGCTGAGCAACCTCCCGGTGAAGGCGGGGACGCGCCCTGTCTCCGAACCCACCCCTCCCCACCCCTCCCGGCGCAGAGCCGGCCTGGTGGAGAGGGGGCAGCAGGTGTCCCGAGAAGAGAGAGGAGGAGACCCTGGAAGAGGCTCTGAGGTCTGCAGCTTTCCCCAGGTAACCCGCGGAGGCCCCGGTCGGACGCAGGAAGATGGCCCGCCTCCAGCTGGAGTGGGGGCCCGGGTTGGGGCGCCGCCGCTTGCCCCCGGGAAGGCGTCCCAGCTGCGCACCGCGCCCAGGGCCCGGCACGCACCCGCCTCTCCGCCTCTGGCCCACCCCAGCCAGGCGCTCGCCTCACCCTCCCACTGTCCCCCAAACTCTCGCAGGGCGGCCCCACTCCCCGCCCCACCCTGCTCCCCTCCGTGGGGTCCGAGCCCGGCCACCCCGGACCCCAGCGTTGGCCCGAGCGTCTCCGCAGAGAGGCCAGCGCCCGGCCGCCCCAGCCGGGAGGCCCGTCCTCGCGCCCATCCGTCGACCCGCGTCCGGGGTCCCGGAGGGCCAGGTGGGACCGCACGGGCGACACCCCGTCCCGCGGAGCCGTGTGGCCCTGCGGCCAGCGCCGACCCGCCTTGTAAGGCAGGGTCTGCGCTCGGACGGCCTCAGCGCGCCCTGCAGCCCGGGAGGGAGGGGTCGGGGCGGAGCCGCCAGGAGAGGGCGGGGCGGGCCTTGGGGGCGGGTCCGAGAGGGGGCCAGTGGGGGCTGGGGGGCGGGTCCTGGGACGGGTCCTCCAATGGGAGCGCGGGGAGGGCAGGGCGTGGGGCGGACCGGGCGCGGAAGCTGTGGGCCAGGGGGCGCGCCGGCGGGTCTGGGGGCGGGCCTGAGGCCGGGGGCGGAGCCGGCGGGGTGGGAGCTGCTGCGCGAGCGCAGGCTGGGTACCGGGTCGCTCGCGCGCGAGTCGCGGAGGCGCCGCCGCTGCAGTCGCCGCATCTCCCAGGTAAGGGGCCGCGGGGCTCCGTCCCGGGGCGCGGCGCGCAGGGCCCCCTGCTCCTCCTGCCACCTGCGCCCGCAGGCCGGGGCGCGCCACCCATTCCCGGCGCCCGCCCGCGCCCCTTCCCCGAGGCCCAGTGCGTCCGTGCGCCCCGCGCCCCGGAGCTGCCGGCTATCCGCGCGGCGCTCGGGCCCCCGTGGCTGCGTCCGGGCGCAGGTTTGGGGACGCGGGGGCGCGGGCTGGAGCGACCGGCGATGCAAAGGACAGGTTTATAATTGGGACCTAAATGAGGCGCTTTGGCCTTTCTTCGCGTCGGTGCGTATCGCGACAGAGGACGCCCCTCTCAGCCACTTCCCTCTCCGTGTCCTGCTACATAAACACCGTTCACATGCCCAGGCCTGGGGTGGCGGCTGCCGGCGAGACGGCGGGACATTAGGGCTTAGAGGGTTTGAAATGAAGCCACTGTCATACAGCACGAATTTTAGACCCAGGGCCACAGAAAGGGCCGTTGGTGTCCACTGGCCGAGAATGTACGTGATCCTTTGGCGATAACTCGGCCGCCCCTCTCGGTCCGGCATTAACGTCGCCATATCGGTGCAGGTGAGAGGGTCAGGCCTACACTTTGCAAATCCAGAAGCATCCCCGGAGGGGTGTTCTGTTTTCTGATCGCATGTGGGCACATAGCCCGGCAATCAAGATAAAGAGGTTGGCTGCCAGTGTATTTTTTCCACACGCCCCTGGGGACCAGTGCCCCGCCCTTGAAGGAGGATCCTGAGAAACCCTTTATTCTGCGGTTTCAGTTATGTAAATGAAGCCTTGAAATGAGGTGGGAAGAAAACCCTCTCTGTGACTGCTGTTTTGATAGGCGTTTTGTGCTCTCTGATGATGGGACACCTTTTAGGCTAAGCTGGCTATGCTGTTATCCGTCTGTGTATTTACTGGCTAATTCATCTGACGTTTATAAACGATAAAAGACCTAGCTCCCATGGCCCCCACCACCACCTCCCAGGACTCCCCGTGGCCAGTCTCTCAGGGAGGGTGTGCTGGGGGGGCCTCCCCAGGGCCTGAGCCAGCCCCTGCCGCCTAGGAGGTGATCAGTAAACCCTGACCTAAACTCCAAGTGCACTAGGACCACATCCGGGGATGGAGCAATGGGGCTGGGGAGGGAGAGCTTGGAGCAGGCAGGAAATGGGGGGAGGGGCGGGGGCCATGGGACAGGCGCCTTGCGAGTGCCTTAAACTGGACTCCATGATCCCTCCTCTGGTACCAGCCCCTGTTCCCACCACATGGTTGGAATCCCAGGGCTCAGTGATGAGTGATGGGGGAAGGGGGTGCTGGTGAATTTCCTGGGGGCATCTGCAAAATGCGTGCCACGCAAGGGTATGTGTGTTTTCCTGGGGAAAGGGCCTTCATGATTTCCAGAAGGATCTGTGACTCAGAAAGGTACCCTAATTTATGTACTACATTAAAAAATTCTTCTCCATCTTTTTGGAATGACGAAGTGATGGAGACTAGAGGAAGCTGTGTTGGCCGAATTCTTATCTCCTCGGTGTTGTTTGGCTGATCTTCGTGAATCCTTTGAAGTTGCAATAAATAAGCTGTTTTAACTACATACAAGGTTATAGATGCTCGTTGTGGGAAATGTGCAAATCACAGGAGAATTTCGTAAAGAAAATTAAAATCACTGGTCACTGATTGAGGATTAAGAGAAACCTTTGAGCAGCCAGACTGTCCTCCGGGGCTGCGTCCTCGTGGCTTCCCTCCCTGGTGGGCAGTGGAGCCGCTCCCTGCAGAAGAGGCTGAGAATTAGAAGCTTCCTCAGGGAGAGGCTTGCTGGCTTAGTGCCAGGGCTATTTATAGCTGGTGATGTTGCTGTGAGGCCAGAGGAGCACGTACAGGAGACGCCATCTGGGGCTACTGGGGCCATGAGGCACGGCCCCCTCTGCACCTTGAAGTATCAGGTCCTCCCTGGGTCGGGAGGTCCGTGCCCTGCGCCCAGCCTGGCACCATCTGGAAACCACCCCGGACCGAGGGTGCTGGGCACTGTGCAGAGACCACCTGAGCCCAAAACCCTGGGCCAGGCAGATGCTGGGATGAGGCAGGAGAATCGACACCCGCCCCACTCCTACTGCTTCAGCAGCAGGAGTTTCCCGGGGAGGAAGGTGGGGAGCTGCCTGGGGGGGGGCAGCGGCATCTGGGGCTCAGACGTGGTCTCCGGCGCCCCATGTGGGCTCGCCCCACTCTTCAGCCCCTCCTGGGGAGACCAGCCTCTTCTTTGGATGGGGAGGTAACCATGGTGTCACAACCCATGGAATCCCCAAACTCGGCACCCCCAGTCCACAGCATCCCCACCACGAGTCCCAGCTCAGCAGAGCCTCTTCAGAGGGGGAACGTCCTCAGCGGCATCCACATGGCAGTTCCTGGAAATGGCTTTGATTGGCCCTGCTGGGGTGACAGGGGAGGGTGCAGGTTCTGTGATCTGCAGCCCCCAAGAAGGGCATATGGGAGAAGGGCAGCTCCCCACAGGGACGTGGCATGCTGTCTCCAAATCTCGTTTGCTGACAGGGAAGCAAGACTGTTCTCAGCTTGCAGATTTCCCCTTTAACTGTACAGGATGTGCAGTGACATGCAGTGAAGCTCAATTGTAATTTAATGTCTAAATGTCCAAATGTAGGACTTTCTTTGGTGAAGAAACGTAAAAAGTCTTTCACGGGGTGTGAGGAAACGATGGTGTTCTGACTTTGGTACCAAACCCAAGTGTCTTCTGCGACCCCCACTAGCAGGGGGGTGTGAGCTCACCTCGGAAGAGCGCGTTCACGCCCACTTTTCCTTTTCTTAATTAGATTTGTGAAAAGGAAGGACTGGTCCTTACCTTTTTTCAAGCGTAAAAGTTAAGAACACCTGGAGCCCTTTCCTGCCCATCGCCTTGTGTCCCGCAGCACAGTGTCCCCCTGTGTCCCCAGCGTGTCCCATGTCCAATTGTCCCAGCACAATCTCCCCTCTTTGGGCCACATTCCCAAGGTCTCATCCTGTAACCCTGTTGCACCCATCTGTTCAACAGACAGCAGGTGCCAGGTGAGCCCGGCCAGGTCAGCCCTGGGAAGCTCTCGCTCCAGCGGGAATGTCACAAAAGCCAGCATCCTCCGGGGGCCTCGTTCACGCCTCACACTCCCACTGCCTCTGGGTGCGGGGGGCCGTGGGCCTCGGAGCCTGGGAGGAGCCGCCAGCACCAAGCTGCCTTCCTGGGAAAGCGGTTCCCGCAGCTCATCTGGGCCTCGTCTCCCCCGCCCTGGCTCTGCTGGCTGTTCGGCCCCCAGGCCTCCAGATGTCCCGAGGCTGCTCCTTCGTCCTCCTGCTGGGGGTTGTGGCTGCCCCCCCTAGCCCGTTCCTGGGGAGGGGCTCTGCTTTTGCTGTGGTTTTACTACCTGAGCCTGTTTCCCCACCTCTCCGGTTTAGTGTTCAACCTTCCTCCCTCAGAGCACGTGCCCTGCCATGCTGGCGCATTTCGGGCAGTGCCGCGTGGAGCCAGTGCACGCTCCGTTCCGTGAACCTGTCACCATCCGCTGATGTCTTGTGTGGGCCCCGGGCCTTGGGGTTATTTCCGTGCTCTGGCGTGGCTGCCTGGAGCCCCCTGCGTGTTCCTCGGAGAACACGTGCAAATGTTTCTGCTGGGCCCTTGGCGCCCCGTCTCCCTCCGGTCGTAGCCGATGGTACCGGCGGCTCCCCGGAGTCGAAGCCCCTTGGCGGCCGCGCTCCACAGCCGCCGGCAGCGGGCAGGGCGCAGTGGCCTCTTGGCGGGTGGCTGTCTGGAGGGTGCGTGCCAGAGCCTGCGTTTCAGGCTAAGGTAACGAAGCCAGGCGTCCCCGCCAGTGACTGGGTGTCTGGATGTGCTGGGCCTCCTCGAGTCCCTTGCCCATTTCTCTAGAGCTGTCTTTTTCTGGTTGATCCACAGGGTTCTTTCTAGATTCTGGAGACAGCAATGTGTGTTGCATGTAAGAGACACCTTCTCTACCCCGCAGCTGTCTTTTCACTCCTTAATGATATCTTTTGATGAATGGAAGTTCTGAGTTTTAATCTGGTGCCATTTAAGAATCTTTTCCTTTAGGGATAGTGGTTTTTGTGTCCTGTGTAGAGAGTCTTTCCCACCCAGGACATCAGATGCTCTCAAGCATCCCCTTCCTGAGGCTTAATGATTTTGCCTTTCCTGCTTCAATCTGTTCCTGAATTAATTTCCATTTTTCTCCGTGTGTCTGTTCAGTCAGCCCGTCTCCTTTTGTGGAAAAAGTTTTCTTCCCCGCTTTTCCTGCAGGACCACCTTTGTGGTCCACACTGTCTCTGCACATGTGCGGGTGGATTGGGGGCTCTCTTCTGCCCGGTGGTTTATTTTCTGTCCTTGTACCAGGACCACACACCACACCACACTGGCTTCATTTCCAGAACTTTCCATCAAGTCTCGAAACCGCTGGGCAAATCCTCCACCTGTTCTTCCTTCAAGATCGCTGGTTAATTCATGGTTCTTTGCCTTTTCGTGTATATTTTACATTCAGCTTGTCTCACTACCCAGACATAAAAACTGTTAGAATTTTTATTTGGATTAAATTAAAACTGTGGATGAATTTAGGGATAATTGACATCTTTGTATTTCAGACTTAATCCATGTTCATAATATCACTATTCTTTCAATAATGCTTCATAGTCTCTGTGTCGACGGTCTTGCACATCTTTTGTTAAATTTATTCCTAGGTAATTCATATTTCCTCACTTTTTTAAAAATGGTATATTTCTAAATACCTTTTATTGTCTGGTTTTGCTGCTACATGGAAACAGAATAGATTTTTGTATGTTGACCATGTATCCAGAAACCTTGCTAAACTCACGCTGATTCTAATAGTTTTCCTGGGATCCCTTTGGATTTTGTATGTACACAGTCATAGAAACTGCAAATAATGCCAGTTTTATTTCTTCCTTTCTATGTTTATATCATATTTATTTCCTTTCCTTATCTTACCACACTGACACAGTGAGTAGAAGTGTTGATAGCAGGCAAGCGTCTTTCTCTTACTCCAGTTTGAAAAGAAAAATTTTCAATATTCAAAGTGTGATGATTTTGTAGCTTTTTGTAGGTACCCATTATCAAATTAAGGAACTTATTTCCTTTTCTAATTTGCTAAGAATTTTTATGGTGAATAAATGCTGAAATCCATCAAATGCTTTGGCTGCAAGATGATAATATGATCTTGGTTCTGTATTGTGTTATGTGATGAATTATATTAAGTTAATGTTAAATGAACCTTCCATTCCTGGCATAAACCAAACTTGATTGTAAGGTATTGATCCTTTTTGTCTATTACTGGATTCAGTTTGTTAATATTTTGTTTAGGGTTTTTGTATCTGTGTTTGTAAGTGAGATTGGCATAAATTTTTCTTTTCTTGTAACGCCCTTATCAGGTTTTGGTACCAGGATTATTTTAGCCAGAATGAGTCGGGGTGGGGCGTTTCATCTTTTACTCTTCTCTGGAAGAATTTGTGTAAGACTGACATTATTTCTTCTTTCAATATAAGGAAGAATCTGCTGGTAAAGTCATTCAGGCCTGGAGTTTTCTTTGTGAGAAGGGTTTTAAATAAGAATTCAAATCCTCAATAATTATAAGAACTAATAATAAATACAAGAGCAATTATAAGAATATATTTCTTCTTGTTACTGTTTGGTAAAATGGCTTTTGTTTTGTTTTTAGGAATTTGTCTATTTCATTTAAATTATCAAACATGTTGGTCTAAAATTGTTTATAATATTCTCTTATTATATTTTAATCCCTTAATATCTGTAGAGCTTGTAGGGATGTCCTCATTTTCCATTCTGGTATTGGATATTTTGACCTTCTCTTTTTTTTACTTGATTAACGTCCTCAGTATTTATCAATTTTATCAGTGTTTTCAAGGCATTAACTTTTGATGTCGTTGGTCCTCTGTATTATAGATTTGTTTTCTAATTTATTAATTTTTACTTTTATCTTCGTTGTTTCTAACGCCTTTGTCCTTAATTTGCTGAGGTTTTTCTCCTAACTTCTTAGATGGCAGCTTACCTCACATATGATGGTGTACCCACATTCGATTTTCCTATGTGTGTACACCATACACATGCACACAGGTATGTACATGTGTGCACACACACACGTTGCCACCACATCTAGCTGTTTTCTTTTGGGTATTTCTGATCCACGAGTTCTTTAATCTGCTCTGCTGTGAAACCCATCCACTGAGTTCTGAATTTTAGTTATTGTGCTTTTGAGGGCTAGAATTTCTAAGGTGTTCTTTCTGCAGACCTGCCTCCTGCATTCTTACAGCTCCCGTTCTTTGCACACGGTGCATGTAGATACTTTAAACTCAACGTCTGATCGAGCTCCAGGAACTGGAACCTCTAGTCGTTTCTGCTTCCTGTTGTTTCTGCAAGTTCTTGGCACTTGTTCCCCCTCTTGGGCCTGGTTTTTTTTTTTATCATGTGTGGATATTGTGTTTTTCTCTCTCCAATGGTCATCTCCTCCTCAGGAGTGCTTATGTGTGTCCTGCCGGTGTTTGGGGCACCAGCGATCCGGATCCCCGAATCCACACTGGGGGTTGAGAGGAGCCGACCTGACCGCCCCTGCCAGCGGCCCCCACCCCTGACTCCCGGTCACCTGTCCGCCACCCCCAGGGCAGGGCTGGTCTGTTCAGGGTCCCCTGCCCTCCAGGGTGGGGGGCCTGGGGCTTTTCAGTCCCCGTGGTTGGTGGGAAGCCTCCCAGCTGTCTGGCGGAGGGGGAGTGAGGGCTGGGCTGCAAACCACTTCGGAGACCCTCGGGCTGCCTCTGGGTTTGTGCTTCACACCTGTGCTGGCTGCTTTCCTCTTCGGCTGCTTTGGGGCAGGAGAGGCTTTGCGGCCTGCAGGCGACACTGTCCCTCACCTGCCAGCTGTCAGACCCAGGCAGCGGCCCTTCCCCACAGGCCCCTCTGCTCCTCCTGGCCCTGCGGTTGGCTTCCCCGCTCCGCCCGCCCTCCCCGGGCCCCGGCCTGCCCTCCACGCTGTGGGGTCCGTGGGGTGTCGGGCGGCCTGAGAGGCCTGGCCCCAGGACCTGCCGTGCAGGCACGCGGTGACCGCAGGGCGCCTGCCGTCGGGAAGAGGCCAGACCATCCGCGGGCAGCTCCACGCTCCTGGAGCCAACAGACTTCCTGTTGAGGGTCTCACGTGCACGCCAACTCGAGGCCAGACCCTGCCTGCGGGGAGGGTCCTCTGCCTGCTCTCGCCTCTGGGTTCTGTGCCGCCGCCCAGGCTTCACTCCTCTGGGCCTTTGCAGGCGCTTTTCTCTGGGGCAGGGACCCCCTTCTGGTGTCCCTGCTGTGTGCGGCTCCTGGGGCTGCTGTGACAAAGGACCACAGACTTTTGACCGAAAACTACAGAAATGTGTCCTCTCCCAGTTCTGAGGCCAGACTCCCAGTCCAAGATTGAGGTGTCGCAGGGCCGCGCTCCCTCCAGAGGCACCAGGGAGGGTCCCTTCTGCCTCTTCCAGCTCCCGGGGCTCCGGGCATCCCTGGGCTTGTGGCCACGTCCTTCCCGTCTTGGCCTCCGTCTTCACGTGGCTTCTCTGTGTCTGTGTGTCTCCTCTTCCGTCCCTTGTAAGGACACCTGTCAATGGACTTAGGGCCACCCTGGTCCAGAGTGGACCCATCTCGAGATCCTTAGCTTGATGACGTCTGCAGAGACCCTTCTTCCAAACAAGGTTCCTCCACCTTGCGAGGACGTGGACACACCTGACTCGGGGCCACCATTCACCCACTACACGTGCCCTGCACAGGGCCCGCCCGACCCCAGGTTGGCTGCAGATGCCGTGTTCTTGGATTTTGTAAGAAACATGCTGACAAACAGTAGAGACCGGCTCTGGGACCGGGGGACTGGGGCCCAGGATATGGTTCCTGGGAGGCCAAGGGGTCCCAACAGAGTGAGTCCCCCCAAAACCCCCAGCTTCGTGGTGACCCAGAGAAGTTCCTGCTGTCCACATCAGTTCTTCTGAGGGGCAGGGGTGGCAAACCTGTCCTGGCCCCTTCCTCCCGCCGCCCCTATCCCCTCCCCCACCTGCCCCACCAGCAGGAGCCCCCAGGCCCGAGGGTGCGGCTCCCACAGTGATCTCACTGCCGGGCAGTGCGGGACGCAGGATGGCCACGGCCCCCAGGAAGGCGCCCTCAGCTACCCACTTTCTTCTCTCTCATCCCAGAGAAACCGCGTTTGACTTGGGCGCAGGGGACAGTGTGGCTGTGACTGGTTCCCAGGCTGCCCCGAGGGATGGCCGAGCCTCAGTGCAGGAGGTCCCAACCCCACGGGCCGCTCCGGGCCTACGGCCTGAAGCGTGTGACCCGGGACCTGAGCGGCACCCTGCTTGGACGGTGCAGCCGCTCGTCCCGTCCCGTCGGGGCCCCTGCAGGGACTGAAAGGCAGCGCTGAGGCGGCAGGGCTGCGTCCACGCCTGAGGCTCCCGGGGCCGTCTGCCCTGCGGGGCAGGCACTCAGAGGCCGCTTTGTGCCCGCCTGGGAGGCTCCCGCTGCCTGGGACGAGTGGTCATTCACATCGAGTGTCGGGCAGCCGAGGAGTGGTGGCCGTATTATGATTAAAATGTGAACAGTTGCCAAAGGGCTGTGTTGTGTTCAAATGGACGCTGAAATAAGGAGCCAGAGCTGCGGGCCGGGGAGTGGGCCGGGCCAGAGGCTGTGCAGGCCCGGACGCCTCTGTTCCCCTCGGGCTGTTCACTCGGAGGCTGTGCCTTTTCCAGGGGCTGCACCGAGGGCGAAGCTGGACCCCGACCCTGGGGGCCTGAGCCCTGGTGGACGGAGGGGAGGAGGGGGAGGCGACGGCATCCATCCCCCCGGCTGCTGGCCGCTTGGTCTTTTGCACTTTCTGTCCTAACCCTCACTCCGCCCACCTCATCTTGGCTGCGAGGGTACAGCGCGCCCACCCGGCAGGGGTCAAGGAGGTTCTCCCCGGGCCCAGCTGACCAGGCGCCCTGGCCTCCTGTGCGGCCCCGGAGCAGCTGTGCTTGGGGCCTACTTGGGGCTGCTGCTGTTATTCCCCCGCCCCTCCGTCCGCATCAGTCCTGGGACCGGGCCCCGGTGGGCTGAGCCGTCCAAAGGGGCTGGGCCGCCCTGGGAAGCGCCTGCTCCCCCTGCACTTCTCCCCTCCTTCCCGCGCTTGGCACAGAGCCTCTGGGCTGCCTCTGCGCGTCCAGCAGCATCCGGCGAGGGGCATTCTGTGGCCAGGCCCCTACGTGGCCGAGGTCAGGTGCGCTCAGCAGACTGTCAGCCCGGTCGGCCTCAGGCACTCCATCGAGGTCCAAGGAGGGCTAGTTTGTCAGATGCTCGGGAACCTGGCATTTCCAGGGCCCGTGCGGTTCTTGCGCAGAAGCGGGGTCTCAGCTGGACCCCGGGCCTTGGGGGCACATCCGCGGGCGCAGCCACGGCCCAGGGACTTGGGCTCTCAGCCCTGGTGGAGGGTGCCGCCCCTGGGCCCAGCTTGGTGTAGACATCTGGAGGGCGCTGGCACCACGCCGGCCCTGAGAGCGCAGGAGGGCGGCACGTGGGGTGGGCCGACGGGGCTGAGGACCAGGGACGCCTGAGCAGGAGCTCGAGAGCCCAGGGCTCCCACCCCGGCTCGCGGCTCCAGAAGATTCCTTCCGGCGTCCGCTGTCCCGGGAGCCCTTTCCCACCTGCGGGCCGGTCTCCCAGTCCCGAGCAGCCTCTAGGACGAGGTCGGTGACAAGAACCCCAGTCGAGCTCTAGCGCGTCGTCAGCGACACCCCAGGGCACCCCGGAGGCCACAGTGCGCTGAGGCCTCTGGATCCCCCGGCTCCCCGACCCTCCAAGTAGGGGGCTCGCCAGTGGGGCCGCTGTGTTGCGGGGAGGTTCCGGACTTGGGGTGCGATGCCCGGTGACCCGGCAGAGCCCGTGCTGGGGTCCGGGCGCCGTGGCCGGGCCGTGACCCGCGTTGCCCCCATGCCGCCGGCCCAGCTCGCTCGGCGTGAGGTGGAGCCGGGTTCCGGCTTCGGGAGGTTTGGCGTCAAGGAGGCCGGCGGGACGGGCCTGAGGCCTAGCAGCGCCCCCTCAGGGCCTGGGAGGAGAGGGGTCAGGCCCAGTGTTTCCCAGACGGGCCCCAGGAGGCGGGGGTGGGGATGTCACACGGCCCCCAGGCGGGTGCTGGGAGCGCATGGCGTGGCAGGGCTGGGGGCGGGGGGTCCCCTGTGCGGGTCCCAGCTCCCAGACATGCGCATCTTCTGGTCCCCATCCTGCCCCCCCCCAGGCACACCATCCCCGACCCCCCACCCCAGGGCCGGCAGCTTTCCCAGGCCGCCCTCCAGCGAGCCTTGGCCATCCTGGTGCACTCAGCACCTGCCCGGGGCTTCGGGCCCAGAGGACCCAGGAGGTGGAAGGGGCCCCGGGGGCTGGAAGGCACCTGGATCCCAAGGGGCAAGATGCTTGAGGCCTGGTCCGATCGCAGGAAGTGCCTGCAGCTAGGGTGTAGATTATGGGCAGTATGAGGAGGGGCATTGGGAACGAGGGGCTGAGAGCTGGTTTGGGGGAGTCGGGGTGGAGGTGCGGTCACACCTGCGGAAGCAGGAACACACACTCCGCCTTTAGTCTCAGTGCAGACCTGTGTCCTGCTCGAGGAAGGGGAACCAGGAGAGGCAGGGTTGCTGTCGCCTTTAAAACAACACCTGGCCCAGCTCACATGCACACGTGGCCCAGCTCACATGCACACCTGGCTCAGCTCACATACACACCTGGCCCAGCTCACATTTACACCTGGCCCAGCTCACAGGCACACCTGGCCCAGCTCATATGCACACCTGGCCCTGCTCACATTCACACGTGGCCCAGCTCACATGCACACCTGGCTAAGCTCACATGCACACCTGGCTCTGCTCACGTACATACCTGGCCCAGCTCACAGACACACCTGGCCCAGCTCACATTTACACCTGGCTCAGCTCACATGGACACCTGGCCCAGCTCACATGCACACCTGGCCCAGCTCACAGACGCACCTGGCTCAGCTCACATGCACACCTGGCTCTGCTCACATGCACACCTGGCCCAGCTCACATTTACACCTGGCTCAGCTCACATGCACACCTGGCTCTGCTCACATGCACACCTGGCCCAGCTCACAGACACACCTGGCCCAGCTCACAGAAACACCTGGCCCAGCTCACATACACACGTGGCCCAGCTCACAGGCACACCTGGCCCAGCTCACAGGCACACCTGGCCCGGCTCACAGACGCACCTGGCTCGGCTCACATGCACACCTGGCTCGGCTCACATGCACACCTGGCCCTGCTCACATAGACACCTGGCCCTGTTCACGTGCACACGTGGCCCTGCTCACGTGCACACGTGTCCCAGCTCACAGACACACCGGGCCCAGCTCACAGACACACCTGGCCCAGCTCACATACACACCTGGCCCAGCTCACATTTACACCTGGCTCAGCTCACATGCACACCTGGCCCAGCTCACATGCACACCTGCCCTGCTCCCATGCACACGTGGCCCAGCTCACATGCACACCTGGCCCAGCTCACATGCACACCTGGTCCAGCTCACATGCACACCTGGTCCAGCTCACAGACACACCTGGCCCAGCTCACATGCACACCTGGCCCAGCTCACATGCACGCCTGGCTCTGCTCACATTCACACGTGGCCCAGCTCACAGACACACCTGGCTCAGCTCACATGCACACCTGGCCCAGCTCACATGCACACCTGGCTCTGCTCACATTCACAAGTGGCCCAGCTCACAGGCACACCTGGCCCAGCTCACATGCACACCTGGCTCTGCTCATATTCACACGTGGCCCAGCTCACAGGCACGCCTGGCCCAGCTCACAGGCACGCCTGGTCCAGCTCACATGCACGCCTGGTCCAGCTCACAGACACGCCTGGCCCAGCTCACAGGCACGCCTGGCCCAGCTCACATGCACGCCTGGCCCAGCTCACATGCACGCCTGGCTCTGCTCACATTCACGCCTGGCCCAGCTCACAGACACACCTGGCCCAGCTCACATGCACACCTGGCCCAGCTCACATGCACACCTGGCTCTGCTCACATTCACAAGTGGCCCAGCTCACAGGCACACCTGGCCCAGCTCACATGCACACCTGGCCCAGCTCACATGCACACCTGGCTCAGCTCACATGCACACGTGGCCCAGCTCACATGCACACCTGGCCCAGCTCACAGACACACCTGGCCCAGCTCACAGGCACACCTGGCCCAGCTCCCAGGCACACCAGGCCCAGCTCCCAGGCACACCTGGCCCAGCTCACAGGCACACCTGGCCCTGTTCACAGAAACACCTGGCCCAGCTCACATACACACGTGGCCCAGCTCACAGGCACACCTGGCCCAGCTCACAGGCACACCTGGCCCAGCTCACAGACGCACCTGGCTCAGCTCACATGCACACCTGGCTCAGCTCACATGCACACCTGGCCCTGCTCACATAGACACCTGGCCCTGTTCACGTGCACCCGTGGCCCTGCTCACGTGCACACGTGTCCCAGCTCACAGACACACCGGGCCCAGCTCACAGACACACCGGGCCCAGCTCACAGACACACCTGGCCCAGCTCACATACACACCTGGCCCAGCTCACATTTACACCTGGCTCAGCTCACATGCACACCTGGCCCAGCTCACATGCACACCTGCCCTGCTCCCATGCACACCTGGCCCAGCTCACATGCACACCTGGCCCAGCTCACATGCACACCTGGTCCAGCTCACATGCACACCTGGTCCAGCTCACAGACACACCTGGCCCAGCTCACATGCACACCTGGCCCAGCTCACATGCACACCTGGCTCTGCTCATATTCACACGTGGCCCAGCTCACAGGCACGCCTGGCCCAGCTCACATGCACGCCTGGTCCAGCTCACATGCACGCCTGGTCCAGCTCACAGACACGCCTGGCCCAGCTCACAGGCACGCCTGGCCCAGCTCACATGCACGCCTGGCCCAGCTCACATGCACGCCTGGCTCTGCTCACATTCACACATGGCCCAGCTCACAGACACACCTGGCCCAGCTCACATGCACACCTGGCCCAGCTCACATGCACACCTGGCTCTGCTCACATTCACAAGTGGCCCAGCTCACAGGCACACCTGGCCCAGCTCACATGCACACCTGGCCCAGCTCACATGCACACCTGGCTCAGCTCACATGCACACGTGGCCCAGCTCACAGACACACCTGGCCCAGCTCACAGGCACACCTGGCCCAGCTCCCAGGCACACCAGGCCCAGCTCCCAGGCACACCTGGCCCAGCTCACAGGCACACCTGGCCCAGTTCACAGAAACACCTGGCCCAGCTCACATACACACGTGGCCCAGCTCACAGGCACACCTGGCCCAGCTCACAGGCACACCTGGCCCAGTTCACAGAAACACCTGGCCTGGCTCACATAACACACGTGGCCCAGCTCACAGGCACACGTGGCCCAGCTCACAGGCACACCTGGCCCAGCTCACAGGCACACCTGGCTCAGCTCACAGACACACCTGGCTCAGTTCACAGGCACACCTGGCTCTGTTGCAGGCACTTCGCTAACATGGATTCCCAGCCCTCCTGGCTGGGACACTGTGTGCTGATGTCACGCAGAAGCTGTGACTGTGGCATATAATGGTCTGTCCTGTGTCACCTTTTCTATAGGTTTTGCTTCAGGTAGTCACGTCTTAAGGGCGTTGCCAGGGAGAATCATTCTGGAGACACAGGCCTCGTGGCGCCTTTTTGGGACGCGGACAGCCTGTGAGGGGCTGGTGGGCCAGGGGATCATGTGGTGTCTGAAGACAGCTGGGCCCCCGTGGTGGGATGGTCCCTGGAGCCTGGTGGACACTCCGGGGCAGGTGTCCCCAGGTCCGCTCGTCCTGTATCTCCTTCCACTCTGGTCTGTGAGTCCACCTTGCAGCTGCCCTGTCCTCTCCAAACCCTCATTTGAAAATGTAAATCCGGTAATGCAGTCCATCCCCACACCCGCCGTGAATCCCTCATCAGTTTCCAACTCCGGAGCCCACGGGGTCAGCCGTGCCTCAGCAGGGCCTGGCCAGGTGGCACTCACACAGTTCCCTCCACCTCACCTGCCCACCTGCTCCTCCTACTCCTGGCCCTGGCCCCACGCCGGGACCAGCTGCTGACAAGCCTCATGTGGAGGGAGCAGGGACGGAGGCCGCTGGGCCTCCAGTTTGCCGCGTCCACAGCCAGCCACAGCGACACCTGGTCACGAGGTGCAGGCCCACACGTGGCTACTGTTCGTCCTCGATGGCTCCAACATCAGCTGTGTTATTTCTGCTTCCCCCACCGTCCTGCTTCTCCCCACAACAGGAAGTCACCTTGGAGAGCTTCCCATCTGCATGTAGGGTCTCACTCCTGTTGTTTTTGTTAAAGTAATTTTCAAGTTACTTTATTAAGCTACAAACGTGGAGCCCAGGATGGAGAGCTGGGTCCTGGGGCTCATCGCCACACCCCCCGTCACGCCCACCCTGCCCCGAGCCCCCGGGTCCTCGGGCTCATCGCCACACCCCCCCGTCACGCCCACCCTGGAGAGCTGGGTCCTGGGGCTCATCGCCACACCCCCGTCACGCCCACCCTGGAGAGCTGGGTCCTGGGGCTCATCGCCACACCCCCGTCACGCCCACCCTGGAGAGCTGGGTCCTGGGGCTCATCGCCACACCCCCGTCACGCCCACCCTGGAGAGCTGGGTCCTGGGGCTCATCGCCACACCCCCCGTCACGCCCACCCTGGAGAGCTGGGTCCTGGGGCTCATCGCCACACCCCCGCCACGCCCACCCTGGAGAGCTGGGTCCTGGGGCTCATCGCCACACCCCCCGTCACGCCCACCCTGGAGAGCTGGGTCCTGGGGCTCATCGCCACACCCCCCGTCACGCCCACCCTGCCCCGAGCCCCCGGGTCCTGGGGCTCATCGCCACACCCCCGTCACGCCCACCCTGCCCCGAGCCCCCGGGTCCTGGACCATCCTCACCAGCCACCGTGCCTTCTTGAGCTGCACTGCCTTTTCTGTTTGGGGAACTTGTAGGTCCTGAGTTCAGCAGGGCCCTGCTCGGGACCCCCACGATGCCGGGTTGCCTGCTCCCCCCCGCTGACCACTAGCCATGACTCTGGGGGTGGGCATCGGTGCTCAGCTCCCGGCTCCCCAGAGCTGCTGGAGGTGGAGGTGTCTTCTCAGCCCTGTGGGGACCCGGGCCCAGCTTTGGGTATTCACTGGGCTCCTGACGCCATCAGCCACCCCCCCAACATGACCCCCCCTCACCCTGGGCCCGGGCCGCTGCCCTGCTCGGCCCTCGGAGTCTCCACAGACCCCTGCTCTCTCCTGGGGCTTCCCTCTTCTACTAGCAGTCCGTTCGGCCCCCTGGGTGGGGGGCACCCTGGTCAGCAGACTGGGCCCTGAGGTGGGCACAGCAGCGTGACAGGTTCTGGATCCCTTCCCCAAGAATGGTGTCACCCCACTGACGCCCGGGAAGGAGTCACTCGGGGAGTCCCCAGAGCAGGAGGGGCCCCGAGTCCGCCAGGAGGCTGGCCTCGTGCTCCCCCGTGCTGGAGGCTTTGACTGTCGGGGACTTGGCGGCCAGGGTGCCGGGGCTGGAGGGGCCTCGCCGTGTCCTGCAGCAGATGGACACTTTGTCCCGGGGTCGCACAGTCGCTGGCGGGCCACAGCCCCTGTCCGCGGGCAGCGGGGGCCTTGGGCAGCTGCCCGCAGAAGCAGGTGACCTCTTGTTGCTTCCTCCCAGTAGCATGGCTGACAGCAGGCCCAAGCCCCCCAAGCCCGCCAACAAGACGCCCCCCAAGTCCCCAGGGGACCCCGCGAAGGACAAGGCAGCCAAGAGGCTGTCACTGGAGTCGGAGGGTGCCAGCGAGGGGGCGGCCGCCGCGGGTCCGGAGCTCAGCGCCCTGGAGGAGGCCTTCCGGAGGTTTGCGGTGCACGGGGACACCAGGGCCACCGGGAAGGAGATGCATGGCAAGAACTGGTCCAAGCTGTGCAGGGACTGCCAGGTGATCGACGGCAGGAACGTGACTGTCACCGACGTGGACATCGTCTTCAGCAAGATCAAGTACGTGTGCGCCTGGGACCAGGGGGGTGGGAGCGGGGCTCTGCGTTCTCTCGGGCGGCCAGGAGGCGATGCTTCGGGACGCTGTCCCCGCCCGGAAGAAGATGCCCGGGAGTTTGAACCAGAACATGCCCCCGTGGGGCCGGGAGCCCAGGTCAGGGACGCTGCTGCAGCCGCCTGCCGCGGCCTGAGAGGTCTCAGGTGGCAGAGCCTGGCCCGTGGGGGGCTGCTGGGGGCAGGGGGCACAAGTCCGGGAGGTGGGCGTCTGTGGCGCCGCTCCCCTCAGCTCTGGGGACGTTCGCGTGTGAAGAAGAGTGGGGATGACGAACGGTGGCACCGTGTGCTTCTCCGTGTGCGTGTCTGCACGCGTGTGCACACGGGCTCGGGCGTGTGGTCCGGGCATCGATATGCCCCCTCTCCCTTCTCCTGCCCTTCACACCCCGTGACCACACCTGAGAACAGCGACAGCGTCCCCGAGGCATCACACGGACACGCACACACGTGCACGTGCACGCACACACATGTAGAACTCAGGTCTCCACTCTGCTGGTCGTGGCTCACCCGGAGGACGGATGCCCTGGACAGGCCTTGGAGACCCCGTGTGCAGGAGGCACGGGCAGTGGAGGCACACGGGCCCTTCTGCCCCCCGGGAAAGGGAGCCCCATCTGGTCCTGGTCCCGCTCTGGAGGGCAGGACACTGCTCAGACACTCAGGGAGGAGGCTTGGCCCCTGGCGCCCAGGCACTACAGGGGCCCCACCTCAGAGCCCGGCTGCTCCGGGCCCCAGGGTCTCTGCCTCGGCTTGCTGGGCGTGGGCCGTCGCGGGAAGTGGGCGGCTGCAGCCCCGGCCCGGCGAGGGGTCGTGGTCAAGACACAGTCAAGACCAGCCTGTGGCTACTCCCCCTCTGCCCTCCTGGACCTGAACTCCCTGGGGGGTCCCTGTGACCTGTGTCCCACTGGGGAGAGCCTGTTCTGGGGGAGGGTCCCCCAGACCTCCCAGCTGTGCAGGGGGGGACCTTGCCTTGGGAACAGAGAGGAAGACAGTGCTCCCTGGGGGGTCCTGGGGGGGTGGTGCCCTGAGTCGGGTCGTGGGGTCCTGCAGGACAGGCTGGGAGCCACCCCTGGGGGACCAGGTCTGAGGAGTGTGGGGCGCAGTGGGGACGTGCGCGGCCCGGTGTGCGGGTCGTGGGACCGTGGCTGCTCCAGGTGGCAGCCACGGCAGAAGCGCCTCAGCTCGTGGGAGCCGTGGGCGCGGAACCACACGGGTCGCTGACTGCCGACGGCTGTTTCTGTTTGGGGCGGTTGCCATGACTCTGCAGCCCTGCCGCCAGCCCCGTATCTGCAGCCTCTGTTTAGGCCCGTCGTCATGGCAGCGCTTGTTTGTTTGGATGTTACTATGTGTTAAGTTTTAAACAAGCTTCTTGCAGCTCTTCCCCAGGCCTTGATTGAAGACTGCTGTCTCCGGGACCCCCCACCCCCACCCCGCCTGGCCCCAGGGCCGAAGGAATTAACTCAGGACCCCGTTCCCATAAGCAGGAGTGTCACCCCAACAGTCCTGCCGGGGGTCTGTGGGCCGCAGGGTCCCCTGCGTGTGTGCCCAGGTGGGAAGGCCGGGGAGGCGGAGGGGGGCTCTGCTGGCCCTTCCTGGCCCCCACTCGCCGGCTTTCTGGCCAATGGTGGCGTTTCCCGTGACTCTGGAGCCCTGTCTGGGCTGCAGGTTAGGAGGACGCAGGTTGGGCGGGGGATGCGGCCCATTTTTGCCGCACGGGCCATGGAGGGAACTGTCTGAAGCACAGAGCTTGGCGCATCGGTGCAGAGACCCAGGCCGGGCGGGGTGCCCGCGGGAGCGGCGCTGTGCAGCCCCGGACACGCCAGCGGGGCCCGGCGCCTGCTCGGTGCCTGGAGCCCGGCCCTGCCCTGCCCTGCCCCTCCCTGCAGGCTGGTGGGTGAGGCTGCGGCATTCGGGGCCCTGATCCCAGCACGTACTTCCAGCTGTGGCGTTGGGGGTCTCACAGTGTCCTCCGCGGGGGCCTCTCCTGGCCGCCCGAGGCTGTGCAGGGCATCCAGCGGCTTCTGCCCTAGCCTCCTTGGGGCCTGCCTGGTGTGTCTACAGAGGGCCAAGGCTTGGGGGGCAGGAATCGGGCAATTCCGCCCATGCTGGCTCCTCATCCCATTGATAGCGGTGTTGGACGCCAGTGCACGCAGGTCTTTTGATGACCTTCCCCAAACACCCAGAAGTGGTTTCAATGACCTCAGGTGCATCTGTCCCCAGAACCCATCCCTGAGCCTCCAGCCTGCGTTAGGCCCTCGCGAAGTCAGGAGGAACGTAGGACGCTCTTTCCTGCCTGGGGAGTGGCTGACTGCTGGGGTCACAGCTGCCCTTCAGGCGGCCGGCCTGGAGGCCGCCAGACCTGGGTGTGAGCAGCCTCCTTCCAGGTTGCCAGCAGCGTGGTCCCTGGGGCCCAGGAGCAGGGGGCTGGTGTCTGCCCGCTCCCGAGGCCTGGTACCAGACGTGTGGGCAGCTGCCACATCACACTGCATCCTCACACGGCATCCAGGTCCTCCAGACAGCGCTCCCGTGGCAACCCGCACAGCCCTGCTGGCCCAGGGTCTGATGGGAATATCCCGGAGGCCCCCTCCTCTGACCCGCGTTGGTGCCTTAGTCCCCCCTCCGGATCCCACTTCCTGCTCTCTGCTGCTCCGGGGAGCCTGGGAGTCGGCTTTCTCCAGCCCCCAAGGGGCACGTTATCTGTGGTCCAGAGGGGGCCCCTTGCTCTGTCCTAGGACATGTTAGCCAAAGTCCAGCGGCCTTCATGACGCTGGCCCTGGAGACACAGACCTCTGTCCTCGGAGAGCTGCGCTGGCCACCCCCCCCCCCCCGCCCAGATCCCTGGCCACCGAGTGTCCCTGGTGACCTTCGGGAGTGGCCGGGCTCAGCCCTCTGCCTGCCCTGCATTGGGCCTGGAGGTCTGGGGACGCAGGGCCTGGGAAGCACAACCCACGGGGCCGCGTGTGTGACCAGTGACCCCATTACTGCTGGACCAGCTTTCCAGGAGAACAGCAGCCTTCTAAGCAGGGCACTGGTTGGCCCCAGCGCTGAGCCGGGAGGAGGGGGGTTTGGTGGGGGGACCCCCTCCAGTTCTGTGCACTCTCGAGAACAGGCTCCCTGTGTGTGGGGAGCCGTGTAAAGTGATCACGTGTCTCCAGGGAAGAGGCTGGCAGTGTCATTCGAGAACTCCCCAGGGACTGCTCTCAGCGGGGGCCAGGGGCCCCCTGGGGAAAGCTCCCTGCCAGCCCAGACCAGGCTCCGAGACCCTGCCTGGCGGTCTCGGTGGGGACACGTGGGGACACCCGGCCCCGCCAGGTGGAGCAGGCAGGTCCGCGCCCTGGGCCCGCACGTCCACTCGACCTGAATGCGGCCTCTGACGGAGGCCCCGTCGGCCACGCCCCCGCCCCCAGCCCGAGTGACTCACACTGGTGGCGCCTGGTGCCCCAGCGGCCGGTCACCAGGCTGGCAGTCAGGCCTGGCGTCCGTGAATAGAGACAGGAGCGCCTTGGACAACCCAGGACAAACAAGTGGGGCCCCGCGGCTGTCACGGGTCAGCAACCAGCAGGGATGGCAGGTTCCCCGCCCCGACAAGGCCCGGACCACGCTGCCCGGGACAGCTGGGCCAAGGGATCCCCCCAGCCCGGCCCACGGACCTCAGAGCCGCTGTGGTGTCGCAGCCAGGCTTTGAGGGGTGGAACCCACCGCTGGACACGGGGGCTCTGATGAGGCCTGCGGTCCAGGTGCCCCTCCCGACAGCCATCCAGGCCTCTCGGGCTCTGCTCACCATCCGCCCACGTGGCCTTGCTGGCGGCACGACTCGGTCGTCCTCCCCATGGCCCCTGGGGCTGTGTCCTCCTTCCGCTGTCTCCCCGGGGTGAGCGGTCAGCAGGTCCCGTGTCCTCAGACTCACGTGTCAAGTGCCTGTGAGTCCCGGCATGTGCAGGGGACGTCCTGAGGCGTGTTTATCGCTTACCGCTGGGCTGAGTTCTGGTGACTGAACAGAACCACGAATAGGAGAGCGACACACACGCACAGGTTTACGTGCGAGTGAGATGCAGGAGGGGTCGCAGGGCTGTGCGTGGGCTGCCAGCCCACCTTCTGGGGGATGCTGCCACCTGCACCCTTCCATACCGTGGTGTCCTTTTATCTGGTTTACTTACTTCCGCTGTCCCAGTGGGTGTGCGGCGGGGCCGCATCCCAGTTTAACCTGATTTCCCTGGTGCCCAGTGACGTGGAGTGTCCTTCACGGGCTGGTTTGCACTTGTAGATCTTTGACAAAGTGTCCGGTTCAGGTATTTTGCCCAACTTTTTACACTGGGTTTTTTCTTGCTGTTGAGGTATAAGAGTTCTTTGCGTATTTCAGATACAAGTCCTTTATCAGATTTTCTCGTCTGTGGCTTGTCTTTTATTTCTCTTAACAGTATCTTTTGAAGAGCATGGTTTTAAAATTTTTGGTCAAGTCCAATTCATTGTTTTTCTTTTATGGACTGTTTTTGGGGGGTCGTTCCTGAGAAAATCTTTGCCTAAGCCAAGGTCACGAAGAGTTTCATCTGGATGCTCATCCAGAAGTTGGATGGTTCGGGGTCTATGATATCAATGCAGGACTGTGGTCCAGTTGAGTTAATCTTGTAGACGGCATGGGGCACAGGCCAGGCCCTTTCCTCTGCGCACAGTCTCTGGCCGCTGAAAGGACAGTTCCACCTCCACTCACTGGCTTTTGCAACCTTGTCAAAAACCCTTACATGTGGCCTGTTTGACTGTCCTGTGGCCGCCCTGCGGCCGTCCCTGTGGCTTTGCGGCCAGTGCTGACGTGGGAGCAGCCCCCTCCCACTCTGCTCTCGCCTCTCCAGCCGGTCCCCTGGGTGCCGTCGGCCGGGCTGTCTCGAGCCCTTGGCTTCTGCAGGCAGCCTTTCTGTTGGTCCCTGGGGCACCTCCCCCCACCTCCTCTTACTGTAGAACATTGAAAACCTCACTGGATGGATTAGCTGGGGAAGATCCAAAGTGGCAATAGTGTTTTTCAGTTAAAATTCGTAGAGACCAAGAGCCAGTCTAGTGCCATTTTGAAATTGCGAGCATGGACTTCCCTGGTGGCACAGTGGTTGCGAATCCGCCTGCCAATGCAGGGGACACGGGTTCAAGCCCTGGTCCGGGAAGATCCCACATGCCGCGGAGCAGCTGAGCCTGTGCGCCACAACTACAGAGCCCACGCGCCTGGAGCCTGTGCTCCACAATGGGGGAGGCCACCGCAATGAGAAGCCCACGCACCTCAACCAAGAGTAGCCCCCGCTTGCCACCGCAACTAGAGAAAGCCCACGCGAAGCAATGCAGCCAAAAAAGGGAGGGAGGGAGGGAGGGAGGGAGGGAGGGAGGAGAAAGAAATTGCGAGAATGACCTACCAGGTCCCGGGCAGCCGTGGGATGCGTCTGGGTAAGGAGCTGCTCCTGGGTCCCGGCTGTGCCCCAGCCTGCCTGGTGCTGGTCAGGCCCCGGCTACGGGGAGGTGGCCCCCAATCCTGTCCCCGAGGGGGACCGTGCCCCCCACCCCCTGGCGACCCCGCGCAGGCCGGTGGCCCCAGCCAGGACTGCAGCTGCCTCTGTGCCGTGGGATCTGACGTGCTTTTCACCCTGACTTTCCCTCTGACGGAGGCCACACACTCGCCCGCTTTAGAACCAGACAAGGATGTGTTTTGATGTCGTCGTTCACAAAGGACGTGCTTCCTTTCAACTCTGTTCCAAGACGATTTATATTTGCTGCCATTGCCGATGGCAACCGACTGTTGGGTGCAACGCTGCAGACCAGGGCGGGGCAGGGGCACGTTCTGTGTTTTAACGGCAGACTCGCTCTGGGCTGTGGGAAGGAGGTGGGGTGAGGGTCCCCCGATGACACCGGGGCCCAGCCCAGTGACTACTCGGCGCCCCCTCCCCGTGGGGGGAGCCTGGGCCTGGTGGGCGCCCCCTGAGCCCCCTCTCCCTTCAGGGGCAAGTCCTGCAGGACCATCTCATTCGAGCAGTTCAAGGAAGCACTGGAGGAGCTGGCCAAGAAGAGATTCAAAGACAAGAGCGGTGAGGCGGCCGTCCGAGAGGTGCACAGGCTCGTCGAGGGCAAGGCCCCCATCATCTCGGGGGTGACGGTGAGTGCGGCGGGCGGGTCTCGGGAAGGAGGCAGAAGCGTGGCTCCCGGGCGCCGGCGGCCCCCGTCCGCGGTCCGGGCCCCCGGGCTGGACTCGCCCTGGCGGCTTCCCTAACCTCGTTCCCCGCTCTCTTGCAGAAAGCCATCTCCTCGCCCACCGTGTCGCGGCTCACGGACACCACCAAGTTCACGGGCTCCCACAAGGAGCGCTTCGACCCGTCGGGCAGGGGCAAGGGCAGGGCGGGCCGCGTGGACCTGGTGGACGAATCGGGCTACGTGCCGGGCTACAAGCATGCGGGCACCTACGACCAGAAGGTGCAGGGGGGCAAGTAGCCGGCGGGGCCTTCTCCCGTTGCCCGGTCCCCCCGCCGCCTCACACTTCGTTACATTCCTGTGCTTGCAGGCAGAACTCGGACCCGGGGCTGGGCGGCCGCGGAGGCTCCAGGCCTCCCTCCCGCCCAGGCCCGCACTCCCCTCCACCCCAGCTTTGGCCCCGACTCACCTTTCCTAACACACCTGCCTCGTCCCCGCCAGGAAGTGGGCAGATGGCCCTTTCCAAAGTGTCTCCCGGGGCCAGACGACACCGGCCGCTGGTTTGCAGCAAAGGGGGCGTTTTAAAGGAGCTGGTGGGCAGACCCTGTCGGGGCGGTGCTGACCCGCAAGCGCCAAGGCACCAACCAGCAGCACCGATAAAGCAGAGGGAGCCCCGGACAGGGCGCCGCGGGGCCCGGAGAGCACCACGCAGGTGTGGGAGGCGGGGCGCACCGTGCACGCTTGCACACCCAGGCACACACGAACGCACGCACGCACGCACCCGCACTACGCACACCACGCACGAACGTGCGCTACGCACCCGCACGCACGCACACGCGCTCAGACGCACAAACCGACCGCCAGGTCTGCGCTGAGGGCGGGCGCCGAGCTGAGGGCTGCTGTGCAAAGGAAGAAGCGTCCTCTGTCGACCAAAGTGACTCGAAGCGTGACGTCACGAGATTTAAAAATGGAAACTAAGGGCAATTCATTTCGCTTCTCTGAGAAGAAATAGGAAACAGTGATGCATGTTTATTCTCAGAACGGCTCAGGGAAGACTCAGAATATCCCGTCTCTGTGACTCCCTCCCAGTGGCCCGTGTCCCCGCCCCGAGCCGGGAAGACCCCGGGGGCCCTGGGCTAGAGGCTGCGGGTAGCCCGACGGCTCTCTCCTTGCTCCTCTGGCCACTGTGGTTCCTCTGGCCTCTCTGGAGCCTCCGTGAGCGGCCTTCCCTGTCCTCCCCGCTCAGGAATGCAGAAACCACAGGGCAGGACCAGGCCAGGGGAGGGCCCGGCGCCGGTAGCATCTGCGGGGTTTGGTTTCTCTGAGACGCCAGAGGGGGGGCCTCCTGCTGTCACAGTGGGCCCTTGGCAGTGTGTCCCTTTGCATGGGCATGGCCACAGCCCGGCGTGTAACCCTCTGCACCCTGTGGTCCTGGTTTCGGTCCCGGGGAAAACCCATGGCAGCCCCCGGGGAATGCTTCCCGGGAACCCAACCGCCCTGCCGCTATCTGTCCTGTGTCCAGGGCAGCAGGCCGGTTAGGGGCACCCCTCCATGGACACACGGCCTGGCCCGCGGCACAGGTGGCTGTGAGAAAGGCCAGCACTGCCATGGCAGGCACGTTGGTCACGGCTGGACCTGCGAGACCCTGCCCACCCACACAGAGGGGCTCAGGCCAGCGCTCCCAGCCAACACAGCCCCTCGCACGGGGGGCTCCCTCTGGGATGGCGGTGGCCTCTGCGGGCAGCTTCGTCTTGAGGCCTGGCACCTCACCATACGATCACCCAGGAAGTGATGGAGCACAGGCATCCAGGGCTCACTGCGAAGATGTGAATCAGTGCCGTCTAGAAAGTTTCTAAAACTTGGGGCTCTGAAGGTGCCCGGCCAGGCCCCCAATCCGCCACCAGGAAACAGGCCCGAGGGCTGGGGGAGGGCAGGCAGGAGGCCGACCCCGGCCCTGGGCTCCTCTCCTCCCTCCAGCGGCAAGAGTCACCTGGGGAATCGCGTCTGCAGAGAACTCTGAACGTGCAGAGTTTCTGGGCACTAAGCTGACCACAGATGGGAAAGCCCGTGTTCCAGGGCCGGCTGGGTCCTCTCTGTGGACTCGGGACAGGACTCCTCCCCAGACCCATCCTCTGCCCAGACGCTGTGCGTCTCCGCCTGCCCGACAGCCCGGCGCCCCGCACAGCCGTCCCGCAGCAGGACACTGGAGTCCAGCCCTCCCGGCCGGTCGGGCTGGCCTGCCCGGGAGCACACGGGAGGCGGTCTGAGTAGAAGAAACCATGCCAGTGGCGTCCTGGGACGCTTCCTCACGCTGCCCCCCACCCCGGGGCCGGCCTGCGGGGCCGACACCACCCGCCGCAGGAAACCCATCTTCCCGATGGTTACAGCAGCACCCCCTCCTTGGGTTGAGGGAAGTCTGGCGCACACAGCTGCCCCCGTGGCCATCCCTGCCCCGGCCCTGCACTCGCGGGCTCCCGAGCTGCCGAGGCCGAGGCGTCTGGGTAGGTCTCAGGTGTCCCCAGCCCGCCTGAGGCTTCCTTCCCAAAGGGTAGCTCTGGAAACACATCTCCCCGCTCAGGGCAGGAGGAAGCGGTGGCCCCTCCCCGTCGGCTCCGTCACGGCATCTGTGTGTAGCCCAAACACAGCACGTGGCTCGGGCTCCAAGCTCTGCACAGACACACATGCCTCCCTCAGGCTCTGGATGCTGTGGACAAACAGGCAGATGTGCGTCTTCACTGCATGTTCTATGCAACACCCATTCGCTTCTACTAACTGTGGTTAACTAGAAACTACATGTCTCTCTGTGAATGAAGGAAACTGCACAGCAAGCCCACCAGGAAGCAGGGACCCGTGGTCAGGGTGCACCATGTTGACGGCACCGAGCGCCGGGACAGCAGAGCGAGTGTGTGAGAACACTGATGGCGCCACAGTACTTATTTATTTCTATTTAATGCTCTAGGATAAGCAACTAGGCGGTGGTCAGTTCACCAAAATTGAAGTTCAAATTACGTCAAGTTTAAAATATTATAGGAAGAGATCTATATTTATACTGGAGTATTTTTACACCTCGAATATCCTCAGTCTTAAGGTTTGAGGCCGATGAAAATTACAGTCAGGAAGAGGCACGTGGAGCTCCAGAGGCATCGCCTCCTGTCTAAGCTGCGCTACGTCCACGCCCCAGTGGCCGAGAGCTCAGGGCAGGCCGTGGCATCCCTCTGAAGCACCAAGCGGAAGAGGCTCACACACCCGAAGCCTGGGCCTGCTCAGCCACCGGCTGTCATGAATCAAGCTTTAACGGCACACGGCCCTGCCGCGCGCCGCGCAATGCCCGTGGCTGCTTCTGTGGCTACGCCGGCGGCAGGGAGAAGAAAAGTCACAGACGCCGTGGCCCACGAACCCTACAACAGCCACCGCCTGGACCTTTAGGGGAGGCTGCTGGTGCTGCCCCCACCCCTGAGGACCCAGCAGGCTCCCTTCTCTGGGAGTGTTCCCGCACGAGCTGGCACACCCCGTCCCACAGTGCACACAGGTGGGGACACCACTGTCACCTGTTCCGTCCACTCAGGTTGACAATTCAGCCGTACTGTGAAGTCACCACGAGGCTAGAATGTCCTTAGAACTCTGACCCTGAGTAGCTTCCCTCCGCTGACTGACTACTGAGCGCTCTGTGAAATCCCGTGGCTCGGGTGTGGCTTTTGTCTGTGGGAGTGGAGAGTGTGGCCAGTGGTGGCCCCGGGCGCTCCCGGGAGGTGGTCGCCCTGCACTTCGAGATGCTTTAGTTAACTTTCTGTCTTCCCCAAACCAAGCCAAACAACAAAGGAAATGCACATAACTCAAACTTGAAAGGGATCATATGCTACTAGTTTGTACTAAGTTTTTTTCAAGAAAGGGAAATAAATGTATATATAGATGCGATCTATTTTTGCACTGTTTTCTTACTGTTAGGGAGTGATGAGGGCATCACTTTGCAGTGTGATGGGACAAGCAGTGTGGACGTCACGGGTGCTCTGACTCAGAACCACACTCACCAGGAACTCTGGGGGCGTCTGTAGGGCCGAGGCGTGGTGTCACCTGTCAGTCGCGGCCCAAGGCCTGGCTTGCAAACCTGTGGTGAAACAGCCCGTCTGTCTGCATACCTCCTCGTGTGTTCCCTGTTGTTAACACTGTGTCAGATTGGTAAAGTGACAAATAAAGGTGTTGAATCGTGGGTCTGTGGTCCTCAAAAGTGCGCTGTGTGCAAGGGCAGTCGCGTGGGCACTACGGTAACACGGATGCGCCCGGGGGGGGCCGCAGCTTACGGGAGCGCCAGCCGCCCACCAGGTGCGAGGCCTGGAGTGGGATCTGGACACAAAACCCATCACGCACGCCCACAGCAGCCCTGAAAACGGGGATGACGCCATCAAAACTGACATAAAATAAGGACGTTTTTAGACCGTGATGGGGAGACTCATGCCAGTAGGTGAGAAAGGAAATGGTAAACGCAGAGGGTGATTAGAGACGGAGAGTCTGAGATGTGAGAGAGAAGTGGGCAAACAATAAATAACTACAGGTAAATAGTGACTGTATTTCATTTAAACAAAATATTTCATTAAGGCACCTGAAAACCATGACATGTAAGCCAGAAGGGGTGCACAGGGAGTCACGTGCTCATGGCTCGTGTACGATGTCAGGAGTGCTGATCAAATAAGCACAAACTGTGCTGTGATACCACACCAGGAAAAGGGCACATAGCTTCCAAACTTGTAGAGGTGAAAATGTGAATGATAGAAAATTATCTAAAAATGGCAACACTAGACAGGAAAAAAAATCATACAAGTAGAACAAATAGCACAAAATGAGATGGCAGATTTAAACTAAAATGTATCAATTACATTAGCTGATAAAGCAAGAGAAACACAGAAGAATTGGTAACAGCTCCACCGCCAGAATGAGGAATGACCAAGGAGAGCAAGTGGGGCCAGGCAGCAGCGCGGAGGCGGTCAGCCGTCCACGGTGGGTACCACCCCGAGGCACACAGGAGGAGGCAGGAGTGGAGGCCTCGGGGCCACCGCCAAGCTGGCCCAGGATCTTGGTCAGCGGCCTGTTGGGGGCATCCCCGGGCCCTGCTGGGGTCACCTGGTCACTGACTGGGGGCTGCCCGGACGAGGGTCCTGAGCTCAGGAGCTGCATCCCGTCCCCTGAACAGCAAGGTCTTGCGTGAAGGGACACACCTGCCCCTACATCTCTGCCACAGGGACACAACTTCAAATGCTGAAACTATTAAAATGTCATTAAAAGATCGAGTGTCATGCCAAAAAACCTGAAAATTAGGCCATAAGAACAAATTCCTAGAGATAACGTAACTTATGAAAACTAACTCAAGAAGAACGGGGAAGCCCGCACAGTCCTGGCCAGGTGAGTACCAACGGCGGTGGAGAAGCCCAAAGTCCAGGGGCTGGGCAACGAGGCGTGCATCTCACACGGAGCCCAGCTGGGGCCCAGGGGGAGGGGTGCCACTCGGGCGGCCACCAGCTCTTCTCTGCTGGGCCCTGAAGACACACCTCCTTCACTTGCAGAGTTGGTCACATGGCCCCAAACCAGCTATAGGGGAGGCACATGGACGGCCCCTGAGAACCCGTTCTGCGGCATTGCCGAACCATAATTCAACTGAATCAAGTCAAAAATCTCCCCACAAGATGTGAACTGGTACAGCCACTATGGAGAATAGTATGGAGGTTCCTTAAAAAACTAAAAATAGAACTACCTACCATATGACCCAGCAATCCCACTACTGGGCACATACCCTAAGAAAACCATAATTCAAAAAGAGTCATGTACCACAATGTTCAATGCAGCACTATATACAATAGCCAGGACATGGAAGCAACCTAAATGTCCATCAACAGAGAAATGGATAAAGAAGATGTGGCACATGTACACAATGGAATACTCAGCCATAAAAAGAGATTGAAATAATGCCATTTGCAGCAACATGGATGGACCTAGAGATTGTCATACTAAGTGAAGTTAAGTCAGAGAAAGACAAATATGATATCACTTATATGTGGAATTAAAAAAAATGATACAAATGAACTTTTTTGCAAAACAGAAACAGACTCACAGACACCGAAAACAAACTTGTGGTTACCAAAGGGGAATGGTAGAGGGGAGGGATAAATTTGGAGTTTGGGATTAACAGATAAACATTACCTATATATAAAATAAACAACAAGGTCCTATTATGTAGCACAGGGAACTCTACTCAATATCCTGTGATAAACCATAATGGAAAAGAATATGAAAAAGTATATATATATATATATATATATATATATATATATATATATATATCTGAACCACTTTGCTGTACAGCAAAAACTAACATAACATTGTAAATCAACTAAATAAAAAATAAATAAAAATTTTAGAAAATCTCCCCCACAAAGAACACTGCAGGCACAAATGACTCCATGGGCAAGTCCCACCAAACATTCAGGGAAGAAACAATCTTATACAAATTCTCCTGGGACTAGAGGATAGGTAGATGCACATCCCAACAAGGACAGCATCACAAAGGCAAATGTCACCCTGGAGACGGACGTACCACATCTTCTCACGCTGTGCCGGCCGCGTGTGGGGCCTGTCTGGGACTGCACTCACAAGTCACTCGACCCTCACGGTGGCCTGCGAGGCAGGCCCTGCAAACCAGGACACGGAGGCCCAGAGAATCTCACTGCCCAGGGGGACATGAAGTGGCACACCTGGAACACAAAATCCTACACAAAACATCCACAAACCACGTACAACAACATGTATGTAAGGAAAGCCCATCATCACTAAGTTGTGCTTATTGCAGAAATTTACTGTAGTTAACCATATTAATAGAACAAGGGAGAAAAATCATATGGGTATCTCAATAGTGGCAGAAAAGTGTCTTATTCATCCATTCATGATGACAAATTGTTAGCAAATTAACAACGGAAGGAGCAAGGCCACCTACCAAAAAACCGATTGCAAATTTAGTGGTGAAGTGGTAAAAGCTCCCCTTTGATTTAATACCCAGAACAAGACAGATGCCCACTCTACTACCACGTATAATCCACAATTATATTAGACGTGCCAGCCAGCACAGAAGAGCAAAACTCAAAACAAAACCGAAAAGAAAACATAAAGTAAAAACCCAGAGTAAAGGAATGGAACGGAGAAAAGAAAAGCCATTACTCACAGAAGGCATGACTGTACTAGAAAGTCTAGCACAGCTACAGGCAAATTATTACGAGTTTAACAAGATCTCTGGATGTAAAATTAATGTACAAAAAATCAATTCTATTTCCATAAAATACAAACAAACACATTTCAAAAATACATCTTTTAGATATGGCATCACAAAATAAGGAAAACCTAGGAATAAACATAACAAAAGATGCATAAGACCTCCATGGAGAAAATTATAGAACTATAATTAACGTATATTAAAGGAGATCTAATAAGTGGACACAGATACTACAGTCACAGCTTGTAAGACCCAATATTACCTATGTCAACTCTTCCCAAACCGACCAACGCAATCCCAAACAAAATCCCAACTTAACCAGCTAATTCTAAAGCTCATGCAATTCAAAGGGTCAAAAGTAGCCCAAACATCCCGACATGGGGAGGGAGGTCTTGACCTACGGAGTGTGGTGCTGCACAGGGATGGACCGGACACCAGTGGGGGGAACAGACGCACGAATCATTTATGACCAACGAGTCTTGTGAATGGATGATGCTGGGCAACTGGACCTACACGTGAAAACCCCGGAACTGGGTCCTTAACCCTCACAACGTGCACAGAAGTCAATTCCAGGTAGAATATGTATCTAATACTCAAAACAGACAAAACTATATGCTCTTTTAGAAGATACATGGAATATTTTATGACCACAAACAGAAAAATCATCATGAAAAAGACTGATAAATTGCATCCTATTAAAGTTTAAATTGGGACTTCCCTGGCAGTCCAGTGGTTAAGACTTTGACTTCCAATGCAGGGGGTGCGGGTTCGATCCCTGGTCGGGGAGCTAAGATCCCACATGCCTCGCGGCCAAAAAACCAGAAGCAATACTGTAACAAATTCAATAAAGACGTTAAAAGTGGTCCACATCAAAAAAAAAAACACTTAAAAAAAAAGTTTAAAATTTCTCTTCATCAAAACACACCATTAAAATGTGGAAAGACAAGAAAAAGCTATTTTCAAACATAATCCACAAAGTACTAGCATCCAGAACTATAAATCACTTCTACAAGTTAAGAGACAGGCTATCCGGTAGGAAAATAGGGAAAATCCTTGACCCGCACCTTGGCAAGCCAGGTGCTCACCCTGGCCGACAGGGCAGCAGGTGCAGGGCTCGCTAGGAGGCAGACTTCCAGAAGCCTGACTGAAAGTGTGGGGCACGAGGGCCAGCAGGTGTCCCCACATACCTGCCAGCAGCAGTGTTAGCTGGTGTCACCACTTTGCAAACAGTTCCAGATGATCTGTAGTAAAGCTACTCAGTAAAGCTATGGTTAAGGAGTTAAATGAAACATGAACATAATGGGAAATAAAACCTTTATAAAAAAGGTTTTCTTTCCTTTTTATAAAAAAGGACCAAATGGAATTTTAGAACGAAGAAATATACAATTTCTAAAATTAAAAATTCAGTCTACAAGCCCAACAGCAGATCAGGCACGTGGAGGAGAGAGCACTAAACTCTGTGACGGGACAACAGAGACCACCCAACCGAAGCTCCTAGAGAACTAAGGAGGAAAAGACCCAAGATTAGGGAAAGGGGGAGCCAGACCCAGGGGCTGACGTGGCGTCACTGGAGTGCCAGGGGGGAGAGGATGGGAGAGGCGGGTCGGGTCAAGGGAGAAATAACAGGAAATCGTGGCCCAAACTTTCCACATTTGACGAAAAATACAAACTCGGGTCCAAGCAGCTCAACGTAACCCAAACGAGAAACATAAAGTTACAGCACGGCGACAATTTTCTACAAGCTGAAAACAGATTCATGCGAAAATCTTTAAATAAAAAAAAAAAATCTGATGATGAAACACCCACCCCCCAAACCGACTTCCCTGTGAAGTTACAAAAACACAACGCAACCTGAAGGCGAGCCTCCTCCCGAGCCCCAGGACCCACGCCAGCCCCTGCTCTCCACCTGCAGCTCTGCTCCTTAAGTCCACCGCACGGCACTCTGAACAGTCACTTCGCTTCACCAAAGAAAGCACGTATTACCTAAGATATAACGTTTCCAATCTAAAAATCTAATTTTATGCCCTGTTAGGACATAATTTTCAGAAATGAACTGCAAACCAAGGAGAGCGGGGCTTGGGCGGGTATTTCTCCTGTGGGATGTTAATGCCACAAACATTATTCTTCACAGCTCTAAGTGTTACTTGTATTTAGTCTCAGATCTTGCAGTTCCTGCTCATCAACCGTGGTGCACAGCTTATTTCATAAAAGAACTCAACGTGAAGCTCAGTTATAATTAACGAGCCACTTTTCAGAACAATGTATTAGTTTATTAAATAAGCGTTGCTTGTTACACAATAAATTATTTTCTTTAACCATCCTACAGAGCTGCTTTCTTGCACGTTAGGCAGAAAAATACAGCATCTTCTTTGTCTCAAGATATCTGATGAAAAAGTAATGACCTGTTTGTCTCGAGACACGTAAAGGGCTTGGATGAGCCTGCCTCTTTAGGACACTTTGGAGCCCGCAGCGCAGGCCCTGAAGACAGACGCCCGCAGAGAGGCGCGCTCAGGGCGCGGGCGCGGGCGCGGGCGCGGGCGGGCGGCTGGGCAATGGGGCCGTGGTCTTCTTGAGCTGCCTGTAGCTCCAGCGCAGCTGCTCCGCCTCGGCCTGGTGCTGCGCCCGCGCCCGGCCCAGCTCCCGAAGCAGGTGCTCGTTGGTGCTGACCAGGGACCTGGAGACGAGGCGGGGGACAGCGCTCAGCCCCGGGCCCCGTCCCCGCCCCGGGGGCCCTCCCGCTTGCCCTGCTGCTGCCCCTCGCCTGGCGGGGCTGCGTCTCCCCGGCCCCGGCCCGGCAGGCGCCCCGCTGGCACGGGAGCTGAAGGGGCGGGGAGGCCCCTCGACGCTCTGACAAGAACACTCCATCTTCACGGCGAGAAAACAGTGTTCCAGTTCTAGAAAAGGTCCAAGGATGGAAACATTTCTAACTCGCAGTCAAATGCACTTCTGACACGGACACAGCACACTGGGAAATTCCTGGGTTTTTTACTGCTGTGACCGTTTTTAACTCTGGAGGAATCTCAGCAGGAAAGGGGGGCTGCACATTGCCGACCCCGTCTCCAAGCTGCCAGCTCACCAAGTTGGCACTGACTGAGGGGCCTCCGTGGCACCGCGAGCCACACATAGCGCGGGGCCATGTTCTCCACAATGCTGGCCACCCCAGCGACAAACCCCGTTTGCCGGGACACCGGGAGAGCCACGGGCCAGGCGGAGGCTCGGCACCGACCCGCCTGCTGCTCCGAGAGGCGCTGCGGCCCTGCCTTGCCCACACCGAGCCCATGGAGCCCACCTGCCCGTGGCCTGCCTGCCCTCCCCCCCGGGGCTTGTGCTGGGATGGGCCCAGGGGCCTGTGGCCTCCAATCGCCACCAGGTCACAGCCGGCTCCAGCTGTGGCAGGGCAGGTGTGGTGACCTCGCCCGACAGTGAGAAGGGGGCGGGGGGAGAGCAGAGGAAAAGGGAGGGTGGGGCGGGAGTGCTGCCCTCAGGCCTGCCCCCCACTGCCGCCGGCTTTCCCTCCACAGCCCCACCCGCTTGCCAGCAGCAGGTCTCTTCACAAAATCCGAGCCAGAGGCAAAGGTGGAATCTTCATGTTTTCTACGAGAACAGCCGAGAACCACGCCGAGGGGGCACGCGCAGGCCTCCAGGACACTGCACCACCTCTCCCTCGCCCCTCGTCCCCCCCTTAACACCTCCCAGGAAGCTGCAGCAGGAAGGACCTCGCTGCTTAGTAAGACGGGGACGCTCACACAAGCTCCAAGTCAACCCAGCAACACGCGTGGGCTCAGGACCACCGGCCCACTGCCCCGGGCAGGCACCTGTGGCTCTCCTGCAGCATCTGGGTGAGCTCGTGGATCCTGTCGTAGTGCTCCAGATGCTGCTTTAGTTCCACAATCTCACCGGAGAGCCGCTTCACACTTGTCTGAAGTCCTGATGGGAAAGAAGTAGCGATATTCAGTGAAATGCGCTCCCACATTTTTTTAAAATTTTATTTATTTATTTAGTTAGTTAGTTTTGGTTGCGTTGGGTCTTTGTTGCTGTGTGCGGGCTTTTCTCTAGTTGCGGCGGGCAGGGGCGACTCTTCGTTGCGGTGCGCGGGCTTCTCATTGCGGTGGCTTCTCTTGTTGCGGAGCACCGGCTCTAGGTGAGCGGGCTTCAGTAGTTGTGGCTCGCGGGCTCTAGAGCGCAGGCTCAGTAGTTGTGGCGCACAGGCTTAGCTGCTCCACAGCATGCGGGATCTTCCCAGACCAGGGATTGAACCCGTGTCCCCTGCATTGGCAGGCGGATTCTTAACCACTGCGCCACCAGGGAAGTCCCAACACTCCCACATTCTGGAAACTAAAATGATTCTAGAGTTTAAAGCGCACCTGGGAAACACGGGAAAAGGTCATCAAGGTGAACAAAGCAGCCCCCTCTCCACCTGCAATCGTCCCACCCAGGGCCCAGCGCCGGCCCCTGCTGTTGGGGATGAAGCCCCGGGACTCTGCCCTCTGGGCACCCCTGAGGGGCGCGTGCGGCGTGGAGCAGAGACAGGTGGAGGTGGGCCTGGCGCCAGCCGGAGGTCCTAGGCTGGATCTGCTGCTGGACAGCTGGGCCTTCAGGAAGAAGACCCTGGCAGCCGACACGACTGGGGTGAAGGGCTGCGGGGACGGTTACCGAGCGGCGGGCCCTGGAGGGTCTCGGCTGTGACTGTGCTCACGCCCTGAGATACTTACCACCTGGTCCTTTAGGAAGAAGTTTCAGACCCCTAAGAGGTCAGACTGGAGCAGACACTCAGGCTGAAGTCCCTGTGGGACTCCACGTCACCTCACATTACCCCAGAGCAGGCTGCACCCCACCTTGAAATCCCAAGGGCACTTTTGCAAAACTGGCAAAATAGAATCCAAGAGAGTGAAGAGGGAAACAAAAATGACCTGGGTCTGGAAGGAGCCGTAGCCGAGGAGAAGGACGCCCCGGGGAGGCCCGTGGCCTTTCAGCAGCTCGGAGAGGCAGTCCCGGGCACGCATGCCCGCCCGGGCCGGGCTGGGGGCTCTGGCCCCGCTTCACTGCACTTGCTGAGTCTGAACCCTGTGAAAGCCTGACTCGTACACATACAAGTAAACCACGAACTCACCAGCGATCTGCAAGTTCAGTGTGGATGGAGCGTCGGCGTTTCTCACTTCTTTTATCACGCTGAACAGAAGAGACTTCAAGCTACTGCTTTCCTCCAGAGTTCTGTCCAGATGCTGCCTCAGGTGATCCTGCAGACACAGAGCAACGCATGCCAAACAGACGAGTCAAACTCTGTGCAGACCGCATCGCTACAAAGATGGCATCTGGGGCCCGTCTGTCTGGATCCAAATGGTCCCAAACTGCACACTGTAAGGGGAAGGGGTGCCACTACTCATCTGCCCAAACCCCCAAATCCACGGTCCTCTGTTTCCGGGTTGACAGGCCTGCTATGCCCATGGGGACGACGCACTGCCCAGTGACCAGGCAGGCTGGGGCTGCAGCCCTTCCTGGATGCGAGGGCCATTTGTGTGCAGACACCCAGAGGATGCCAGTACCACTTCACTATTTTTCATTTATGCCTCTAAAAATGAAGCTTTGTGTAGGATCTCTGTCTTGATAAGACGATAAGCACCAGACACTTCAGACACTTGTCTCCCAGCAACCCTGTGGCTATTTTCACTCCCATTTTACAAACGGGGGGACTGAGCACAGAGGGTGCTCACGCCCGGGGAGAAGACCCGTCCCCGCCACACACAACACACAGAAGCCACCACGTGGCACCCTGCTCACCAGCTGCCGCATCGTGAGGACTTGCGGGGCTGCCTGGAATGGCCGTGGAGGACCTGCACCCTGCTAAGCCTTCAGAGGAGACCACAGCCCCGAAAGACAGCCTGACAGCAACTTCAGGAGGCCCCAGGACACACGGCCCAGCTGCCCTGGGCTCTGACCACACAGACTGCACAGGGTAAGCGTGTGCTGTTTGAGGTGTGACTGGGGGTAACTTGTTACACAGCAACAGACAACCTAACACAGGGGGTTCAGTACCTGCTGCCATCCCTACAGCCCACCCTCTTAACCACGGGACAGAAGCCAAAAAGCTTCTACACAGCAAAGGAAACCATCAACAAAATGAAAAGGCAGCCTACAGATTGGGAGAAAATATTTGCAAACCATTTGTCTGATAAGGGGTTAATATCCAAAATACATAAAGAACTCACACAACAGTGAAAAAACAATCTGATTTAAAAATGGGCAGAGGACCTGAACAGACAGTTTTTCAAAGAAGACATACAGATGGCCAACAGGCGCATAAAAAGATGCTCAACATCACTAGTCATCAGGGAAATGCAGTTCAAAACCACAGTGAGGTGTCACCACACCTGTCAGAATGGCTTCATCAAAAAGACAAGCGATAACAAGTGTTGCCAAGGGTGTGGAGAAAAGGGAACCCTCGTGCGCTGTTGGTAGGAATGTAAATTGGTGCAGCCACTACGGAGAACAGTATGGAGGTTCCTCAGACAATTAAAAACAGAGCTACCAGATCCAGCAATTCCACTTCTGGGTATTTATCTGAAGAAAACAAAAACACTAATTTGAAAAGATATGTGCACCCCCCATGTTCATAGCAGCATTACTTACAATAGCCAAGATATGGAGCAACCTAAGTGCCCACCAATAGATGAATGGATAAAGAAGATGTGCTATATGTATACAATGAGAAAGACAAGTACCATATGATCTCAGTCATATGTGGAATCTAAAACAAACAAACAAAGTGAAGCTCACAGATACAGAGAACTTGGTGCCTGCCAGAAGCAGAGGTTAGGGGTGGGAGAAGTGGGTGAACCATTCCTGCTTTTTAGTTTAAATCAATTGAATTTTTTTTTAAAAGTCTACTGCAAATAAAAGGGAGAGGTTGTTAATTAGATAAAAAACACAAGACCCAAGTGTATGCTGCCTACAAGGAACCCACTTTAAATATAAGCACACCAATAAATTAAAAGGACAGAAAAAAATACACTATAGCAACACTAATGGAAGAAAGCTGCGGTGGCTACGCTCATGTCAGTCAAAGCAGAACAAGAGAGAGAAAGAGCAGGTACAAAGGGGAAAAGCGCGAGAGGAAGCATCACACATTCAGGGGACTAACAGGGGTAATGGCAGGCAGGGTGTCAGGTGACGGCAGTGCGTGGAGGGAAAGGCAGAGAACAGGCCAGGAGGTGCACCAACACAGGACAGCAACACCGGGAGGACCACTCACTGGAAATGCCGACACCACTGAGCACACAGGTGTCACCTGAGCAGCCCCCGAGAGATCAGGGCACAGACGTGGGCCCATCACATGGCACAGGAGTGACCAGATTCACACCGGGCAGCCTAACTCCACGGCCCACACACTCAACCCTGACGACATACGAGCTTGACCAAAAAGAACAATTATACTATATGAATCAAATTTACTTATTTTGGCCATTAAATAAATAAATAAATAAATAAATAAATAAAAATAAAATGAAAGGACACTCTAAATAGTTTCCATACAATTAAACTGAACCACAATGATCAGTGAGGTAAAAACCTCAACATGCCGAATGCACGATGGTCTTTAAGTAAAAATTATACATGTTTAAGGTGCCCCTTCGATGGTCTGATGTGCGTGTACATAGTGATGACCAGAGTCAAGGTAATACACACATCTTCTCTTCACGGAGTAACCATTTTTTTGGTGACGAGAACACGGGAAATCTGTTCTCTCAGCAGATTTCCAGATTCAGTGCGGTCTTATTAACTGTGATCATCAGGCAGGCTTTCGAGCCCTAGACTTAGTCACCTACAGAACTGCCACGCTGTGCCCTGGACCACCATCTTCCCACTCCCCCCACCCCCCACCTCCCCACCGCTGGTGACCACCCTTCTACTCTCTGCTTCTATGAACTCAACTCTCAGATTCCATATATGAGATCATGGAGTTTGTTTTCTTTCCACGTCTGACTTATTGCACTTAGCATAACGCCCTCGAGGTCTATGGGCGAGCAACATTTTCCACGTTGTTGCAAATGGCAGGATTTCCTTCTTTTGAAAGCTGTGTAATGTCCCACTGTACACATACACCGCGTCTTCTTTATCCACTCATCCGCTGAAGGACACTTAGGTTGCTTCCACATCTTGGTTCCTGTGAATAACACTGCAGTGAACATGGTAGTGCATGTATCTCTTCCAGATCCTGATTTCACTTCCTTTGGATAAATACTCAGAAGTGGGATTGCTGGATCATATGCTAGTTCTACTGTAGATTTTTTGAGGACCCTCCATACTGTTCTCCACAGCGGCTGCACCAACTTACATTCCCGCCAACAGTGCATGAGGGTTCCCTTCTCTCCACATCCTCCACTTGTTATCTCTTGTCTTTTTGATGACAGCCATTCTGCAGGTGTGAAGTGATAGCTCACTCTGGTTTTGATTTGCATTTCCCTGATGATTAGTAATACTGAGCACCCTTTTCACATGTCTGTTGACCATCTGTATGTCTTCTTTTTAGGTCCTCTGCCCATTTTTTAATTGGGTTTCTTTTTTTTTTTCTATTGAGTTGTATGAGTTCTTTATATATTCTGGATATTAACCCCTCATCGGATAAATGGTTTGCAAATATTTTCTTCCAATCCATAGGCTACCTTTTCATTTTGGTGATGGTTTCCTTGGCTCTGCAGAAACTTTTAGTTTGAGGTAGTCCCACTAGTTTATTTTTGCTTTTGTTGCCTTTGCTTTTGGTGTTACATCCAAAAAATCACTGCCAAGGCCATGTCAAGGAGCTTTTTTCCCGTTTTCTTCTAGGAGGTGTTTTTTTTTTTTTTTTGGCCGCACCACGCGGCATGTGGGATCTTAGTTCCCCGACCAGGGATCAAACCCACGACCCCTGCAGTGGAAGCACAGAGTCCTAACCACTGGACCACCAGGGAAGCCCCTTCTAGGAGTTTTAGTTTCAAGTCTTATATTTAAATTTTTTATCCACTCTGAGTTGAATTTTGTGTGTGCTGTAAGATAAGGGTCCAAGTTCATTCTTTTGCCTGTGAACATCCAGTTTTCCCAACACCATTTACTGAAGAGATTATCCTTTCACCATGGTGTATTCTTGGTGCCCTTGTCAAAAATTAGTTGACCATATATGCGTGGGTTTATTTTTAGGTTCTCTATTCTGTTCCAGTAATCTACGTGTTTTTATGCCAGCACCATACTGTTATGATTACTATAGCTTTGTAATATAATTTTAAATCAGGAAGTGTGATGCCTGAAACTCTGTTCTTTCTCAAGATCACTTTGGTGATTTGGGGTCTTTTGTGGAACTACAAAAAGAAGAATACAAATTAAAAGAAAAATAATTATACAAATTTTAGAATTGTTTTTTCTATTTCTGTGAAAAATGCCATTGGAATTTTTATAGGGCTTACACTGCGACTGTAGATGTCTTTGGGCAGTATGGACATTTTAACACTAACAACCTTCCACCCATGAACATGGGATATCCTTCCGCTTATTTGTCTTCTTCAACTTCTTTTATCAATGTTTTATAGCTTTCAGTGTTAAGATCTTTAACCTTCTTGGTTAAATTTATTCCTAAGTATTTTATTCTTTTTGATGCTATAAATGGAATTGTTTTGGAACAATCATTGGTGTAAAGAAATAAGAATGATTTTTGTTATGCTGACTTTGTATCCTGCAACTTCACTGAATTTATTTGTTCTAATTTTCTTTTGTGAAGTCTTTAATGTTTTCTACATGAATGATCACATCATCTACAAATAGAGGTAACTTTACTCCTTCCTTTCCAATCTGGATGCCTTTTGTTTCTTTTTCTCACCTGCTTGCTCTTGCTAGTACAGTTGATCCCTGAACAACGGGGGGTCGGGGGGCTGGGGTGCCGACTCTCCTTGCAGCTGAAAATCTGCATATAATTTACAGTCAGCCCTCCAAATCTGCAGTTCCGTGTCCGTGGATTCAACCAACTTCCAACTGTGTAGTACCATAGTATTTACTATTAAAAAAATCCACATATAAATGAACCCATGTAGTTCAAACCCACGTGTTCAAGGGTCAGCTGTACTTCCAGTGGAAGAGAAGCTGCAGGGTGGACACCCTGGTCTCATAGTGGGTCTTAGAGGAAAAGCATTCAGTCTCCCCCACTGATCGTGAGGCGAGCCAAGGGCTTCTCACAAACGGCCTTTATTGTGTTGAGGAAATTTTCTTTTACGAATGGATGTTAAACTTTTTCAGATGCTCTATCTCCATCACTTGGGATGCCTGTGTGGTCTTTATCTTTCCATGAGTTAATGTAGCATATTAATTTGTGTAGGTTAAACCAACCTTGCATTCCAGGGGACAATCCCTCTTGGTGATGATGCATTGCTGAATTTGGTATACCAGTCTTCTGTTGAGGATTTTTACATCTATGTGCATTAGAGAGTAGCCTGTAGTTTTCTTTTCTTGTGGTGTCTTTGGCTTTGGTATCTGGGCAATGCTGGCTTTATGAAATTAGTTTTAAAGTATTCCCTCTACTTCTGTTTTTTTGGAAAAGTTTAAGAAGGGTAAGTATTAATTCTTATTTGAATGTTTGATAGAATTCAGCCATGAAGCCATCTGGTCCTGGACTTTCCTTTATTAAGAGGTTGATTACTGTTCCATCTCATTTGTTATTGGTCTCTTAGGTTTTATTTCTTCTTGATACAGTCTTGGTAGGTTGTATGTTTCTAGGAATTTATCCTAGGTTCTCCAATATGCTTGTATATAACCATTCTTTGACTCTTTTTATTTCTGAGGCATCCGTTGTAATGCCTCCTCTTTCATTTCTGATTTTGAATCTCCTCTCTTTCTTAGTCTAGCTAAGAGTTTATTGGTTTTGTATATTTTCAAAACCCAACTCAGTTTTGTTAATTTTTTTCCTGTCGTTTTTCTACTCTCTTATTTTTGCTATGATCTTTATTATTTCCTTCCTTCTGCTTACTTTGGATTCAGTTTGTTCTTTTTTCTAGTTCCTCTAGCTGTAAAGTTAGGTTGTTTGAGATTTTGACATCTTTTTTCCTTTTTAGTGTAGGCATTTGTGAGTGATGGTCTCATGGTGAGGTTACAAAGGACGAGGGCAGCCTCAGCCAGGAAGTGGGCTCCACTGCCAGGTCCACACTGTGCTGGCTCTGGCTGCCCTTCAGTGCCACCTGGTGGCGGAATTCCCACAGGTCCAACAGGACACCTTGGTCTCATAGCTGGCTGGTGCAGACAGAGGACAGCAGCAGGGACCCCAGGTCACCCAGGTAACTGGAACCTCTCTCACCAGTGTTCTGGGGAGCCTGGGCCAGGGAACACTGGGGCCACAGAAACTCCACCTCCAGCCCAGCCTCACTCTCTCTTTTTCTCTCCCACTCGGCCTCTCTCAGAACAGAATGCAGCCGCCCAGGAGAGGCAGAGCTGGGACAAGTGGCAATGCTGCCATCTGCAATCACTGTCATGAGGGGTCCTGGAGTGACAGAGTCATGCTGCATCCCTGAAGGGCAGCTGGAGTCCCTGGGCGTGAGGAGAGCCTGGTGGGGGAGGGGGTTTGTGTCCTGCAAGGGCAGGAAGGGGCCCCAGTGTTGTGCCCGACAGCTGTAAGGGGAAGCAGCACTGAGAAGCTACCCTCATTCTGTGACGTCAAAACCATTTTGCTCCATCTGTGAACAAACGGAACTAACTCACCATCTCCTTCCGAGTGTCGCTGAGTTCCGACACCACGTCGCTCATCGTCACGCTACGCGGCTGCTGTAGCTCAGCAAGGCGACTCTGCAAAGACTTATTTTCCACAGTCAGGGAGCTAATTTCTTCATTCACACGTTGTTGAACGGTCCTGAGTGGCTGTAAGCTCTCGGACAGATGACAAAATGTGTCTTGCCCGAGCTAGAAGTAAGAATCAAACATTATTACAACATTTATGTTGAAAAGATGAGTGTAAACAAAACATGTTCAATGCATTTTGAATAACACGGGCTACATGGCTCAAAAACACTGACTGGCATGGAGACTGGAAAAGGGACACGTACACCATTGAAATGACCTCATCAGGCCTCTTTATCCCCAGCCGTGGATGAGGACCAACAGGCAAAGAGCAACAGTTTTCGAGACCTAGAGAAAAGGGCCCTCAGGGAAAGGCCACCGTTAGGAAGGTCTGCTTGAACGCTCTCTTACACAGCACTGAGCTCCTGCTCCAGGCCTGGCCCTGCAGTGCGAACAGTCTGGCAGCTCCACGACTGGGAAAGTAGACAGTCCTGCTGCTAGCCCTGAGAGAGTGTAGGTTTATGGGGTCAGAATCCAGGGGTGCCAGCTTCTCAGGGCATCCTGATTCCAGAAGGAGAAGCTGAGGGGCCAAGACACTGAGTGGAAGGCTTCTGGTGCAGCTAAGCTGGGAGATCCGGGCAGAGCTCAGGGTCTGCTGGAGGAGAGAGCTGGCAGGTCCCTGCTCCCCCGGGACACGTGAGGCTGCAATCAGGCTGAGGGGAAAGAGAAGGTGGCCCTGGGGACACAGCATGTCCCCATCTCACACCCCGACTCTGGATGTGGGGTCCCCTGTGTGCCCCTGTACCCAGGCACCAGGCAGAAGAAAACCCAAGTCCTCTCTGGGGAGGGGCCATCTTCCTGGGCCTCAAGTCATTTCCACCAAAAGGTCAGCAAATCTAGGGCCCTGCATTCAGTCAAATGCTCAGAGGGTTCGGAGAAGACAGCAGCAGCATTTTAGTCTCTCCAAATCCCCACATAAAAACAGAGCCAGGAGAAGCAAACACCCAGGAAGAGCAATGCCAACACCACTGGCTGATGACACACCTCCAGGAAGCCCGGAGCGCCAGCAGGTGGGAAACGACAGCCACAGGCCGCGTGGAGTCCTCCGTGTCTGCCACCTCCCGAGAGCCCAGACGCTGTGGATAGGACCATCAGGACGGTTCCCGCAGCGCAGCGCGGCAGTGAGGCCGGTGAGGCGGTCCAGCGAGACGCGGGGACCAGCGCCCAGCAGCGGGGCGCGAGCACCTGCCCGCAGAGCCCTGGGCCAGCTCACGAGGAACGCGTCACTGCTGCGCCGGGGCCTGCAGCCACCCCAGCGCCTGTCCTCCACCAGGCCGAGGAGCGCCACCTCCAGGGTGGCCTTCTTCCCGGGCGGCACGGCCAAGTGCAATTTGGGACACACCTGCACGGAAACAAACCACGACCTTGGCTTTTTCCGCGCCTGAACCCAGTGGGCGTGATGCAGCGCTAGGCGTGCGCGTCACACTGATGCCTCATCCCGCCACCTACAAGCACGATGAACGCTTCACACACCGCAAACCTGCAGGGGTGGCGCGTGGGACTCACCTCCCCGCCCCCCGCACGTGTGTCCACATCCGTGGGGCGGGGACAACATCTCACACCGGGAGGAGCGGCGAAACTGTCACCCTAGTGTAACAGTCAGGAGACCAGTCGGTTCCCAGGGACAGCTGTCCTGGGCCCTCCTGAACCAGCCCCAGCGACTCTGGGAGGGAGGAGACTAGTCTCGGCCTGAACGGTCACTGGAGCCCAGCAGGCCCTAAGTGCAGCGCAGCCACACAGGACTAGAGGGAGGGCTGGCCGGGACGGTGCAGGCACAAGCTGCTGAGCAGAGCCACCCCGGCTCCACCCCGGCCCGACCACGCCAGCACCACAGAGTCACCGGCATTCACGGCGACGCTCTCGTTTCTTCCGTTTAGAAATTATTCCACCAATTTTAAGGGATTACTGCAGAAAGGGGGACGGCTCCTGCCCACTTTCTGAGTGTCTAGGGAACAACTCCTGGGTCCGGGGATTTAGGGAGTAAATGCCAGCAGTGCCAGAGCTGAGGACGAGGCCCCGCCCCCCTTTGCAGCCCAGGGCTCCCCACTGTTACACAAATAAAGGGCTTTTCTCCTAAAGACCGTCTGGAACAGCCAGCGAGACCCCGAAGGGAGTGTGGGAGCAACCTGGGCCACTTGAGCCGGGACAGACCCTCACTCCTGGCATCACTGCCCACCCACGGGAGCCCCCGGAGCACCGGGAAACACATGCCTGCAGAGGGGACACTGCTCTGCCCGAGGTCACACCAAGGGCGGGGCAGCCGTCTCCTGGGAGCGGTCAGCGTGGGAACCCTGAGGCCGGCCGCTGGCCCCCAAGAGCCGAGGCTGAGAGCCGCCATCAGCACAAACACCTCCGTCAGAAGCTGCACCTGGACGCTCAGCCTCAGGCGCGGGGGACAGAGCCGAGGTCCCCAGGGTGGTCAGGCTTCTGCCTTCCACCCGGCAGAAGGGTCGTGCCCTCTCCAAGAGGACGACCACCACAGGGTCACAGTACTCAGAGGAGGGGGCACCGCAGGCAGCGCCCCTCCTGCAAAGCCCCAACCCCACAGCAAGGGCCAGTCCCTCAGGTGAGGCTCCGCCCGGGGTGACATCCGTCTGGGGACAGGGAAGGCCCAGGCACATTCCCAACTCAAGCAAATCCTCATTTTCCTTCCTTCACTCAATCCAATGAGAGACTAAAGAGGCAAACAGACAGCGGCCAGACCAGCCGTGAAAGCAGAGCTCGGCCCCACAGCCTGCGGCGGCCACCCTGGAAGCCACCCACCACCTACGACGAGCCCAGCGTCCCTGATTCTACTGTCTCCAGCTCAGGACCAACCACAGGGGGGCCAGGCGCTCCCCTCACCAACCTCGTGGGACGCCCCCTTCCAGCCCCAGCCCCCGGCCTCCCCGGGCCGCAGCCCCCGTCAGGGCACCTGCGCCCCTCTCTGCTGGGACGCTCTCCCCTACCGCCCGCCTGGGAGTGACGCAGCAGGGCCAACCCCCTGCCCCGCGAGCTCGGAGGGCAAGCCACCCACTGTCTGCTGGGTGGTCTTCACTCGTGTCCCAAACTTTGAGAATGTCTCAATCTCCACCTGGGCCAGTGACAAGGGCGACGAAGCACCGTCCACAACCGCTCTGGGTGACTCTGGGGGAGAACTGCCACTCCCGAACGAGGACGTGTCCTTCGAGAACCAAAGGATGCACGCCCAGGACTCCCGCTCCCGAGAGCGCCGTGGATGGCTCCAGCCGGCGGGGCGAGGAGGCTGCGTAGGCCGGCAGCCCCCCTGGGATGGCCCTTCGCACCGCGGGGAGAGGCGCGGAGCCCGGAAGTGCGCTTCTAACAAAACGGAGCGGTGACAACGCTGCGGAGCAGTTCACCTAAGAGCTACGTTCACCGCGGGGTCGTGGTTAGCGCTGAGGATGGAAGATGCGGCCTGACAGAGGACGGCGGCCCCTCGGCCTCCACACCTGGCTCACCTCACTCACGCTGGGCGGCCTCCGCTGCTCGGGCCCCAGGGCCGCCGAGTGGGAACAGGGCCCCGCGCTCCAGCCCTCCGGACCGCTCTGCCTGCTCAGACTCTCCTCCAGGCAGCGCAGACGCTCCTGGTCCGCAGGTGCCTGGAACCTCCCGCCAGGCACCCTTCGCTTCCTGTACTTTTCCGGAGCAGGCAAGGGATTTAACCCCTTTTGCGTCAATAAACTTGACTTCTGAGAAGAGGGGGCTGAGTCCTCAGTGTCCGTGGAGTCTGCAACAGAGAAGGGGCAGAGCCCTCACCACCAGGCACCCTGGGCTCAGGGACCGGCACTGCAATTTAAACAGCTGTGTGCACATGCATGCGTGTGTGTGCACGTGAGCATATGTGCAGGCATGCGTGTGCCTGTGTACGGATGCACATGCACACACAAATATGCAAAATCCACCGAAGAGTGACAAAACTGAGGCAGTAACTTTAACCAATGAATCGACTACTTACTGTATGTCCTCTCACCAAAACTATGTATAACAAACATGAGTCAAGTGGGTAACAAGATCTGGAAGCTACAGTGGATTTAATAACTTGTTCCTACCAGAGACGCTGTCGACGCGTCGGATCTAAGACCCTCCCTCCCCAGCCGCTGAGCCACTTCCCGGGCACCACGGGGCCCGGCACCCCACAGCCCAGGGCCCTCCTCCCAGGGCAGGCTCTCCTCTTGAGGCCCCTCAGCCTGAGCCCTGGACCCTCCTGCACGTGGACTCTGCAGGCACCTGGGCTCAAATCTGCCCCAAAAGGCTGCCGTCTGGCCAGGCCTCCCCTCAGGGCTCCGTGAACAGAGCCACACCCAGGGCGTCCCCAGCAAACTCGGGCCGCGAGTGCTCGTGACCTGAGCGGACGGACACCACTGTCATCTGGCTGCCCAAGTCAGAGACCACCCGGACAGCCCTCCCCCCCAGTTCCCTGTCCATCACCATACGTCACCAAGTCCACCCAACCAGCGCCAGCAGGCCACCTCTGCCCCTTGCCGGGACTGGTCTGCCGTACCCACTCAGACGGACCCACTGCCCGCCCTCCACAACTCAAATGCCCACCGGCCACTCCATGCCGTCCCCTGCCCCCAGCCCGGGGACCTGGCCCCCACCCACGCGGCACCGCGCTCCCTCACCTTGACCTGCGACCTGTGCTCTTCCTGCCCCCACCTCCAGCCCAGGGCCTCCACACGAGCCCACCCCCCCAGACAACACACAGCTGAGCCTGGCCACCAGGACCCAGCAGAGCAAGCCACACTGGGACTGGGGGCCAGCCCACAGCAGCACAGTCTGAATGCTTCAAAACCCTCCAGGACGCAGACGACGGGAGGACCCAGAAACACTTCCAGCTCACAGGCGTCTGAGACACGACGCTAAGATACGCCACGTGCACCGGACAGGATCTGGGACCCGAACACGCATCCACGCATCCCCATGCACACATACACGTGTAGATCCGTGTGTAGGGACACACGCGTGAGGTCTCAGGACACGGAGTAAATGTGGCTGGTGCCTCGATGCCACGGCCTGCTCTGCAGTGGCCACGGGGCACTGGGCAGCCACCACCACGACCCACCAAAGTCCCCACGAGCTCACCTGCACAAGCCTCAGGCAGGGGCTAGGTTCGCTCACGCTGGGAGATTTCTGACGCCTTTTCCATGTTCGTGCAAACAACACTCTCATTTAACTTATTTAATTTCCCTTGTCTTTCATTTTTTAAACTGTAACAGTAGCCACTGTCATAACCTGGGCCCATGTATGTATCCAGAAGAAACTGTGTGTGAGCGAGAGTGTATACTCACAGACCAGGAACCTAAACCACAGATGTTCTACAAATGTCAACTTCCATTTATAGAGAAGATTCTTTCCTAAGACATCTTGGAGAACTACGCGCACACACACGATGAAGAAAAGAGGAGAGAAGACGGCGAGGCTGGGCTCACCTGGACGCGGGGCCAAGTGCCGCGGGGGGAGCTCGCCGCAGCGCTGGTCCTGCACCCTCGGCCCTGCACGGCCCCCGCTGGAGCCGCTCCTCCGCGTCTCGGGGCCCTTCCTCAGGGCGTCCCCGCACTGGTGCTGTGCTGACTCAGGACTCGATAGGGGCCGCGACTCTGCTGCATTAAAAAACATTTTAAAAGCTTTGTTTCAGGCTTCCAACAGTGTACCGTATCTGTCAAGTATACTCCTTCCGTGGGGTAAATGGGAAAAGAAGGCTGAGCGGGTAACACAGCACCAGCCCACCCTGGCGGGAACCTGCAGTGGTCACCGCCCGCAGCGCCCCAGGGGAGGGTGACCCCGCCCCACTCCGGAGAAACTGTTCGGCCGAGGAATCAAGGCAGACACGACGGTCAACAGAACCCAGAGACTCCAGCCCACTGAATTAACAAGGGCGCCAAGGTTATTAAATGAAGAAAAAGACAGTCTTTTCAACAAATGGCACTGGCACAACTGGACATACGTGGGGGGACAGGCGGACAACCTGACCCACTATCTCACACCACACGCAGAAATTCACTCAAAGGAGCGGCTCTCAGACCTAAGCACTGACCCCCAGCACATGGACCAGTCCGTGGGAGAAACCCTCCACCAGCAGGGGCAGCACACCGAAAAGCACGACCATGAAGGAAAACATGATGAACTGGATTTCACTGAAATAACACTGCTCTTGGAAGCACTGTTTAGAAAACAAAAGGCAAGCCATAGGGTGGGCAGAAACTTGCAGTATGTATATCTGAGAAAGGGCTTGTGTTAAAACACCATGAAGAAGTCTTATGCCTCAACACCAAGAAAAGAAAAGGGGAGGGGAACAGACAGGAACAGAAACGCCACAGAAGAAGATGTGAGCGCATGAAGAGGCTGTCGTGACTTGTTTTCAGGAAACGCTAATTAAAACCATCAAGAGATACCACCACACACCCAGGATGGGAGCCAGCGTTAGAGAGACTGACAGTCCCAGGAGCTGGTGGGGATGCCAAGGCGGAGGTGGTCCTGTAGCAGGGAAGCCCCAGCCCGCTGCATCTTCATGGAAAGCCCTCAGGAACCCACAACTCAGAAGCAGCAGCAATGGAGCTGAAGCTCACACACAAGTCCCGGCGGAAGAGCCCCAGCAAAGGGCGTGAAGTTCACGCGCACGTCCTCATCAAGTCTCACGTCCTGACCAACGTGCAGCTGGAGCCGGGAGTCCCCTCGTGGCCAGCAGGGACTCACTCCCTCCAGCACAGGACATTTCCTCCTTGTCTGCTTAGACATCTCAATTCTTCCCTATCCCTGTAACTGATCTGAGGAGGGACCTGATATAAACAGCCCTGCAACATGACTACATCCACCTCAAATACACTGACTTCTCCTTTTGTAATTCCATGATCCAAATTACTAACATTTACAAGTGCACAAGACTTCATGAAGATTCTACATTTAAAGGTAAGTTCTCTAAAAAAGGCCACCGTGGACTCTGAAGCCAGCAGGCATCAACCTCCCAGAAAGGCTGCATGTGCTGGCCCTCTCCGTGTAGCAGCAGCCTACCTTGGGAGCTCTGGAAGCTGGCCTCTTGCTCCTGCTGGCTGGAACTCATGCTCCCAGGAGGGTTGCTCAAGTCCCACTCACACTCGGCAATGAGGTTCAGGACCGCCTCATCATCCGCGTCCATGACCAAGCCCTTCTTGGCCGAGGGGTCAGTGCACTTGGCTCTGGAGTGATGCGGTCTGCAAAGAAAAGCAAACCCAGTGCTGGCACTGCAGCCCACAGAGCACTCCAGCCCGTACAGACCCAGGGAGGGAGGCGCCTACACCGCGAGCACGGCCACAAGGTCTCCGAGGAGGAGGAGCTGGTGTCTCTACCACAGTGAAGTTGGAGCGGACTCGGCCAGGACAACTGGTCACCACGCCAGGATTCATTCAAGGACAGAAGTCCCAAGAAGCTCCCCTGGGCTAGGATCTCCTAGCACATCCACAGTGCCATACGTGTCATCAAGAAAGCTCGAGGAGGACTTCCCTGGGGATCAGTGGCGAAGACTCCATGCTCCCAATGCAGGGGGCGAGGGTTCGATCCCTGGTCAGGGAACTAGATTCCCCCATGCCACATAGCGTGGCCAAAAAACAGAAAACAAACAAACAAAAAAGTAAGTTCAAGGATGTGGTGTTCCGAATTTCTATTTTCACATTAAGTGAAAATACTTCCCTACCAACTGAAATGTGAGGTTTTAGAATAGGACGTCCCTCCATACAGAGGTAAACACTCACAGGGAACCTCATTTCCAACAAAGGCAGCTTAAGAAATCACTCTTCAAAATAGAACTCAATCACATACTATGAATACTGATTTTATGACACCTTATCATACTTTGAGAGATCAATGAATGATATTCCTTATTTTCTCATACTGAAAGTGTTCCAGATCCCTGCAGAAAGAAGGGGACTTGGTTCTCCTTCGGGGTCTGACCACAGAAACCTGACAGTGGACACATGCAGCCTCTCTGGGTATCCACTGTCACCTCTGGATAATAGGACACTGCACCAGATCACCTAAACTCTGTGGTAACTTAGTCTTCAGATAATCAAGCACAGGTAAACTGCAAAACACTGCTGAAAGAAATTAAAGATGAGATAAATAAATGGAAACACACCCCACGTTCACTGATTGGAAGACTTAACACTGTTAAAATGTCAATACTACCCAAAGCAACCTACAGAATCAGTGCAATCCTATCAAAATCCCAAAGACGTTTTTTGCAGAAACAGAAAAACCCATCCTAAAATGCGTCTGGAATCTCAAGGGACTCCAAATAGCCAAAACAACATTGAAAAAGAGCAAGCATTAGAACTAGACTCAGATACGGCAAACATGCTGGATGAAATCAGACTCCGATTTAAAACAACTATGAGTAATAATGCTAAAAGATCTAATGGAAAAAAGAGACAACATGAAAGAACGGATGGGAATGTAAACAGAGAGGCGGAAATTCTAAGAAAGAAGCAAACAGAAGCATTAGAGTCAAAAACACTGTAACAGAAAAGAACACCTCTGATGAGCTCTAGACTGGGCATGGCTGAGGAAGGGATCTCGGAACTTGAGAATATATCAACAGAAACCTCCAGAACTGAAAAGCGAAGATTAAAGAAGACTGAAAAAAACCAGAATAGAATACCCAAGAATCGTGGACAACTACAAAAGGTGTAACATACACATTTGAGAATACCAGAAGGAGAAGAGAGAGGGGAACCAAAAAAATATTTGAAGATGACTTAAAATTTCCTTAAATTAATGTCAGACACCAAATCACAGAACCAGGAAGCTCAGAGAACAGTGGCAGAGTAAATGCCCAAAAAATTACAGCAAGGAATATATTCTACTGGAGAAAACCTAAGACAAAGAAAAACATCTTGAAATAGGCCAGAGGGGAAAACCATGCAAGCAAAAATAAGAGTGGAGTGAAATACTCAGTATGGAGACAAAAAAACTACCAACCTAGAATTCTGTACCCTGCAAAATTATCCTTCAAAAGTGAAGGAGAAACAAAGACTTTCTCAGATAAACAAAAACTGAGGGAATTTGTTGCCGGTAGACCTGCCTGGTAAGAAACATTAAAAGAAGTTCTTTAGAGAGAAAGAGAATGACACAGGTCAGAAACTCAAATCAGAGAAGGAATAAGTGAAGGCAGAATAAAAACTTCTATTTTTCTTACAATCTAACAGGCAACAGTTTGTTTGAAATAATAGCAACAATGTACTCAATACTTTATGTTCATGTATTACATGCAGGGCTATAGTTTGGGTATAAATGAAATGAATGACAGCAATGATACAAGGGACAGGAGGGAGGAATTAGGAATATTTTGTTATTATAAGGTACTTGCACGATCTGTGAAGTGGTATAGTGTCTGAAAGTGGCCTTGGATTACTTGTAAATGTATATAGGCAGACCTTGAAGATACTGAGGGTTCAGCTCTAGACCACCACAATAAAGCAAATATTGCAATAAAGCAAGTCACACCATTTTCTTGGTTTCCCAGTGTATCTAAAAGTTATGTTTACACTGTACTGTAGTCTATTAAGCGAGCAATAGCATTATGTTAAAAACAATGTACTTACCTCAATTTAAAAGTGCTTTATTGCTAAAAAATGCTAACCATCATCTGAGCCTTCAGCAAGTCATACGAGCAACATCAGAGATCACTGATCACAGATCACCACAATATAAAAAGATAGAAAAGTGTGAAATACTGCAAGAATTACCATGTGACACAGAGACATGAAGTGAGCAAATACCATTGGAAGAACAGCACCAACAGATTTGCTTGACGTAGGGTTGCCACAAACCTGCAACCTGTAAAAACACAATATCCGCAAATCACAATAAAGCAAAGCACAAAAAACGAGGTCTGCCTGTCCTGTGTACTCCAGAGCAACCACTAAAAGTGAAAATATAAGTATAACTGATATGCTAAGGAAAGAAAATGGAATCATAAAATGATCATTTAAAATCACAAAAGGAAGGAAAAGATCAGAAGACAAAAATAGGAACAAAGAACAAGGGCAACAAGTAGAAACAGCGAACATGGCAGCTATTAATCCAACTGTATCAATAACCACTTTAAACATCAATGGTCTAAATGTACCAAGTGAAAGGCAGAGATTGTCAGCGTGGATCAAAATAAAAGGCCCAACTACATGTTACCTAAAGAAACCCACTTTAAATATAGAGACACATAGATTAAAAGTAAATGGATAGAGAAAAACAGACCATGCTGACACCAATCAAAAGAAAGCAGAAGTAGCTACATTACTTTCAGACAGAGCTGACTTCAGAGCAGGGAGAGTGATCTGGGATAAAGAGGGGCATGACGTGAGGACAAGTGGCCAGTTCTCCAAGAAGACATAACAGCCCCTGACGTGTCTGTGCCTAATAAGACAGCATCAGACTACATGGTGCAAAAACTGATAGAACTCAAGGAGAAATGGATGGATCCACTTCAACACCTCTCCTTCAGAAAGGGGTAGATCCAGCAGTCAGAAAGTCACTAAGGACATAGCTGAACTCAGCACCACCCATCATCTGGATGTAGTGATATCCACCTCATCCAAACAACAGGATACACATTCCTCCCAAGCTCACATGGAACATTCACCAAGATAGAGTCATTCTGGGCCATAAAACACATTTTTACACATTTAAAAGAAAACAAATCATGTGATATTTGTTCTCAGGACACAGTGGAATTAACTAGTAATAAAATAAATAACAGAAAGATAACTGGGAAATCTCAAAAAACTTGGCGATTAAACAACGTATTTCCAAATAACACGAGTCAAAGAAATCTCAGAAGTATTTTGAACTAAAATATTTCAAAATAAAAATATTTTGAACTAAATTAAAAAGAAAATACATCTTATCAAAATTTGTGGGATGCAGTGAAAGCAATGCGTAGAAGGAAATTTGTAACACTGAATGTATATATTAGAACGCAGTAAGCTCCGAAATCAATAATCTAAGCGTCTAGCTTAGGAAACTAAGAAAATAACAAATTAAATCCAAAGCAGGAGGAAGAAAAGAAATAATAAAAATTAGAGCAAAAATCAATGAAACTGAAAACGGGAAAAAAAAAAAAAATCAACAAATCCAAAAGCTAGTTCTTTAAAAAGATCAACAAAATGGAAAAACCTCTATGCCACCAGGTTACCTAAGAAAAAAAAGCCACAAATTACTAATATCAGAATTAAAAGAAGGAGCACAGCAGGAACTGTTCCGTGGACATCAAGAAGATAACAGAGGAACACTATGACCCTCTATGCCCACAAATGTGATAACCTAGATGAAATGGAATGGTTCCTGGAAAGACACAATCTACCGACACCAGGAAAAATGGATAATCTGAACAGACGGGTATTTATTACAGACCTTGAATCAATAATTGATAGCCTCCTAAAACACCAGGTCCAGATGGATTCATTGGTGAATTCTACTGAACATTTAAGGAAGAAATTATATCAATTCTCTACAATCTTTTCCATAAGACAGAAGCAGAAACAGAGGGAATACACCCTAACTCATTCTATGAGGGCAGCATTATCTTAATACCAGAACCAGCAAAGACAATACAAGGAAACTATAGACCAGTTATCTCCCATGAACACGGATGCAAAAATCCCCAACAAAGTATCAGCAAATTGAGTCCAACAATGTATAAAAAGAAGTCTACACCACAGCCAAGTGGGATTTATTCCAGGTTTGCATAGCTGGCTCAATATTTGAAAAAAATCAATGTAATCCATCACATCAACAGGCTCAAGAAGAAAAGTCATATGACCATATCAATAGACGCAGAAAAAGCGTTTGACAAAATCCAATACCCATTCATGATAAAAGTGGTCAGTAAACTAGGAATCAAAGGGAACCTCCTCGACTTGATAAAGAACACCTATGAAAGCCCACAGCTAACATCACACCTGGTGGTGAGAAACCAGCTGCTATCCTGCTGAGATCAGGAACAAGGCAAGGATGTCCCCTCTACCCACTGCTTTTTAACATTGTACCGGAAGTCCAAGCTAACACAATAAGACAAGAAAAGGAAATAAAAGGTATACAGATTGGGAAGGAAGATATAAAACTATCTTTGTTCACAGATGACATACCAACCATCTATGTAGAAAATCTCAAAGAATCGACCAAAAAACAAACAAAAACTCCAGGAACTAATAAGTGACTATAGCAAGATTGTAAAATTCAAGATGTATGGGTCACATTGTGTCCCCTAAAAAAGAGATGCCAAAGTCCCAACACCCCATACTTAAGAATAAGACCTTATTTGGAAATAGGGTCTTTACAGAGGTAATCGAGTTAAAATGAGGAAATTATGCAGAGCCCTAACCAATACGACTGGTGTCCTTATAAAAAGGGGAAATTTGGACACAGGACAGGCACGCACAATGCGGAGTTCTGTGAAAAGACACAGAGAGAAGACAGCCATATGAAGAAAAGGATTGGAGGGAGGCATCTACAAGCCAAGGAACACCGAAGATTGCCAGCAAAGTACCAGGAGCTGGAGTCATAGAATGGATTCTCTCCCAGAGCCTCCAGAAGGAAGCAACCCTGCCAACACCTTGATTTCAGACTTGTAGCCTAAGAACTGTAAGACAGTAAGTTTCTGTTATTTTAAGCCACCCTGTTTGTGGTACTTTGTCACCATCAGCTGTACACAAGTCAAATACCAGCAATGAACAACTGGAATTTGAAATTAAAAAACCTAAATTAGCCTCAAAAGAACATACTAAGGTATAAATCTAACAAAATATGTACAACATCTATATCAGGAAAATCACCAACCTCTGATAAATGAAATCAAAGAAGAACTGAATAAATGGAGAGATATTCCATGTTCGTGGATATGAAGACTCAATAGTGTCAAGATGTCAGTTTCTTCCCAACTCAATCTGTAATTCAATGCAGTCCCAATCAAAATCCCAGCAAGGTAGTTTGTGGATATTGACAAACTAATTCTAAAATTTATACGGAAAGGAAAAAGACCCAGAATTGGCAACTCAATATTAAAGGAGGACAAAGTCAGAAGACTGACACCACGTGACTCACAAAACTCACGCAAATGCGGAAGGGGCTAGAAAGCTCTGTGGGGTCTCTTTCATAAGAGAACACCAATTCCATTCATGAGGACTCCACCTTCAGGACCTAATCACCTCTCATAGGCCCTATCTCCTAAACCCATCATGCCGGGGGTTAGGATTTCAGCATATGAATCTGGGGTACACAATACACAGACCATTCCGCAGGGTACCACGTGCAGCTATCTACCCAGCAATTAGTCTGGTTTGAAATAGGGAAGTGAGAGGAGGGGAGCTCCAAGGGAGGCATCTGAGGGAAGAGGAGATTCTAGAGATTTGAAACTGATCTTAGAACAGAAGTTGGCAAAGTATGGCCCACAGGTCAAATCTGAGCCACTGCCTGTGTTTGTAAGTAACGTTTTATTGGAACACAATCATTAGTTTATGTATCGCCTATAGCTGCTTTCATACTACAAAGGCAGGGTTTAGAAATTGAAGCACAGATCCTATGGTCCACAGAGCTGAAAATATTCTCTCCAGCCCTTTACAAAAAAAAGTCGGTCGACCTCTACATTAGAGAAATTTACAGATGAGCTAAGGCATACAATGCAAGAGAAAGAAAACTATTAAAAGCCTCAAACAAATCAAAATAGTGTACAAGAAGGAGTATATATTCCTCGTACATCACAAGCAAGGTAAACACCATTGACTGACTTCTAGCCTTTAGAATCAACCACACACATGAAGACTATATGCTTTCAGAACACATTTAAACACTACCCACCCCGACAATCTAAAGTTAGACATAAAGATGCAGACGGCAGGAGCTGGGAGGTGGTGAGAAGCCGGGCACAGGCTCCCACAGCCCAGCCAAAGCAGGGCGGGAGCCCTGGTCACAGAGCACTGAGAGAGAACCGGGGAAGGAGCGGCGCCCAAGCACTAACTCCGCCAGGGTGGGGAAGAGGCGGCTCCGGCGGCTGTCAGACCTGCTCCAAGTGGTCACATCCACAAACAGCAAAGGGCCTGCACTGCTCAGAGATCAGAAAGTAGCTGAGACAGAACCTGGAAGCAGAAACAATGACAGAAGGGAAGGAGGCTGCCTCTGAGCAGTGGGCCAGGAGTAGAGAGAAAGGACTGTTGCTTCTCACCACAGGCCTTTTGTGCCACATATTTTACATCCATGACTTTAATAAACATTTTAAATATTTTTAAAAATACCATATAGAAAATGTGGACGACAGGAAGAGAGGCTGTCCCACAGTCTCCTTGATCGCCAGCTGGTATCCAGCGCTTCTCCCCACGCTCCCCTGGATGTCTGTCCTCTAAGTGGCAATCAGCACTTTAGTTAATACCACTCCCGTTCATACCTTTCGACTCTGAAAACAGCTGGGAAGCTCTGCGTTGAGTCCAGCGATTCCTCCGAAGCAAAATGCAGCCGGGATGCTTTCCGCTCACTCTCCCTCACAGGGCGGTCATCTAGGGAGAAGATGCCGCGGAGTATCTAGCAGAGCACGAGGCAGGTGGCAGGGCCCCAAACCAAACCCCGCGGTGTGCCTGCCGGCCTCCCCTCAGGACTAAAGGTGCCCCCTCGCCCAACCAGCCACACATGGCGTGTGACCAGGACTGCCACCCCTTGTTCTGGGGACCTTCCCTCCCCTTAGGGCTGACCCCACCACGGCATCCCCCAGATCACTGGGCAGACCCAGTAAAGCAAGGCTGGGCTCTGGGGGCTACATCTGGCTTCCCAGAAATGCTGAGCACTGATTCCCAGAGGGCCGGCAGCTCGCACCAGGCTTGCACCTCAGATGCCCCGGAGGCAGGAAAGGAAACACACACGCAAGTTCTCATGCAGGCACATCCTTCTCATCTCCTCTTAACGCACATCCTGGGTGCTGGGCGAGGTTCCCAAACCACACTGAGCACCCCTAGCAAGTGTCTGTGGGCGAGGAGCCTGAACACACTGGAGAGAAGACGCCCTGGCCGTGTGTTGGCGCCCAGGGTTTACATCCTCAGATCCTCAGGACCAGAACAGGAGACAGAGCCAAGTTTAAACTGTCCCCATGTGTGCCCTGGGCCCAAGAAGACCCCACTCGTCCACAACTGCACCTCCTCAGAAGCACCTGAGGGGGGCTCCCCTCCCAAATGCCGGAGCTCGGCCCTCGGGAACTTGCCATGGCTGCCACAGAGCTCCTAGGAAGCACTTAGCCCATGGCACCCCGGGAGGTGCACCAGCTCAGTGAGAAACGAGGGAACGAGGAGGTGCCCAGTACCCACTTCCACAGGTGTGGCCAGCGCACAGCAGCCCCGCCCCGCACGTGGGACGCCCCCAGCAGCCCCTCTGTCCTCTCAGGGATGCCATCCACCACACACCAGCCTGGGGCCTCCCGTCTCATGGCCTGGACGCTGCCTTCGTGCCGACAACACGTGACTCTACTTGCCCAGCCTGAACTTGGCTTCTGCAGTTCCACGTCCCTTACTCTGAGCATCCTTCTCTGGACGGTTCCACTCTAAATTCAAACTCAATATGACTAAAATCAGATGCAAGCCCACCTTCTCCACCAGACCACATGCTCTCCTCGCTGCGGCACTCTCCCAGGTCCCGGCCCGGGGCGCACCCAGATCGGCCCGGGGCGCACCCAGATCACTCTCGCGGCACCCTGCTGGGAGGGAGGGCCTTCCGAGAGCTCCGCACTCCCGCACTGACTGACTCCAATTCTGCTCCTTCCTCACGTCTGAAAGCACCTTTCACGTGTGGGAAGACTCTCACAACCCCTTCTCCACACGAACAGTCTAAGGCTGAATTGAAAACTTTCATCACAAACGGAAACAAATGATTTAAGACTGAAGACTGCAAAACTTTCCATAAGGATTGTCATGCTTCTGAAAAAGAGTCAAATTCAATTGTTTATAGGATACTTAACAGTCAAATAAAAGTTAGAACACAAGCACTTAATCCTCCCAAATATCTAAAAATCAACATTAAATGTTGAAATTCTAAGTAGGTTTGAAACTAAACAGCGTGCCCCTGGGGGTCAGTGCCCCTAGGCCCAGGCAGGCACAGCCTAACGGTGCGGCCAGGCTCCCCAGAGCTCACGGCCCGCCAGGACCGGGGTCCAGGAGGTAAGCCAACGCACACGCGCAGCTGGGGTGTTCATGAGAGAAGCTGTGTGCGGCTGAGAGGTGCCGCCAGTGGGGTGTCTACAGGCCCTGGTAGACCCTGAAAGGACAAGAGCCATGGTCTGCCCACCACGGAGCCCAGCATTTACCTGACAGGTGCTGCCATGATGTGGGTCTCATTTTGGTTTGGTAGCTCAGTGCCTGGGAGGTGGAGACGCCCCGAAAGCCCCCCAGCCTCCTCAGGCAGTCAAGGGCCCTCAGGATGGAGAACGCTCCATGATCACTGGGGGCACAGAAGGACCACCCTCCTCCAATCAGACACTGCTGCACCACTAATCAGCACTTCACACTCCGAGACTCTAAGCCCCTCCTTCCCCAGGGTTTCCATGGCCAACATGCCCTCGGGCTCACGCTCCAGCTCTCTCCCCGGGAAGTGCGACATGGGGGCGGGGCGGGGGGGGGCATTAGCAGTGCCCTGGCCACACTGCTCACAGCAAAGTGGCTCCTGAGAGCCGGGACAGTGGGTGGGACGACGCTGTGGCTTCCCCCAGCACAACCCTCCTGGCTGGGCACGGCTGGTGGGCACCCTGGTCGCTCGGCCTGCGAGCCTGAGAGATCCGCTTCTTTTAAGGCTAAAAGGCCTTAAAAGGCCACTGAGCCAAGGTGGTGGCTGCACCTGCCAACAGGACCTCACACTCTCTCTCGTGCCTGTCACCTGGGGAGGGCGTGGCACAATGAACTTCTCGCCCGTGTCCTCCCAGGTGGACGTAAAACCAGGTTGAACCCAGCTGTCAAGCTGAGCCTGAGACGACGCCCAGGAGCCCATGCCAGGAAACAGGGCACCAGCTGGAAAGCAGAGCCAGCCCATGCCTGCACCCCTGGCCCAGCAGCCATCTGTGGCCGCAAGGAAGGGGCTCCCTGCCACCTTCCAGGCAGCTCTCCTGTGAGAGGAGGAAATCAGCCTCCGTTTCCAGAAGGGTCAACAGCGCCATCACCCCAAGAACACGAGACACCCATCGGGCAGCACCAAGCGAGGCCAGGGGTGCGGCTGGCCTACCCAGCTGCCGGAGGCGCGGGAGCACGTGCACCACGGAGAGGCGGTAGTCAGGCGTGCTCTCCACCACAGGGTTCAGCCGGAAGTCCACCTCCGCGAGCTCCGTTAAGGAGTGGAGCCGGAAGACTTCCGCCAGCGAGGAGATGCGGTTGCGGTAGACGTTGAGGCGCTCCAGCGCTGCCAGGTACTCGATGCCCTGCCAGGACAAACGCGCTAAGACAGCCATTAACACGAACCAGCCCCCAGCCTAACAAGCGCGCACACGCGCCGTCACCAGGAGAGCAAGGGGGAAAGGTCTGCTCAGCCACGGGGAGACGGCCGCGCGCCGACCGCGGGGAGAGGACAGCCGAGGCCTGCGAGGCCGCAGCCCGCGCCGAGCTGAGCGACCCACACTAACCTCACCCCCTCCACACGCAGCCCTGGCAGCACAAGTGCCGCTGCGCCCGTTTCACAGATGAGAGGACGGGGCTGAGATGAGCCAGCACCCGGGCAGCCTGGATCGGCCGGAACTCGCACGGGCTCTGAGCGGGCTCCCAACCCCCGGGTCGGGGGCACTGAGAGGTCCTGCTCCAGGGCAGTGATGGCCCGCCTTCCTTCTCCCCCCCCCCCCCCCGAAGCCCCGGCAGTGTCGCAGGGCGGTCCCACTCGCCATCGCCTGGGTGACTTCCTACTCCCTCACGGGGACCAGCGCCTGCCGCGTCAGGCACGCAAGCCATTCGAGGGCCCGACGCCGCCAAGAGTCAGATATAAACAGATGTGAAGCTCAGTGTGGATGAAGAAAACGACAGCTGATAAAGGATGAAGGGTGACGGGCATGCACACACTCATCTTTCGGGCCTTATCTTATTTCCTTTACAGATACAACCATCTTCATCAGAGAGCTATGACTTCTTGTTAAAGTAGTTCGAAGACATAATGTGATGCGTAAGAAATCCGGCTCACAGCAAACACAAGAAAATCAGCACAAAACTTACAATCACTGTTAAGTGTATGGCTTACAAATATTATAAGCATAGTCATAAAACAGACTGCCTTTTTTACCATAAGTGTACTACCCACTGCTATTGATAGCAATAAATCTTCTTTCAAGAAACAAACCTAAAACTTACCTCTAGACTAACCAAGGAGTTTCGTGAGAGATCTAGAGATTTTAGACCTGTTAAATTCATCAAAGAATTTCCTAGGTGAGTAATCTTTTCTTGGTAAGTTCCAGGAATAGATAATGACCGAAGTTCAGCTAAGAATAGAAAATTAAGAGATTTTAACTTTATTATTTTATTGAAAATAAATTATTGCAATAATTTATTCTCCCTCCAAAACCCTCTCACCAGGAAACCCTCCTAAGGGGGTTCCCACTGCCACACCTGACTGCTCAGCCCCATTACCTGTGGGCCTCTGTGCAGGGATCGCAATCTGAAACCCATTCGGTAGCTGACCTGACCACCCGTGCTGTTACAGGTGATGGCCAGCTGCACACGAGGTGCACCGAACACCTCTACGTGGCACACCCAGTAAGCAGCCGTTAGACAAACATCACTACAAAAGTAAGCTTCTGTAATGAAAAAGACACTGTGTCTGGATACACCAGTATCTTCCCAGGAACTTTTGTTTTAAAACACATCTTGATTACATATGAAACTGGTTTTTGGGCTTCCAGTTCCAGACAAGACAGAGGAGACACATTTCACCCTATTCCTCCCCATTTATTAGACCTAAAAACCCTGGACAAGAACACGGGAAGCAACTCTGAAGCGTGGCGACTCTGAAGCGTGGGGACTGTCTAGGGACCTGAAGAAAATGGTCAAGCACTGAGGGTTGGTTTTGTTCTGTCTCCTATACATCCCAATCTGAGTGCAAGAGAAGCTGGCCACCCAGAAACACCCATGGACACCTACCAAAAGATACAGGTAAGCCTGCTGTCCGTGGTCAAAGTACCAGGAGGGGTGGCCTTGCAGGACAGACTCCTGACAACCTCAGCCCCACTCCAGCCCAACGCCAAGAAAAAAAAAAAAAAATGTACCTCGTACACCTGGCCTCGCACAGTGGCCAGCACCAGGACAGTGTGAGTGGACATGACTACTGCCCTGGACTGGCTGTAACGAGGCATCTGCAGATGCTATGTGTGTGACAGGGGCCTGGCCACCACCTCGGCAACAAGGCAGCACCCAGGCAGTGCCAGTACTGAGTAACGAGATTTAAATAGGAAGCAGAGTCCCAATCAAAATGACCAATCAAAAATGATCAAGAACTAGGAAAATCTCAATCTGAATGAGAGAAAACAATCAATAGATACCAATAATGAGATGACAGAAATTAGAATTATCTAACAAGGATTTTAAAGCAACTGATATACAAATACTTCAATGAGCAATTATGAACATGATTGAAACAAATAAGAAAATAGGGATTCTTGACAAAGAAACAGAAGATGTAAAGAAGAAACAAATAGAAATTTCAGAAATGAAAAATACAATAACTGAAAGAAACAAACAAAAAACCATGGGAGCAGCTCAATAACAGAATGGAGATGACAGAGGAAAAAATTCAAAGAGAGAAAATGCAAAGATAAACTGAACAAAATTGTCCTATCTGACCACCAGAGAGAAAACAGACTTTAAAAAAATGAACAGCGCCTCAGGGGCCTGTGGAAGAAGAAAAAGCAATCTAACATTCATGTCATTGGGGTCCCAGTGGAGATCCAATCAGAGTTTCAAGAAGAAGAGAAAAACAGTATGGCTAAAAATAAAAAATTTTAAGTTAAAGAAATAATGGCTGAAAACTTCCCAAATTTGGCAAAACACATAAACCTGCACGTTCAAGAAGTTGAGAAAACCCCAAACAGAATAAAGGCAAAAACTGACACATCAGAATCAAACTTCTGAACACTAAAGACAATGAAAGAATCTTGAGAGCAACCAGAGAGAGAGGCATTACCCAGAAGGAGAAACAACTCCCATGGCAGGGAGTTACTCCTCAGAAACCATGGTGCTGAAACAAAAGAAGTGCTCTCACATTTTTCCATTGCTGAATGAAAAGAACTTTAAACTCAGAAATCTATATCCACCAAAAACAGCCTTCAGGACTAAAGGTGAAATATAGATATTCTCAAATGAAGAAACACTAAGAGAATCTGTCACCAGCACACCTCCCTAAGATAACTGCTAAAGAAAGATCTTCAAACATTAAGGAAAGATAAAAGAAGGAAACCTGGGACATCAGGAATGAAGAAAGAATAATGAAACAGGTAAACATGTGGGTCAATGTTTCCTCCTAAGCTATTTAAACTGTTGGATGACTATAAAAAGAAAAAGTCATATCATTACTGTGGTTCTCAGGTATGCAGGGGAAATGTCTAGACAACTAAATTATAAAGTGGGAAGATAATGAAACCTAAATGGTGGTAAAATTTCTATATTCACCTGACGTGGTAAACCATTCACACAAGTAGACTGTGTTAAATCACATACTGTATACTGTAATTTGTAGAGCAACCACTAAAAAAGCTATACAAAGAGATATGCTCAGAAATATGATAAATCAAAATTGAATACAAAAAAATACTCAAGTAAACCACAGGAAGGCAGGAAATCGGAAACAAAAGAAGAAAAAACAAAGGGAACAAACAGAAAAAAAAATAAATGGCTCACTTAAGCTCTGCTGTATTAACACATTAAATGTAAATTGTCTAAATACACTATAAAAGATAGAGATTGGCACTGTAGACTAAAAATGATATACAGTATACACTGTCTACAAGAAACTCATTTCAAATATTATCATATAGGTAGGTTTAAAGGTGAAATAGCACATAGATGGGTAAAGACATACCCTGCAAACACCAAACCAAAGAAAGCTGGAGTGGCTACATTAATATCAGATAAAGTGGATATCTCACTGTAGAAAATTATCAGGGATAAGGAGGAATAATACTACATATGTTACAAGGGTCACCCCAACAAGAAGACATAAAAATTCTAAATATGTATGCACCAAATAGCACAGCTTTGGTGCATACATATTTAGGATCTTTAAGTGAAAAGAGAAATAGACACATCCACAATTAGAGTCAGGGGTCTCAATACCCCTCTTCTGATAATTAAGAGAATCACTAGACAGAAAATCAGCAAGGATACAAAAGAATTGAACAACGTCACAAGTCAACAAGATCAAATTGACATTTGAATAACACTCCAGTCAATGACAGAGTACACATTCTTTCCAAGTGCACTTGGAACATTATAGACCAGATTTTGGGCCATAAAACAAACTTCAAATTTAAAACAATTAAGATCATTCAGAGTATGTTTTCTGACCATAATGGAATCACACCAGAATCAATAACAAAAAGAAAAAAATACCAAACTAGGAAAACCTCCAATCACACAGAAATGAAAAGAACACACTTCTGAACAATCCACAGGTCAAAGAGGAAGTCAAGGGAAATAAACAAACACAGTGAACTAAATGAAAATGAAAATACAACATAACAAAACTTGTGGATTCAGCTAAAGTTGTGCTTAGAGGGAAACTTATAGCACTAAAATGTTTGTATTATATTAAAAAAGGTCTCAAATCAGAAATCTAAACTTGCATCTCAAGAATCAAGAAAAAGAAGAGCAAAATAAATGCAAAGCAGCAGAAAGAAGAAAATTATACAGAATACAGAATCAATGAAATTTGAAACCAGAAAACCAATGGAGAAAAAACAAAAGTTGGCTCATTGAAAAGATTAATGAAATTCATAAACCTCCAGAAAGACCAAGAAAGAGAAGACAGAGATGACCAATAACATGGGCCGGAAGAAGGGTATCACTACAGACCCCAGAGACATTAATAGGCTAATAAGGAAATACCACAAACTCTACACACATAAATCTAACAACTTAGATGAAATGAACCAGTTTCGCAAAACCCCAGACAACTATAACTCACCTAAGATGAAGGTGATGATACAAACAGTTCTATAACGACTAGAGAAATTGAATTTGTAATTTAAAAGCTTCAAATACAGAAATTTCCAGGCCCATAAGGTTTCACTGGAAAACTCCATCAAACAAAGAAGAATCGGCACCAGTTGCACACAATCTCTTCTGGAAAACAGAAGGGGCAATTTACCAACTATTTCATGAGCTGGGCATTACGTGGATGACAAAACTAGACAGAAACAGGAAAACAGAAAACTAGCGACCCGTATCCCTCAGGACATGGGCCCACAGATGCTCGGCACAGGAGGAGCAGGGCCCGGGACACCCCGGAGTCCTACAAAAGGAGGGCGCGCTCCTCCTCCAGACACGAAGGCGCTCCAAGCTCTTTCCGTAAATCAGCCTAACGCACCTTTTCATCGGGGAAAGAAAGCCCAAGTGACCTCTTCAGTCAAGGCGGAAAGCACTGCCGCAAGGGCTCAGCAAACCCGGCCCGGAAGAGCTCCCCGCGGGCAGTCTGCGAGGGCCAGCTTGGCCCCCACCTCTCCGGGGACTCAGCTCGGAACCCCAGCCCTTCCCCCAGCCTCCCCCACTTCGGGCCCCCCCAGGCCTGCCCCCTCACACCCCACCGCTGCTCCGGGCTCCCCACCCGCTCCCGGCCTGCCCCGCAGCCCACCCCTCACCCTCGCCCCCCAAGGCCTGCGACCGTTCGGGAACCGCGGTCGCGTTTCGGCACCTCTGGCCCGACCGGTCCGCCGACACCTCGGCGTGAAGCTCGCGCCCCCGGCCAGCGCCGCCCGCCCGTCCGCCGCCCGCCGCCCGCCGCGCACCCAGGCCGCGGTGAGGCGCCAGCCCGGTCTTCCCCCTGATCTTCTCTTCACACAGAACCAGCCGCCCCGCCGGCGCCATTCTTTCAAACGGCGCACACCTGTCCGCGCCTGCGCGCTGTGGCTGCCGATGGCCGAGGCGCGGGGCCAGGATCCAGGGTGGGACGGGGGGGCGGGGTCAGGGGGCGGGACGAGGCCGAGGGGGCGGGGCGGGGCGGGGCCAAGGACCTCTGCGGGGTGCGGGGTGTGGGGTGTGAGGACATGGACGAAGCTGCCGGGAGGAAGCGTTAGGGGAAGTCGGTGCCCGCCCCAGGGCTTACCTGGGGACTCGCCCCACTTGGAGACCTCGCCTCACCTGGGCACCTGCCCCACCTGGGGACCCTCCCCACCCCCAGATTCGCCTGCGTCCTGGGCTGCGGGCGCCCCAGGTTCTGCGCGAGGGCTCCTCACGTGGGGTCGCAGTGCTCTCCCGCCACGGTCAGGTGACTCAGCGGCAGCGGGTCCTGCTCTGCCCCCATCCTCAATTTCTAGGTGATGGAGTCTGGGGTCTGGCCTTGAGACTTATCAGCTGACCGAGGGGTTCACGGCATGTCCGGCTCACTGGGCCCTTTGTGGAGCACCTTTAGGGAAGACTTCCCTTACGGTCTGGATCTGCCCCAGCCAGCTCGAGCCCTGGGGGTGCCCCCTCCCTCCTGGGTCACCCCAGAGGGTGCCCCTACTGCCTCTCACCCCAGATTTGACTGGCCTGTTGGCAACATCCCCTGGCATGTCACAGCCTGGGTGGTGGCATAGGGGGGTGTAGGTGGGCTTGTAGGGCCAGGTGTGAAGGGCAGGTATAGACACTCAGGGGTGAGGGGCAGTGGTGTAGACAAGGGAAGTATGGCAGAGGGTGTAGGGCAGGGGCGAAGACGGGGGTGTAGGGGAGAGGTACGGGATGTGCTCAGGGGCTGGGGTAGGGGGGCATCAGGGTGCCCGAGTCTCTCCTGAGCGGGGCGGGGCTTCAAGCCTGCTGCACCAGGCCTGTGGGGCTGTGCCATTTACTGAGGCCGGCAAACACTCAGCGATATTTTGAGTCCGGATTGCCAAGTGATTGCCCACAGTTCCAGGCCACATATTGCCATCATCTCACTTCCTACAAGACCGCGGAGGAACTCGGGCACACCTGAGGCCCAGCATGTGGTCACCAACCAGGTGCCCCCTGAGTGGAGCTGGTGCAGCCAGGAGGCTAGAAACTGAGCAAATATTCCGGCTCTCAGAAGTAAACGGAAGCAAACAAAAGGCTTCTGTCGCTGTCCCCCGCCCCCCCCCCCCCGAGAAAATCGGCTTGTCAGCCGGGGCACAGCCCACACGCCAAACACCGCTGCTTCCTCCTGCTGCCAGTCACTTCAGGCCGGGCAGCCCAGGCTCAAGTCCTCTACAGCTTTCTAGAACATTCCAGGGAGGCTTCCAGGCCCCTCAGCCTTGAGCCAGAGTCGGTCAGTCCATCCCAGGGAGAAGGCTGGCGACAGAGATGGAGACCCAAGGACAGGCCCACGTCGGTCCCGCGGACTGGGCAGCCAGAGGGGTCCACCAGGGGCTGGCGGCCGGAGCACCTTGGATTTTCCCTACTCTTTGACTGGCCTCGGCTGGGAGGGGGCGGGGGCGGGAGGAGGAGGGGCAATCTCCCACCTTCCCCCAGAGAGCGAGCTGTCCAGGCCCCAGAAGCAGAGCGGCTGTGGCGCTGGCCACGCGCTCCGGGAACTGTGTGAGCTCTCGTGTCACCACCTCTGCACCCTGGGCTGAACGCCAGCATGGTCACTTCACCCACGAGGCAACATCAGCCAGGTGGGTGCGACCGGGCTGAGGATCGGTGTCAGACTCGAGCACAGCCCCGGGTTGCTTCTGCACCAGGCCCTCCAAACGGGAGGCAGGGAGCTTCTGTGAGCCTGAAGACAGACCCACACAGCCACGGCTCCAGACACCACTGAACTCACACGCGCCCCCGTTCACAATCTCACACACCCTCACACTCACACACCCTCACAAACCTCCGACAGTCGAGCTCCAACTCGGACGGCCACTCCCCGGCCAGATGGCAGGAACCCACCCTGGTCACACGCGAGGCGCTGCCCGGAAGCCGGTGCTCTGTGGCCTCGCCCTCCACCCTGGACCAAGTGAGAAGCATCTGATCAAGGACAGCTGCTCGCTGGTTCTGATGCTATTCGTTCATAAATGTTGAACGAAAGAGCCTTTTCCCGGCTTTTTTCTACACAAGGTCAGTACCGACATGTGTGACTTGTCAATGCCTCATTTTGCTGACTAACCTCTATCCAAAGTGTGACGTGAGACAGAGTGTGAGGACCTTCCTGCGGCTGTTGGAAGGTAAACAGGAGCAAGAGTGGGTGCGGGCTCATGTAAACGTCTTACCGTCGTGACTCGCTCATCTGAACACAGAGGATGGGGTTTGTGTTCACCTGCGAGTGTAAACGCTTGGATCTAGCTGAGCTGTCAGTTAAGATGCAAGTAAAACCCAGCTGGGGTGGACCTGACGTGAGGACACCCGGCTAGAGTCCCCAGGGTGGGCTGGGCTCAGCTTGGCTGGCTGGCAACCAAACCTCTGTCCTGGACACTCGGCCACGCAGCTCACTTCCCAAGAGGCAGGATCCTTCCCGGCTGCGTCCAGCAAAGACTACTGTTTCCACGCCCTGCCTGCAGAGCCCGTAGCCCCAAGGGTCTCCTGTCCTGCTGGCCTGGGCCATCCCCAGAGCTCGTGAGCCACCTCCGTGCCCAGCGGGGCTTCAGCCGGGAGGAGGAAGCAGGGGCCAGCTCTCCCTACAACTGCTGACCCTGAAAACCTGAGACTTCTCAGGAAAATGGAAACTTCCCGCTCGTTCTGAAAGTAGGGAGACAGGACCACTGGGCCTGACTTTCTGCACTGCAGCGGCGTGGGGCAAGCGACAGCCACTCACAGGCAGGCCCCGGCTCCATCTGGACAGCCCCTCAGGCACCTCACCCTGGAGAAGCAGCACAGGTGGTGCTGGGTGCACCTAGCATCTTCCAGGTGGGAGCTGCCCCTGTGCACACACCCTGCCCCCGCCCCTCGCACAACTGCTCACCGACGGGGGGAGATACAGGGGTGAGGGGCATACCTCAGCCATGATCCCAGGGTCCCCAGCCCTCCTGAGGACGAGGCCACCTCCGTCAGGTCTGGGGACCTGCGGCCTTCTCCTCACCCCTGAGGCTCTCGTGAGTGCAGGGCTCAGGGGCCCTTTGGACCAGGCAGATTATTGCCAGGGTAACCAGACCTCGGAGGCCTGCTCCCCACCCTGGTCCTTCGCCCGCCAGCCTAGGTCAGCCGCCCTAACTGCTTCCCGAGAGCTCGCCTGCACTGACCCTGTAGATCCCAGCATCACCCTGCCTGCTGCCAGGACACCGGTTCCTGTTGGACTCGGAGCCCTCACCTGGGAGAGGTTGGCAAGCACACGGCAAGAGGCCAGGCACTGCCATGCTTTTGTGGGTCATTGGTTACATCCGCTTTATGGTGGGCAGCGTGGAGGGCAGCAAGTGGGGCTGAGACCCAGGCGCTCAGGTTGAACAGTGCAGCTGGAGGCGGAGCCTGTCGTGAGGGGGGCCAGCCCACTCGTGATCACTCTGAGGGGCTGTGGGCAGGCTCCCTGGCTCTTGTGTCCGGGGCAAGCTGCTCTCCGAACCGAGTCTTCTCAGCTCTAGAAAAAAATTAATAGGGCTCTCGAGGGGATGGGTGGTTCCCAGCCCTCTTCAACCTTGTCTAGTTCCAATGTAGAGGGTGGAGAATCTCTTACATCTCTTACAGCTACGGTTGGCCACTTCTGGCTGATAAGAAGTAAGCATGAGGCTACAGTGGCATTTTGGGGTAAAGTTTTGATATTTTGGGAAAAGAGATAAGTGTAGGTGACACATGCCAGGCCCCTCTTCTTCTTGCCTTGACACAGTTGTGATGGCTGGAGCTGCAGCAGCCATCCTGGGACAATGAGGGGGTAAGAAATTGGCATCACAGAGGTGCCCAACCTGGGCTCCAAACCAGTGCCAATCCCTGAACCTCCAGCCTCCTGGCTCAGTGAGAAGAGACTAGTGAGAGTGACCATTGCTGCAGCTGAATGCATTCCCACCTGATCCTGGGGTCTGCTGAGATAGCAGATGAAAAGTGTGTGGCATAGACTGGACCAGTCAAGAATATTTGTAGGACATGGGCTGTAAGGCAGAAGTGTAGAGGCGACTGTGCCAAAGGAGGACTCCCTTTCCACTTGGGGGAGACAAGACATGGTCCCAGAGGAAGAAGGGGAGGGGGCGTGGAGGTGTGTGTTTCCAGCAGAGGAGTGGGGAGTGAGAGGCCCCCACGTGGCCCCAGGCTCAGTCAGAGAGGAGGGCGGGGCAGACCTGTCACTCCCTCTGCCCAGGGGTCCAAGTGTGGCTCCGAGTGGGGGTCCAGCCTGGCTGAGTCCAGGTGTTTCGTGTAGATGATGGAGCAGATCAGGGTGAAGTACAAACAGAACTTGAAACCTAACTAACTGGTTTCCCAACTACAAAGTGAGTGAGAAATCTGAAGCTACCCTCCTGCCCTTTGTCATTTGTAATGATCAACAGTTGAAATAAATAGTCAGGGATGCGACCCCCAGAGCGCAGACTGAACCCAGGTAGTATCAGAAAAACAAAAGTGGAAGGAAATCTTTGCCTTCAGGAAGCTTACAGTTTACTGGATAGTGTGTACTTGAAAAGGCTATTTTTGGAAAATTTTTGTGAAACTGAAAAATGCCCCCTTCCCCCCAAAGAATCCATGCAAAACCCTTGGGACCTCTGAATGTTACCTTATATGGCAAAAGATGAGATTAATTTAAGGATCTTGGGAGGATTTTATCCTGGATTATCTGGATGGGCCCTAACGCAATCACAAGAGATGGAAAAGAAGACACAGATGCTACACACGCTCGGGACCCCACGAGGCAGAGGTTGGCATGATGAGGCCACGAGCCCAGGGACTCCTGGAGCCCCCAGCACCTGGAAGAGGCAGGAAGGACCCTCCCCAAGACCCTGCGGAGGGAGCGTGGCCCTGTGACACAGGTGCCCGTCTGCGTGGTCATGGTGAGCCTGCACGTGAGCCGCTGAGAAGAGGCTCCACAGGGTCCTGAGTCCTCTCACATCTCAGGGGCTCCTGGAGGGACCGGGAGGACCCAGGCAGGCCCTGGCCCGCTCTGCCTGCCGGCGAGAGGGGGCTTTGTCAGTCACAGAGTCTTGGTGGGGCGTTTTCTGGGCCAGCGGCCACAGGCCTCCACGGGGTGAGGGGCATCGCTCCTCACTCGCCTGGTTCCCGACCTCAGCTCCTCACACTGAGGGAGACCAGCTCCCAAGAGACCCTGGACCCTGGAACACCGGAATGGAGGGGAGGGTCACTTTGTCACTGGCCTGCTGCAGAGGGGCCCAGGAGCACGCTTCCTGGGGCTGGGTCCCCTGCTGGAATCGTATCACCTGAAGTGTGCACCTTCCTCGGGACCCCAAGGAAAAGGCTGAGTTGTCTCCTGTGGATTATGCGCTGTTTTCTGTACTTATTTAACCTCAAATAACCATTTTCAGAACTCAGTCTCTGCTCCCGATTTCGTTCAAAGGCCTCTTTTCAGTCTCAAGAAGCAGGAAGCAATATCCTTTCAAAAACCAACTCGCCACGTATTTTGGCTCATTAAATAAATAGTTTTACTCTGGACCCAGTTGATGTTTGAGGGAGTAAACAAGGGGTTGACTGCCCTGTTTGCAGCCCCTGTCCTCCCGGACCTCTGAAGTCCCTGGGAGGCACCTCCGCCTGGCACGCGAGTGGGGTCCGGCCGCCCCCCGCAGATACACACCTGAATCCTCACCGATTTCACAGAGGGTTAGAAATGGGCTTTTAATTTGCTGACATACCCTCTGCTCTGAGCCCCAAGCGGGGTGCACGGCGTGACACGCCCTGCAGAGAAACTGCCAGAAGGATGAAAAGTGCCACGGAAACCCCTGAGGGGGCAGGACGGGACGCGGCGCTGGGCAGGTCTCGACTTTCACTGTGGGCGTTTGAGCAAAGCGCTGACGAGCTGAGGTTCGCTGTCCACACCGTGCGCCCCGCGGGAAGGTGTGGGGCAGAGAAGAGCCGGGCAAGGTCACGGTGGCCGGCACAGGCGGGGGATCTCGTCCGCCCCGGGGCTGCACTGCACCGCCGGCGCCAGCCCCTTTCGAAGCCAGAAAGCCAAATCAGTACTTGTCTCCCCTTCTACCATTTGCTTCTCCCCGCCCGAGTGACTTTTCTGCTGACCCTCATTGACCCTCCACTGCCCCACTTAACCTTCTGGTGCCTTTGGTCTTTCTGCATGTTTGGACAGACCCACAGGGTACAAAGCCAAATGGCAGGTGTTACACAGAAACGTATTTCATTTAGTTTTTTAAAATAAACGTCAGATCAGTTACTTAAGTAGTCAAATGGTTGGTTTCATACCCTTGAGTAGAAATAACTGTAGGTATTGGAAGAATAAATAATTAAATTGGAAGTAGGAATCCAAAGAAGCAGAATAGACAAATAGTTGAAACATGTAAACAGATATCTCTCAATTTTTAGTAGTTTTTTATTTTGTTGTTTACACATTGATAAGTTGATTTATTATTTTTGGTGAATATTAATGGGATTCTTTAAGTGGTTCATTTTCTAATTCTTGAAGTGAACATGGAACTGGTTTATGGGATAATTTCTAACCCACACGAAAAGTTGTGTGTCATTAAATTCAGCTAACACACCAGAAGGACATAGTAGAAAGCAGATGAAGACCATAACCTAACATTCAAAAGGAGCTAAAAAGAAACAAAATGATAGGGCTTCCCTGGTGGCACAGTGGTTAAAAATCTGCCTGCCAATGCAGGGGACACAGCTTCGAGCCCTGGTCCGGGAAGATCCCACATGCCTCGGAGCAACTAAGCCCGTGCGCCACAACTACTGAGCCTGCGCTCTAGAGCCTGTGAGCCACAACTACTGAAGCCCACGTGTCACAACTACTGAAGCCTGCACGCCTAAAGCCTGTGCTCCACAACAAGAGAAGCCACTGCAATGAGAAGCCCGCACACCGCAACAAAGAGTAGCCCCCGCTCGCTGCAACTAGAGAAAGCCCGCATGCAGCAACAAAGACCCAACGCAGCCAAAAATAAATAAATTTATTTTTAAAAAAAAGAAAGAAACAAAATGATAGAAACCATGAAAGAACAACATAATTTAGAATTAGGACAACTTAGAAGTAAAGTGATTGGAGAAAGTGAATATTTGAAAACAGATGACCAAACTCAGGAAAGAATTTAAAATATTTTTAAAATTTAAAGAAGACTAAACCAGAAGCAACACAACTGTGAAAAATCACAACAGATATTGCCTTAAGAGAGATAAAAGAAACGAAGAATGTTTTTTAAACTAAAAAGTTCAGGAAGAGGAGGAAAGGATTGAAGAGGAAGGAATTGCAGAGAAAATGAGCAGAGACCCAGGGACACACGCCCCGAGGAAGGAATTGAGGCCACACACGAGAACCAATAGCACAAAGAAAACTTCCAGGAAGAAGAAAAGTCACTTGAAAACATGTATTGAAAGAGTTCATCGAGTCCTGGAAAAACAGCCCAGAGTGACCAGCCCTGAGGCACCCATCAACGGAATTAGTGAACTTTGCAGAAGGGAAATTACTTGGCCGTCAAGACAAAAAGACCAAGTCACTGGTAAAGGAAAGAAAATCAGTGTCATCTTTCTGCCAGATAATCAAGGAAAGAGAATAGAGGCCGGGACTTAAATCCAGCCAGACTGACCTCAAGTGTTAACAGAAGGGCCGAAGACTAGCAGTGTGACCCCCAGCCCTCAGGGGATGATTTTTGTGTCAGGAGCCCGTCCTGAGGAATCCACTGCAGCCGTGGTCAGCAACCATTCTCCTACAGGGATAGATGGTAAATGTTTTGGGCTCTGTGGACCAAGAGGCAAATTGAGCCTATTGTGTGGGTTCTTATGTGACCATTTAAAATATAAAAACCACTCTTACTGGGGGTCTCATAAAAATAGGCACTGGGCTGGATGCCGCCCATGAGTGGGTTCGCTGGTCTCTGTACTGGAGAGCTGGCCTCAGACAACCAGAAAGACCGGGGGGTACCCATATCAGGCTGGTTATCCAAATCAGAATTAAGATTTAGGATTTGGAATCTGGTTTTGGACTCAAGATTCTAGGCACAGAACTTGGAATCCAGAATCTGAACGCAGAACTTAAACCAATGAATTAAAAGCAGGATCCAGAATAAGGATTTGGAAATGTAGGCTGAACAGTTAGTGCCAATATTGACAGTATTTCTTTTTTTTAAATAAATTTATTTATTTTATTTATTTATCTTTGGCTGCGTTGGGTCTTCATTGTGGTGCGTGGGCTTCTTCTTGTGGTGGCTTCTCTTGTTGCAGAGCACAGGCTCTAGGCGCACGGGCTTCAGTAGTTGTGGCTCGCAGGCTCTAGAGCGCAGGCTCAGTAGTTGTGGCGCACGGGCTTAGTTGCTCCGAGGCATGTGGGATCTTCCCGGACCAGGGCTCAAACCTGTGTCCCCTGAACTGGCAGGTGGATTCTTAACCTCTGCACCACCAGGGAAGTCCTGACAGTATTTCTTAAACTTGTGAAACTTAATACTCTTTCCTTTTCATTTTAATATGGTTAATGAATTAACTTACTTGCACACCATAGTCTACTTTTTTCTTATAATGGCACCTTGATGAGGACACAAGACAGCTCCATCACCCCAAAAGCTTCCTTTGGGCTCCCCTTTTGTAGTCAAACCCCTCCTCCACCCCAAACTCCTTTCCGTTTCCCCATCTCTAAAGTTTTGTCTTTTGCAGAAGGTCATATAAATTTACCTTTTGAGACTGGTGTCTTCACCCAGCAGGACGTCTTTGGAGTCACCCAAGTTGTCATATGTATCAGTAGTTTTTTCCTTTTAATTGCTGAGTGGTAGTCCATCCGTGGACATCCATTCGCCTGCTGAGAGATACGAAGTTGTTTCCAGTTTTTGGTGATTATGGATAAAAAGCTACTATAAAGAGTCAGGTATAGATTCTTCTATGAAACAGGTTTTCATTTCTCCAGGGTAGATGTCTAGGGATAGATAGCTGAATCATATGGTAAAAGAATGTTGAATTTTAAAAGAAACCGTTTTAAAATGCCGTTTTCTGGAGCGGCTACACCACGTACTCTCCCGCCAGCAACGGAGGGCGTTCCAGTTGCTCTGAATCCTCACCAGCACTTGATCCTGTCACGTGTTCTGTTCTTCTTCCTTTCTTCTCTTTTTCCTTTTGTGCTGTACTAATAAATGCAGAGTAGAATCACACTGTGGCTTGAATTTGCACTTCCCTCGTGACTAACAATGTTGAACATCTTTCTATGTTCTTCATTGCCATCTACAATTCATTGGTGAAATGTCTGTTCAAATCTTTTGCCTTTATTAACTGGTTTGTCTGAGAGTTCTTTATACGGTCTAGATACAAGTGCTTTGTCAGATAAGTGCCTCACGAACATTTTCTTTTAGTTTGTAGCTTGTCTTTTCATTCTCTTAACAGTGCATTTTGTAAAGCAAAGGTTTTGGTTTTCATGAAGTCTAATTTATCCATTTTTCTCTTTTATAATTTGTGCTTTTGGTGTTAGATCTATGAATTCATATTCTAACCCAAAGTCAAAAACATTTTCTCCTTTGTTTCCTTCTAAAAGTTTTATAGCTTTACATTTTGCATTTAGATGTATGATCCATTTGAGTTAATTTTTATAGATCAACACAGATGTGTATATAAATGTTCACTTTTTTGCATATGGATGCCCAATTGTTTCAACATCATTTGTTGAAAAGACAACCCTTTCTCTGTTGAGTTACCTTTGCATCCATTATAAAAATCAATTGACCATGTTTGTGTGGGTCTATTTCTGGACCCTCTGTTTTTTCCCATTGATTTGTGTCTATCTTTTTGCCAGTACCACACTGTCTGTGTCACAGCACCTTTACGGTGAGTCTTAAATCAGGTAACATAAATCCTCCAAACTTGCTCTTCTTTTTCAAGACTGATTTGGCTAATCTAGTCCTTTGCGTTTCCGTATAAACTTTAGAACATGCTTCTCTTTATCTAGAAAGATCTTGCTGATGTTTCTATTGGAATTGCATTAAACACATAGATCGACTGGGGGAGAGCTGAGCTTTTTACCATGTTGAGTCTTCCAGGCCATGAACACATTATGTCTTCTTTGATTTCTTTCATCAGCATATTGTAATTTTCATCATACGGACCCTGTCATGCTTTATTAAGTGTATGCGTATTTTATTTTCTTTGGAACAATTATGAATGGCACTGAGGTGTAAGTTTTGGTCTCCATGTGTCTGTTGTTAGGGTATAAAAATGTGATTGATTTTTGTGTGTTGAGCTTGTATCCTGTGACATTGCCGAATTTGTTAGCCTTAGGTGTTTTGTTTTTTAAATTCGTTGATTTTTTATATAAACAATTATAACACCTACAAATAGATATGGTTTATTCCTTCCTTTCCAATCTGTAAGTCTTTATGCCTTTATCTTCTTTTGCACTAGGATGTCTAGTATGATGTTGAAAGGAGTGGTGAGAGGAGCCATCCTTTCCTTAATCCAGATTTTGGGGAGAAAGTATTCAGTTTTCTTGCCATCAAGTGTGATGTTAGGTGTACATTAAGGAAGCTCCCTTCTAGTCCCAGTTTGCTGAGAGTTTTTGTCATGGATGGATTTTAAATTTTGTCTTTTTTTCTGCATCATTTGAAATGATCATGTAGTTTTTCCTCTTCGTCTGTTAATGTGGTAGATTGTTCTGGTTGAATTTCAAGTGTTTATCCAGCCTTACATCCCACTTGGTCACAATGCATTATCATTTTTACATGTTGTTTAGTTCGATTTGCTAATATATTGTTGAGTATTTTTGCATCTCGGTTTATGAGGTATATTTCCATGCAGTTTTATTTTTCTACTGTCATTTACTTGATTTTGCTATCAGGATGATGCTGGCCTCAGAACATCAGATGGGAAGTGGTTTTTTTCCTTCTATCTTCTGGAGGAGATTGTACAGAGTTGGTTGTATTTCTTCTTTAAATATTCATAAAATTCACTAATGGAACTGTCTGTATCTGGAATTTTCATTTTTGGTTTTTTCACTATGAATTCAATTACTTTAATACAAAAAGGATTATTCGGGCTATTTAGTTCTTCTTGGATGAGTTTTGGTAGTTTGTATTTCAAATAATTGGTCCACTGCATCTAAGTTGTCGAGTGTATGTGCTGGAGCAGTTCATGATGGTTCCTACAATCCTTTAATGTCTGTGGAGTCGACAGGGCACCTCCTCTTTCACTTAATTTACGTCTCCTCTCTCCCTCTCTCATCGGTCTGGTTAAAGGTTTGTCAGTTTTATTGATCTTTTCATAGAACCAGCTTTTAGTTTCATTGATTTTTTTTTTCTTTATTGTCTTTGTGTTTTTAATTTCATTGATTCCTCTTATCTTTATTATTTCTTTCCTTCTGCTTGCTTTCAGTTTAACTTGGTCTTCATTTTCTAATTTCTTAAGGTGGAAGCTTACATTGTTCATTTCTAATTTTTTTCTGTTTTAAATATTTCTTTATTCTTTCTAGTTAAATACTTCTAATATAAGCAGTTAATTCTATAAATTTCCCTCTAAACACTCTTCAGTTTTGATATGTTACATCTTTATTTTCACTCAGTTCAAATAAGTTCCAATTTTGCTGAGATATCCTCCTTGACACATGGATTATCCAGAAGTGTGTTGTTTACTTTCCACATATTTGGGGAATTTTCCAGATGTTTTTCTGTTATTGATTTCTAGTTTAACTCTATTGTGGATTTTTTCTTCATTTTAAGTTTATTAAGGTGTGTTTTATGACCCAAGATATGTCTATCTTGGTGAATGTTCCATTGGTGCTTAAAAAGAATGTGTATTTTGATGTTGTTTGATGTAGTAGTCTATAAATGTCAATTAGATCCAGTTGGTTCATGGTCTTGGTCAGTTCTTCTATATCCTTGCTAATTTTCTGCCAACTTTTTTGTCAATTACTGAAAGAGGAGTTGTTACAGACTGAATTGTGTTTCCCCAAAATTTGTATTTTGAAGCCCTAACCTCCAACGTGACTGTATTTGGAGAGAGGATCTCTAAGAAGTAATTAAGGTTAAACGAGGTCATAAAGATGGGGCCCTAAGCCCACAGGACAGAAGAAAAAGACAGCAGATATCTCTCTCTCTGTCTCTGTCTCTCTGTCTCTCTCTCCACACAAGCACAGAGGAGGGTCATGTGGGGACACAGCAAGAAGGTGGCTGTCTATAAGCCAAGGAGAGAACTCTCTCTGTAACCAGCCCTTCCAGCACCTTGATCCTGGACCCCCGGCCTCCAGGCTGTGGGAAGGTAAATGTAGTTCAAGCTGCCCAGGCCGTGGTGCTGTGACAGCGGCAGGCTGGCTGAGACGGGAGGGTGGGGTCTCCAGCTACAGTGATGGGGTCGTCTATTCCCTTTCAAGTCTATAAGGTCTAGCTCATGTATTTTGAAGCTCTGCTGTCAGATGCACATGCATTTAGGATTATTATGTCTTGGTGACTTGATTGTTCTGTCATTACATAATATTCCTCTTTATTTCCAGTAATTTCTTTATTCTAAGGTTTATTTTGTAACTTCATTTTTTAAAATTGGTGTTTGTTTGGTGTCTTTTTCTATCATTTTACTTTCAGAGTCTCTGTATCTTTATATCGGCAGCAGGTTTCTGTAGACGGCGTGTAGAGAGCTCTTGTTGCTTTTATCCAGGCTGACCGTTTCTGTATTCATTGGATACTTAGAATATTTGCCTTTATTTTCATGGTTGACACGTTTGAATTTAGAGCCACCATTCTATTACGTGATCCCTATTTGTCTCCTCCTCTTCTCCCCCGTTTCCTGTCTTCTTTTGGATTATTGAAATAATTTTTAGTATTTCATTTTAATTTACCTGCTGGTTTAACTAAATCTGTTTGTGTAGTTTCTTCAGGGGAAACTCTAGGGGTCACTGTATCTACATTAACTTCTCCCTCTACTTATCAATCTAGTAGAATTAATATTTAAAGTGGGATCTGAAAAGCTTATCGCCTCTCTACCTTTTATGTTGTGGTTGTCACGTGTATTACACACATATCCACCTAATCCCTAACCCCAACCCTAACCCTAACCCTAACCTTAACCCCAACCCTAACCCTAACCCCTAACCCTAACCCTAACCCTAACCCTAACCGAAATTCTACGACTTCATGTTACAATTGCTGCTTTCAACCGTCATACATATTTTAAAGACACATCTATAAGCTGTCTACAATTTAAAATATAATGGTGTAGGTAGGTTATAAATACAGGAACGGAGGAAGGTATATCAGACAAATATCGATTAAATAAAAATCCTCCAATGGCCCTATCAGCATTAGACAAATTGACTTCAGGGCCAGGAACATCCATAGGAGTGACGAGGAGAAACCAACCACTGAGCTTGCCCAGGATCTGCCGCTTCGCCTGCCCGCCCTCCCTCCCTTCCTCCCTCTCTCCCTCCCTTCCATCTTTCCTTCCTTTAGCTCGAGTTCCCTCTGGGGACATGCCCTCTGCCTGAAGGATTCCTTGGTATACCTGTCAAAGCAGGTGTGCTGGCCACAGGCTGTCTTGGTGCTCCTTCTCCAGAGAAGGTCTTCATTTCCCTCACTTTGATGATGCTTTTGTGGGACACACAACTCTGACTTGATGGCCTTTCAGGTTTGGTGCTTTTTTTGTAAATAAAGTTTTTTTTTTGAAGTATAGTTGATTTACAATGTTGTGTTAGTTTCGGGTGTACAGCAAAGTGATTCAGTTACACACACACACACATATTCTTTTTCAGATTATTTTCCCTTATAGATTATTACAAAATATTGAGTATAGTTCCCTGTGCTGTACAGTAGGTCCTTGTTGTTTATCCATTTTATATATAGTAGTGTGCATATGTTAATCCCAAACTCCTAATTTATCCCTCCCCCCCTTCCCCTTTGGTAACCGTAAGTTTGTTTTCTGTGTCTAGGGTTTGGCGCTTTAAACATGTTCTTCAGCATCCTCTGGTCTCCATGATGTCTGATGAGAAACCCCAACCGTTTGAATTAATGTTCCCCTATGGGGAGTGGGTCATTGCTCTCTGAGTGCTTCCCAGCACTAACTTAATTAATTTAAATAAACACTATTTTCCCAGCAAACACTTCATGGAACACCTGTCACCTGTGACGGGGCAGGGGGGGAGACAGAGCTCCCGGTCTAGGGGTACAGCAAATGTGTAACAGATGATTGAAAATCAATTGCCCGCTCCGATCAATACGAGCCATCAATTCATCCTGCGGAAATTTGGGGAAAGCACAGTGTCGGGTCCAAGGACACCAGGTCCAGGTAGGAGAACCACCCCAGGCTTAAGCAGAAGGGGAAGCGCACTATTGTGGGTTGACACGTCCCACAAAGACGTGTTCAGATCCTGAGCCCCGGCTCCCTGAAGGTGACCTCATTTGGAAGTGGGGTCTTTGCAGGTGCAACTTAGTCAAGATGAGGTCCTACTGCATTAGGGTGGCCTGATAAGAAGAGGGAAACTTGGACCAGACACGCACAGAAGGAGGACAACCAGGTGAAGGCAGAGGCAGTGATCAGAGTGATGCTGCCACAAGCCCAGGAGCACCACGGACGCCGGCACCACTGGGACTGAAGGAGGCAGGAAGGGTCCTCCCCCGGAGCCTTGGGGGTAGCCTCTGGCCTCCAGCCTGTGAGAGAACAGACTTCTGTTGTTCAAGCCACCGGGTTTGTGGTAATAAGTTACAGCAGCCTTGGGAAACTCACACACATCTTTTCTTTATGTGTGTAGCCTCTGCTCCCTCAAGTCCCACAGGTCTGCTCCAGCCAAAGATACAGGGTCCCGCTGCTTGGTAACGAAGAGAAAGTTTCCCGTATGGGCCGTGTTGCTGTTTGGCAGGGCCTCATTGCTGCCTTGGGGAGGGTGGCTCTCCTGTCAGCAGGCACTCACCTCCGAGGAGCCAGAGAGTTTCTTGAGCACTGGACCGAATTGGATGGATAAGCGATCTGCCCGTGATGTCTGCTGCCTCTGATGAGGGGCCGCAGGAATGCAGCCAGACCCTGTGACATAGACGGTACATTAATGAGGACAGTGTTCTCTGTCACGGGAACCCAGCAAAGCCATGTTCCTATGGCCACAAGGAACAGGTCTGGGACACCTCACAAGGAAGAACATACAATGGCAACAGGCCAGCTGCACCTTTGACCACATACCCAGTGCAGGCAGAAGGGTTGGGAAATGCACAACGTCCTTTAAAAATTGCTCTGGAAAAAATCAACCAAGGGAATTCAACTTCCAGGAATGGAAGACTAGTTAACTTAAACCAACCCTGCTGCTAAGGACAACTGGAGAAGATAGACAAAATACAACCTATTTGGCTGAAGGCATTGGAGGCTAACACGACAGTGCAAAGATGACGAGCTGATAGCTGAGAGGAAATAAATCTGGGTAGGTGATCCTGCAATTTGAGGGCATGACTTCTGGGGCCATGCCAAGTCCAGAAAGAGTGGCTAATAGTCACAGCCATCCTTTTGAAAGCCCTCTGGGACCAGGGAGCAAATGTTGGCATCAGGACCCAGGGAATGAAGGCTCTGGTGTACAAGCTGTGCTTGGATTAAGAACCTGCACGGCAGCTCCTGAGGAGGAAGGTGGTCTGAGGAAAACAGCCCAGCTCTGAGTCATCTGTGTGGCCTAGAAAATCTCTCCTTGATACTGAATCAAAGTGATCCCACGTTGTTGGTGGCTCCAGGCTCTGTGAAGGAGCAAACAAAAATCTTCACTAGAGCAAGAAAACTTCTGCAAATTTCAGACAAGGTGCCTGCACACAATAAACATTAAGCAAGTACATGAAGAGATCATCTGAAATGAGCACAAACAAGCAGAAACAACTCACAGTAAGAAATCAACCCCCCACAGAGGTCCCAGGTATTGGAATGGTCGTGCAAAGCCTTTAGATAGTGGTGCTTACTATATTCAAGGAGACAGATATAAGATTGAAAATTTCAACAGAGAACTGGAAACTATCAAAAAATGACATAGCAGATTTGAATAAGAACCAAATAGAAATTCTAGAACTTTACTACAATAACTAAAAATTAAGAGCACACAAAAAATAAGTTTAACAGAAGATTAGCAACAATGAAAGAGAGATTCAGTAACTTGGAAGATAGTTCAGAAGAAATAATTCAGAGTGAAGTCAGGTGAGACCAAGAGGGGGAATACGAAGAAGAGAGGGTAAGTCACAGTGAGATGGTCTAAGATATGTATAATTAGAGCTGTACAAGAAAAGAGGGAAGGAACAGATCAGAATCAACATGGAAAGAGATAACAGCTGAGATATTTCCAAAAGTAGGTGAAGACACCAATCTACAAATTCAGGAATTCCAAAGAACTCCAAACAAAATGAATTAAAAACAAATCCAGGAATTCCCTGGTGGTCCAGTATTTAGGACTCCGCATTTCCACTGCAGGGGGCCCAGGTTCGATCCCTGGTCAGGGAACTAAGATCCCACAAGCCACGTGACAGGGCCAAAAAGAAATTTAAAAATAAATTAATGAATAAAAATTTTTTTAAATCCACAGCTTAGGCACATTATAGGAAAGCTGCAGAAAATAAAGAGGAAAATCATAAAAGCAGCTGGAGGACAAAGTAAGCTTACTTTAAAAGGAGCGGCACTTTGATAGCAGCACTTCTCGACAAAAAGAATGAAAGCCAAGGGCAATGAAATAATGTCTTTAATGCTGTAAGAAAGAAAAAATAACTCCCAACCTAGAATACTGTATTCGGTAAAAAAGTTATTCAAGAATGAAGTTAAATAAAAATATTTTTATACTAAAGATAAAAGAAAACAAAACTCCTGGGAGAACAACAAAGGTATTGCAAAGAAGTCAGGAAAACATGATCTTTTCAATAAATAGTGCTGGATCAATCTCATGTCTACATGGAAAACACTAAAACCCACCTGACACAGGGCCTCTCCTCTGAGCCCCAAGATGCCAGCCCTGGCAGCAGGTGCCCCTCCTCAAAAGTCTGAGCTTTAAAATTTTAACAATTCCAATCTTTTCCCTTTGTTCCCTCACCCACAGACATAGTAGCTGCTTCTGGCAGCTTCTTTCTACAGGATACCTTTCAGTTACCTGGTAAACTTCATACCCAGTTAACAATGCTTTATATTCAATTGTCTGTGTTCAAATATTGTTGTGGTCGCTGTTTCCTGACTGTGCCCTCACTCACTGACACACAAGGTTTATTACTAGTTATCATTGACTAAAAAGGTAATGTATATTTTCAAATATAAAGTGAAATTTCATTATAACCCATCATTAAAAGTGAATATTCTTAATAAGAAAATTATTCTTTTAGGATGTGAAGGGAACACATCTAATTATACCTAATACTTTCCTTCTGGGGACAAGAGACTCTGACGTGAGGTGGTCCTTTCTCCGATCCTCTGGCTGCTTTTTTTCCTTTATTCATCTCTCATACCCTGACTCGGCTTCCTTCTTGATTGTTCCAAATTTTGCCCTCACAGGCTAAGATCCCCACTGCTTTCCTCTTACTTTCACTGTGGAACGATAAATTCATCTATAGTTTTTGGAAAATACTAGGTCTATGATTCTTCATTCACTCATTAAAAAAGCATTTATCTTCCCAAGAAATTTTTCTAGATTCTTCTTAAAAGCAAAGTTTGTGGTTTTTTCTTAGAAATTGTGTGGAGTGAAACAGAAATGGGAGTTACTTCTATCACCAGATAATTATGTTTTTGTATCTGGGCAAGTTTCTGCCTCTCTCTGCAAGGTGGGTTCCTTCTGCAGAAAAAGACAAAAATTAAACAGTGTAACTGTTAAGATCTTGCCAGATGTATGATCTTTTGCTCTAAAACTTAGCACAACATTAGAGACACATCAGGCAGCCAATAAATGTTAATTTAAAATAATGGAAATGCACTTGAATGTGCTCGCTGTGCTGTGGCAGCCCCCTCGGTGGCCCGCGATGCCCCCGCCCAAGCTTCACACCTTGCGCAGTCACCTCCCTCACACACCGGGTGGGCCGTGTGGCCCAGGACACAGCAGGTCTGAAGGGGCGTCACTCTGAGCTGGCCTGCGGAAGCCCGTGTTCCTACCTGAGCGCCCCCCCTGGGGTCTCGGCTCTGGGTGGTGCCCCACAGCCTCCGGGGCAGAGCTGGCGACTCCTGCCAACCTGTGTGTGGGAGCTGGGGGGCGGATCCACCAGCCCCCCAGTGAGCCTCCAGGTGAGGCCGAAGCCCCCGCCGAGAGCCCCTGAGGCAGAGCAGCCAGCCAACCCCCAAGTCCTCACCCAGGAGCCGGGGGAACACAGTGTCTGTTGTTTCCAGCTGCTAAAGTTTGGGGGCAATTAGTTATGGGACAGGTAACTGACACTCTTCTCCGCAGGCGGTTTGGGTGGAGCCGCGGAGCTCAGGGGTTTGAACTCTGGACAGTGTTCCCCCTCGAGTATGAGTGGTGACTTGGGAGTCGTCTTTCTTCAGAGAAAAAACAACGTGTTCCCAATTGCATTATTTATGACTTAGCAAAGCAGTGGCATGACAGCAAAACAAGGATATAGATCACAGTGTCCTAAGGAGTAGCTGTCAAAGTGCCTGGATCAGGGCTCAGCGCCGGTTCTGAGATGCTTCCTGAAGGCCCAGGAACAGGTGGCACAGAATGACACCTCTCCGAAGGTGAGAACCTTCCGAGCCATGAACAGCAAGGTGGCCGCCACACCCCTGGCATGTTGACTTGTGGACCCAGAACAATGCAGGCCTCCGCCTTCCGACCTGGAAGGGCTCTGGGTCTGCAGCCGCTCCAGTGGGTGTTGCTGAGAGATGAGCCCCAGCACCTCCCCGTGAAGAGGATGGGCACGGGTGGTGTCTCACTCATTTTTATTCCAGGGATATAGACCGAAAACCTCTCCATTATTTAAGAATCTAATATCCACAAACGTTTCATAGCATTTCTAAAGTTAATAGGTCACAGAGCAGTGGTAATGTTTCCCACTCTTTGCCCCCCAAAATGACAGGGATGACAATGGGGAACCTTCAAGACACTGAGACAGGCGGGGAGGGGTCTGAGGCTGCGCACGGGGTCCCTCCTGGGACGATGCAAGTTGCACGTCTGAGAAGCCCTGCGGCGGAGAAGCTTGCTAACTTCGCTCAGTGCCACCTCGCTGGTCGGGGTTCTCACCCCATGCCTGAGACCACACATTCCAGGGGAAACAGAATAACCACTGCACATAGAAACGATTCTGTGCCCATCTTTTCCTGACACCTAGTTAAGCAGGTTAGAGAAAGAAACTTGAAGTGTTTCCCTGGGTGGAAAAACATGAAGACAGAGGAGGATGGAAAGGCCCTAATGGGACGAAGAGAGTCTGCTCTGCAGCATCTAACTCTGTCTTTTTCTTTCAGCCTTTACTCCAGGGGGTCACAGGACATCAAGGCCGTTGGAACCTCGGTTACCCTGGGAACGTTCCAACCCCCCGTTGCCATCGAGGGCGAGTTGCAGGATTCAAGGCTTTGGGGCTGGGAGGTCACGCTGGTCAGATCAGGCAGCACCAGCCGGGAGGACAGCATCTGGTCATGGCACAGCGTGGCCCCAGCCGCCCCGTGTCGCACGCAGTGGCCTGGCCCCCGTGGCCTGTCTCGCGTGGCCTGTCTGTACTGGTAGAGCTTTCAGGGAGCAGCTGAGTCAGGGCAGGCACAGCACTGGAGACAGCCCAGCACGGAGCAAGTGTGTGTGAGCTGTCCCGTGTGTTTCTCGTTCTGCTTCAATTTGCACCTTCTTTCCAAAAGCGACACTGAAGCACACATACTAAAATCGGGGTCCCACGAAGGTTAGCGAGCCCCACGCAAGGTGGCGGGCACACCTCCTCTCAGCCACCTCTAGCTCATGCCTGTGGGATGGCACCCGCTCCAAGGGGGTGGCTGAGGCCGGGCACCCCAGCTCCCCTTGGAAGTCACCCCCTTCTCACCTGTTCCCTGTGCACTTGCCAAAGCAGCTCCGGGAAACCTGAGGTCACCTCCAGAAAGCAAGCTGAGGGATCAAAACAAAGGTGTCAGAGCAGGTCTGTCCCAGGTGGGAACAGACTCACAAGCAGGACAAGAGTGTTCATACACACAGATGTGTGCTTGCACTCATGTGTGTGTGTGTGTGTGTGTATGTGTGTGCAAGTGAGCTTTGAAAATAGAAGACAGCCAGGTGGGGTCAAGGTGGTGGGGCAGGAAGACCCTGCGTTTGCCTCCGGCCAGCACGCCAAGACTACCGCCATTTACAGAGCAACTGTTGTTAAGAAAGACAAGAGTCCAGCAGAAAAGATCTTCTACAACTAAAGGTATAAAGGAGGAGCCACGCGGGACGGGTAGGAAGGGTGTGGATGTGGTACAGGCACGCCGCCCTCCCCAGGTGGGCGACCCACAAACAGGAGAATAATTACATTGCAGAGGTTCTCCCAAAGGAGCGAGGGGTCTGAGCCCCACCTCGGGCTCCCCAGCCGGGGTGTTCTGCACTGGGAAGATGAGCCCCAGAACTTTCTGGAGACCCAGAGGGCTGGGGGATATAGGGACTTCACTCTTAAAACACACAAAATCTCACAGGGCCCAGGGCGGAAGCCGGAATTTGAAAGGAGCCTGGGTCAGACCCACCTGCTGAACTTGGAGAGCCTCCCGGATAGGCAGGAGGCCACTGGCACTTGCCCTGGGGACACAGACGCTGGAGGCAGCCACTTGGGGAGCTCCTTCTACCACATGGACTCTGCTGCCGGCAAACTCCATTGTGGAATCCTCTAGCTCATTAGCCTCAGGACCCAGCCCGCCCCGCCCACCAGCCTGTAGGCACCAGTACTGGGATCCCTCAGTCCAAGCAACTAACTGGGTGTGGACAGAGCCCCACCCACCAGCAGACAGGCTGCCTGGAGACCCCCGGAGCCTACAGCCGCCCCTGGACACAGCCCTGCCCACCAGAGGGTCCAGGACCTGGCCACACACCAGTGCACAGGTACTAGACCTGGGAACCCCAGGCCCTGCAGCCAGAGACCCCAGGACCCAGCTCCACCCACCAGTGGGCAGGCCCCAGCCCCAGGACAACTGCAGCCCTGCAGCCTGCTATGGCAGGACACAGCCCACCCACCAGCAGGCCAGCACCAGCCCTGGGACCAACTGGCCCCAGCCCCGCCCACCAGCAGGCTAACACAAGCTTCAGGACACCCTGGACCCTGCAGCCAGCTGTGTCAGGAACCGGCCCCCCTCACCAATGGGCCAACATGCTCTGGGACCCCCGGGCTATACAGCCAGAGGCCCGGGGACCCAGCTAGGCTCCTCAGCAGACTGGCAGTAGCTCCAGGACCAGCCTCATCCACTAGCAGCCCAGCAGCAGCCCTGAGACTCCGGGACTCCAACCCTGCCCACCAGTGGGCCAACAAACCAATGCCAGGACACCCAGGGCCCTGCAGCTAGAGAACCCAGGGCCCAGCTCTGCCCACCAGCAGGCCAACACCAGCTCTGAGATACCTTGGACCCCACAGCAAGCCATCCTGGGATCCAGCCCCACTCACCAGTGGGCCAGGACCAGCTTTGGGACGCCCTGGACCCTACAGCCAGCCATGTCAGGAACTTACCCACCAGCAGGCTGATACTAGATCTGGGAACCCCGGGCCTGCAACCACCCCTCCCAGAATCCAGCTCCGCCCACCAGTGGGCAGCACTAGTCCTGCACCTTGTGACCTGGCCTGGCAATCAGTGGCCAGCAGCCTCTGCACAAGGCAGAGCCTGGCAACCAAACAGACCAGGGGCCAACCAAGCCTACAAACGACCCACGTAGTCAGCCTATCACAACAGGACCCATGCAGCCACATAGGAGGCATCCCTAGAGGATATAGGTCTGGTGACCAGAGGGGAGTGTGCTGCTGGGACACTTAGGACATCTCCTACAAAAGGCCACTTCTCCAAGGTCAGGAAACATAAGCAACCTACCAGATACATAGAAACAAAAACAGCAAATTAGTCAAAATGAGGTGACAGAGAAACATGTTCCAAAGGAAGGAACAAGATAAAACCCCAGGAGAACTAAGTGAAGGGGAGATAAGCAATCTATCCAAGAAATAGATCAAGGTAATGATCATAAAGATGATCAAATAACTTGGGAGAAGAATGGATGCACAGAGTGAGAAGTTAAAAGTTTTTAACAAAAAGTTAGAAAATATAAAGAACAACCAAACAGAGATGTAGAATACAATAACTGAAATGAAAAATACACTAGAAGGAATCAAGAGTAGACTAAATGATACAGAGGAACAGATCAGTGAGCTGGAAGACAGAGTAGTGGAAATCACTGAAGCTGAACAGAAAGAAGAATGAAAAGAAATGAGGACAGTTTAAGAGACCCCTGGGACACCATCAAGCACACTAATATTCTCATTATAGAGGTCCTGGAAGGAGAAGAAAGAGAGAAAGGGCCAGAGAACATATCTGAAGACATAATCACTGAAAAGTTCCCCAATCTGGGAACGGAAACAGATATCCTAGTCCATTCCTGTGCAGAGAGTCCCATACAGGATTAATCCAAAGAGGAACATGCCAAGACACATAGTAATAAAAATGGCAAAAGTTAAAGGTAAAGAGAGACTATTAAAAGCAGCAAGGGAAAATCAACAAATTATGTACAAGGGAATAAATTATATGCAGAAACTCTGCAGGCCAGAAAGGAGTGACGTGACATATTTAAAATGATGAAAGGGAAAAACCTACAACTAAGAATACTCTACCTGGCAAGTCTTTCATTCAGATTTGATGGAGAGATCAAAAGTTTTACAGACAAGCAAAAGCTAAAAGAATTCAGCACCATCAAACCAGCTTTACAAGAAATGTTAAAGAAACATCTCTAAGTGAAAAAGAAAAGGCCACAACTAGAAACATGAAAATTATGAAAGGAAAAATCTCATTGATAAAGGCAAATATACAGTAAAGGTAGTAAACCAACCACATATACAGCTAGTAGGAAGGTTAAAAGACAAAAGTAGTAAAATCATCTATATCCACAATAAGTAGTTAAGGGATACCACAAAACAAAAAGATTCAAAATATAATGTCAAAACAGTAATCATGAAGGGGGCAGAAAATTGTAGGGTTGTTAAAATGCATTTGAACTTAAGAGATCATCAACTTAAAATAATCACGTATATATACAGATCGCTATATAAAAACCTAAGGATAACCACAAACCAAAAATCTATAATATATATACAAAAAAGAGAAAGGAACCCAAACATAACACTAAAGTTAGTCATCAATCACAAGGGAAGAGAAAAAAAGAAAATGAAAGGAACAAAAAAGACCTACAAAAACAGCCCCCAAAACAATTAACAAAATGGCAATAAGTACATACCTATCAATAATTATTTTAAATGTAAATAGACTAAATGCTCCAATCAAAAGACACAGAGTAGCTGAATGGATATAAAAACAAGGCCCGTATATATGCTGTCTACAAGAGACTCACTTCAGAGCTAAAGACACACACAGACTGAAAGTGAAGGGATAGAAAAAGATATTCCATGCAAATGGAAATCAAAAGAAAGCTGGAGTAGCAATACTCATATCAGACAAAATAGACTTTAAAACAAAGACTGTTACCAGAGACAAAGAAGGACACTACATAATGATCAAGGGATCAATCCAAGAAGAAGATGTAACAATTGTAATTGTATATGCACCCAATGTAGGACCACCTAAATACATAAAGCAAACATTAGCAGACATAAAGGGAGAAATTGACATTAGCATAATAATAGTAGGGAACTTTAACACCCCACTTACATCAATGGACATATCACTCAGACAGAAAATCAATAAGGAAACATTGACCTTAAATGACACATTAGATCAGATAGACCTAACTGATTTCTACAGAACATTCCATCCAAAAGCAGCAGAATACACATTCTTTTCAACTGAACATGGAGCATTCTCCAGTGTAGATCACATGCTAGGCCAGAAAACAAGTTTCAGTGAATTTAAGAAAATAGAAAATATCCAAAAATAAAATATAAAATGCCATGTTTTTTCATCCCAGTGCCACCCGCTGCACTAAAGACCTGTCCTGAAGCACATTGCTATCTCCACAGCTCAGTTATTTCTTGGATCCAACTCACATCCCCTGTGCCACATGCAGTGATCCTGCTTTTTTTCAAGCACTTGAATCTGTAACCAGGAGCCCTCAACTGATGCAGAATGTCCTGCATCTGGACATGCAGGTGGGGTTTAAACACGTTCACCACCTCAATGATTAAGCAGGTGCAGGAGAATCTGTCTTTGTTATCTCTTTATCTTCACATCCTAGGAAATACAGTGTGGTATCTGTGACAGATTTTCTGTTTGATGGTATGTCTGAAGAATGTTTGAGTTATTACTTCTATAAGAAAGAAATAATTTTTAAAAGTTGACAAAAACAATGATTACCATTAGGAGGCATTAGAAGGTAGTGGGAAACACCTAACACCAAGCTTTGAACTTAATGCACCCACAACCTGATCTTGGGCGAATTACCTGAACATATAATGTTCATATAACGTTTAACCTCGCTCTCCACAGTCCTGGGGTTAAGTGAGATCAGAACCAGTCTAACGCTTCCACTTTTTTCATAACACAGGCAACCTCGGAGGTACTGTGGGTTTGGTTGCAGACCACCGCAATAAAGCAAGCTTCACAATAGAGAGAGTCACACAAACTTTTTGGTTTCTCATATGAAAGTGCATGTGAAAGTTATGTTTACATCGTACTGTAGTCTGTTAAGTGTGCAATAGCTTTATGTCTAAAAAAAGAATGTATATACCTTAACTAAAAGTAGTTTATTGCTAAAACATACTAACCATCTTCTGAGCCTTCAGTGACTCATAATCTTTTTGCTGGTGAAGGATTTAAAGTATTTTGAGAATTACCAAAAAGTAACAGAGACAGTAAGTGAGCAAATGGTATTGGAAAAATGATGCTGAAAGGCTTGTTCAATAGAGGGTTGTCACAAGCCTTCAATCTGTAAAAATCGCAGTGTCTGTGAAGTGCAATGAAATGGATTGCAATAAAGCGAGGTCCGCCTGTATGAGCCATGAGCTGCCCGTCGTGCGAAGCTGGTGAGGCTCTCCACCTGGCGAGAGGACGGGCTGAGGCAGGGGTGGGGGGACTGGAAAGGCCCTGGGCCGCCTGAGAGCCGCTGAGGGGGAGCAGGCGCCAGCCGGGCCCCCAGGGCAGAAAAGGCGCCAAGGGAGGACATTTGGAGGCACACGTGAAACGGAGCGTCTCGGGCTGGGGGCCCTGGAGAGAAGCAGCACTGCTAGCGTTATGGGGCCCCTCGTGGGGCCTGACTCCCCGCCTACACTGCTGCCCCGCTTTGCAGCCATCCTGCCCCCCGGAGGCCGAGGCGCGGGGCCTGGGCTCTCACCCAGAAGGCTCAGCAGGTGTTCAGCAAGCAGTCTGCCTGTCACTTTCCGGTGTGTCCTTCCAAAGTTTGTTTATGCAAATGTAAGCAAACGTATGAGCACGTCATTCATCACCCTCCCCCGCTTTACGCAAAAGGCCGCACGGTACAACAGACCGCTATTCCCCACCTGTTCTTTTCCTGATGAGAGCGCCCGGAGCTCTGCAGGACGGGTTTGAACTGGGGGTTGGTCGACGCCGTTCCAGGGCGTCCGAGCGAGCCAGCCCCAGCGGGTCCCGCTCAGTCACGGAACCACGGTGCGCCCGCCCTCGCCCCCCGCGTGGGGACCCCGTGTGGCCCGACTATCCCCATCTTACAGATGAGGGAGCCGAGACAGCGTTCGGGCCTGCCGAGGGCTCACAGCTAGGAAGGGGCAGAGCCAGGATTCAAGCCCAAAGCTGTTTGTCCCCAAAGCCCACACCCTCTCCCTTGAGCCTCTGGACTTCTCTCGTCCACCCCCTCGTCTGTCCACCGCCCACCCACCCTTCTGTCTAACCATCCAGCCATCAAGGGCTCATGGGTGCCACTCCCTGGACCAGCCCTGACGGTACAAACCCCGCAGCCAGAGCGACCTCCCTGACACGCAGAGTGGCCACGCCCTGTGTGAAACCCGCAACGGTTCCCATCGCCTGCCTGCAGCGGAGGCCCCGGCCCTCCCGGCCAGGTGCCCCTCCTCTCCCACTTCATACTCCGGACCCGCCCCACCCCCTCCTGCCTCGGAAGGCGCTGCCCTGTCCCTGTCCCACACTGGAGCACACCTCTCCTCACCCCAGCCTCACCCACCGCCAGACCCATGCACCCTCCGCCGCTGCGGCATCGGCTTCCCTTCTCCGATTTCCAAACCTTGATTTTCCTCTGGGCTGCCTCTGCCCTCTCTGTCCACGTGTTTCCAGGGGCACCAGGGTGGGCGCCCACCTCAAGCTGGTTGAGTGAGAGTCTGAAGCAAGACCTGCTGACTCTTAGGAAAGAGGCAGTGTTTGTACCAGATTTTGGAGCTGGGATCGCTTTGCCACTACTTGGGAGAGCCCACCTCTCTGTGAGAACACCGCATCGTGAGAACACGACAACAGAGAGGAAAATGGCTAAGAGATGGACTGGGGCAGATTTGTGAACTTATCACTTAAGCACCTGGATCCAGCCACGTCTGAATGAATTGAGGCTGCCCCAGAGTTGGAGCAGGAGGTCATCACAGCTTCTCTAGAGCATCTGCCAGAGATGTGCTGACTAGTGGCGCAGCTTGCTTTCTGTACAAGTTGAAAACAGCGGAGTTCTGTCCTACAATTCCATCTGTGGCTTCAACAACAAAATGTCAAAATGAGTTCTGTCCACAACTTGAAAAACCACCTTAAAAACAGGCATGCCATTCCAAGAGGAAACACACGTCACTAATTCACACAGTGACTATAGGTTGTAAATCTGCTTTGAAAGTACAGTTATAAATGGTGCACATTTGGTTTTCCTTGGACCCCACCCATCTACCCTCCACCCAGCTCCTTCAGTATGGTTTCAAAAGACCTGCAGGTGTGACACCTTCCACACCTGCCCAGGTGGCGGGGGCACAGGGCAGCCACCCCATCAGGAACGCTGAGGGTGAGGGCCACTGGAGCTTGCCATGCAAATGGCATTGCTTTGTTTATTCTCTTCCTGCCTTTTAATTCTGTAGCCAACAGGAGCATAATACCCGTGTGAAGGCTCAGGAATTGGAAATATTAAGTATCAGCAGAAATTGAAGGATTAAGAGCAGGGAAGGGAACACCTTATGCTTGGTGTCACGTGAATGCCTTAGTAGGGCAGAGCAGACGTAAAGAAATCTTTAAAACACACATATACAGAGACTGGGTGAAATTCAAAGCAAGTAAGAGCTTATCAGAGGAGGAATCTGCCCACAGATTTAAGGATTAGGACAGAAGGACGCGGTGTTTGCCCACGTACTCCATTACCTCTGTGTTGCTCTCACGCCCGGCGGAGAAACCCACGCTGGCTGGCCCTCTCAGCGGTCCTGGGCCTTCCTCCAAGGTCCTCATCCCGCGAAAGGAAGTGAGCGCTCCCGCTGGGCCGCACTCACACCGCGGCCATCCAGTGAGGAGTCTGAGGGCAGAACAGCCTCAGAGGCCATGGGTCACACGTCCCGATCACAGCCAGCACCATGACGTCCCCAAACCCACGTCCTCAGAGAGAGGCGACGAGTGCCCCAGGCCACGGCCCTCAGGGAGCCCACCTCTCAGACGCCCCCTCCAACTCCCCCGACCCCAGAGCTTTAGGGCGAGGGCACAGACCAGGGTCAGCCCATCTTTCTCGACCCTGAGAATTCAGACAGATATCCCCAAATAGTTGTCTACAAGTACTGATAATATTTTAGGCCTCCTTAATTCCATTGAGGAACGGGATGGCGATAAGGAAATAAAAGTGTGACGGTGGACGACGGTCGAGCACGAGGGATAAGAGCTTGAGTCCCAGCGCAGCCTCTGTGCAGCTGTGTGACTCTGGCCGGATCTAGCAGCCTCTCTCTGCCTCAGTTTCCTAACCTAAGCGTGAGGATGCAGCTGCTCCCTGCGTCCCAGGCTGAGCCACCAGGGACACCGGCGCCATTGCTATTGAAGGGCTGCTTTTTGAATCAGGGTTCCCTCCCACCCAGCCCGTCTCTGCCCTTCCTCCACCCCAGATTCGTCTGACCCTCTGGGCTTACAGCTGGGATCGCCTGGAGCCTAGAGTCAACTTGGGTAGAATTGACATCTCATCAATAATGAATGTTCTAATCTGTGAAGGCGATTTCCCATGCCTCTGATCAAGACGCCCTGCATACCTTTTGTTAAATTTAGTCCTAAGTATTTTAGAGTTTTGATACTATTAAAAACGGAATAAGTCAATATTTTTGTTTTCAAGTTATTTGCTACTACATAGATACATAACTGATCTTGAATTCTGAGACACAGCTAAGCTCTTATTAATTCTAGTAATTGTTGTGAAGATTCCTTAACATTTTCCATGTTAATAGTTGCATCATCAGTGAATAGTTAGAGGTAGTTTTACTTTTTCCTGGCCAATCTTTATTCCTTCTATTTCTTTCTTGCTTTACTGCTCTAAGACCTGCAGTAAAGTGTGAAATAGACATGGTTAGAGCAGGCTTCCTTTCCTTGTCCCTGGTCTCAGAGAAGCATTCAATATTTTGCCACTAAGTACAATGTTAGTTGTAGGTTTTACGCTGATGCCTTTGCTTGCTGAGAACTTTTATCTTGTATGGTTTTTGAATTTTGGTAAATGCCCTTTCTGCTCCTATTATGATTTTTATATGGGTTTCTCCTTTATTTTTTCAGTATGGAGAACTCCATTGATTTGATTTTCAAATACTAACCTAGTCTCACATTCATTCCTGGAAAAACCCTACTTTGTCATGATGTATATAACCTTTTTCATATATTGCTGGATTCATTGGCCAGTATTTTGTTTACATTTTTAGCGTCTCTTTTCATGAAGCTGTTCATCTGTAACTGTCATATCTTATACTGTCTTTGCCTGGTCTGGACATCACAGTTTAGCTAGTCTCACGAGTCAGGTCGGGAAGCATCCTCTTCTCCCTGGTTTGGGAATGGTTTATGGAATACTGCCATTATACCTTCATTAGCTATTTCATAGAATTCATTTGAAGCCACCCGGCCCAGGCGTTTTCATTGTGAAAAGGTTTTTGATAACAAATTCCATTTCTTGAATAAATAAGGTGTTGTCTATAATAGTGTTCAGTTCATTAAAGTTCTTGCCCAGGAAATAGGGCCGTTATGATTGTCTGTCTCACTTGCTGTCAATCTTGGTAAGTTGTGCTTTTAACAGAATTTGTGTATTATATAAATTGTCAAATGTATCAGTATAAGATTGTTCATAGTGTTCCAATATTGTCCTATTAAAACCCATAGAATTTGTAGTGATATTCTCTCTTATATTCCTGATCTTGGTAATTTATGATCATTTTTTCCTTTGACCATCATTTTCTTCCTTCTACTTATTTTGGATTTAATTTACTCATCTTTTTTGAACTTCCTAAGGTGAATTCTTAGATCTTTCTTTGAAAAAAATTTTTTTCTAATGTGAGCATTTAAGGTTATAATTTTCTCTTTAAGCTCATCTTTCGCTCATTTTACAGATTTGATATGTTATATACTCATTACCACTCAGTCTCAAATATTTTCTAATTTCCCTGGTGATTTTTTTGACCCATGAATTATTTTAAAGTGTGTTCTTTAATTTACAAATATTTGTGTACAATCATTATTGATTTCTAATTTAACTCCATTGTGGTCAGAGAATATACTCTCTAAGATTTCACATATTGGAAATAATTGAGACTTATTTTATGACCCAGCATATGATCTATAGTACTTTTAAGTTCCAGAATTACCATTTGGTTCTTTTAAAAAATCACTTCCATTTCTCTGTTGAGACTCCCTGTTTATTCATTATGATTATATTTTCCTTGAATTCTCTGAACGTATTAAAGTTCTAATTTCACCATTTGTCACTGCCTGCCTACCAGGTAGGTTTCTATTGACTGCTTCTTCTTGTAGTGACAGTTAACGGTTCCCGTTTCTTTGCATGTCTAGTAACTTTTATTGTAAACTGTTGTACACCTGTCATTGTGCCAGTGTGTTGTAACAACTCTGAATTTTGTGATTTTCATCCGATGAGTGTTCACTTGTCCTAGCGGGTCGCTTGCCTGACTGAACTCAAACAGCAGCTCTGTCCCCCTTCCGTGAGTGGCAGCGCCCCTGCTCAGTTCTTCCAGCTGTTGCCTTTCTTCATGGGACCCTTGGCATCTTCCCCGCAAAAGCAGTCAGGGACCAGCTGAGGATTTGGATGGAATTTGCACACAGATTTGAGCTCCCTCCTTTTTGTGATTTTAGCCTTCATTTCCTGGCATCTGGCTCTTCCATCCAGCAAGGCTGCAGCTTTCTCTTGGGTTACAGCAGCCCCACACCACATAGCCAAGTGTGTCCTTAGCCGAAAGCTGTACACGTGTGAATCTCACCTGTTGCAGTGCCTTCTTCCAAGGATTGTCTGTGTCTAAGTCGCCCTCCAGTGTCTTCGACTAGTGTTTCATATTTTTTCCAGAGTGCATAATTATTATCTGTGGGAGAGTTACTCTGATCAAGCTACCCTGCCATTTACGAAGCTTAGCTCCCCACATTGTTTTTATTCACTGCAAAGTTTTCCTTCTAAAATAATTGATACTGTTCACATTTACTAATAGGATTTACCAATTTCCTTCCCTTCTCTTTTTTTATCCCACTCCTTCCCGAGGAAGTGTATACTTGGTGCTTATTTCTGGGAAACTCTAAGACTTATACACAGATTGCACATTTTAGGACATGACAATTTCGGATGACATTCCAACCTACATTAGATCTATTTTTGAGTCCTTTCAGTAAGACGAGACACCGAGAGAGACAACGAAGGTCTCACTGTCCCTTCCTTTCTTCCAAGACAATGTCGAGCCCATCCTCCTGCGATTGCCAAAGGCGAGATATTCAAGGTCCTGAGCGAGGTGGTGCTGGGGTGATGGATCGGCACAGAGGAGAGTCCCACAGTCTAGAGCCAAGCTTGGTGGGAGCACCTGGGCGTCTGTCCCAGAAGGAGGAGGTGCTCTGGCCACTCTCAGCATCCTCCTTAGGAACCTTGTGACAGAGCTCTCTTTCTTCATTTGGGAAACTCAAGCGCGGGTCTCTTCTTGTTTCCCTTTGAGGTATATGTGGTGAGGGTGCTATTGGAGGAGTCTCAGAGCCAAGGAGAGAAGTGCCTCCCTGGACCCACGAGGCCACGTCGTGGAGGTCTCCCAGCTCCCAGCCCTGCAAGCCCACAGACCCCAGGCTTTGGTGTCCCTTGTCCAATGCCGCGTGCAAAGGGATCCGTTTGTTAGGGGCACGCCTACTTGTTCATAAGACCCCAAACCCAGATCTAACGTACAGCCAACCTAATATCTCTGGTCACCATGTCCCAATCAAACTGGGACAACTGCTCACCTGGGAATGGTTAATACCACAAGCCTCCAGGATGAAGGAAATGATACGGCAGGAGGAAATGTTTCTTTTAATGGTTGAGAGAGGATTCCCAGAGACAGTGGAGGAGCAAACCCCAGGACTCTGTCCCCCACCTGGACGACATCTCACTGGCCCATCCCCCAGCCTCCTGAAGAAGCCACACATTGCATGCAGAGCATGTGGGAGAAGGACCCTGAGCCCAGACATCAGGGACCTGTGCTCATCGCCACCTCCTGCTCCTGATCACAGGGGTGCAGACAGAGGGGGTGCCAGTGTGGCAACCCCCCCTCTCTGACTGGAGGGACTTCCAGGGGATTTAAAGGGCCATTGCTTTCCCTCCTTCATAGCTATAGAATATACACACAAGGAAATGAGAAAGAAATGTAAAAGTTACACTACAAAAAATCAACTAAACACGAAATAAGACAGGAAATGATGGACTAAAGTCTATAAGGCATATAGAAAACAAATAGCATAATGACAGAGTAAGTCCCTCCTTATCAGTAATTACTTTATATGTAAATGGATTACACTCTCCAATCAAAAAGCAGAGATGAGCAGAATGGATAAAAACTCATGATTCAATGATATGCTGCCTACAAAAGAATCACTTTGGATCCAAAGACACAAATAGATTGAAAGTGAAAGGACGGGAAAAGTTATTCCATGTAAACCGTAACCAAAAGAGAGCAGGGGTGGCTGTACTAACAACAGACAAAACAGACTTGAAATCAAAAAGGTTATAAGCGACAGAGAAGGAATTTTATATTAATAAGAGGTTCAACCCAGTAAGAAGATACAAATACAAACTTTTACACACCTAATGACAGACCATCAAAATATATGAAGCAAAAATTGACAGAATTGGAAAAACAGACGGTTCTACAATGATGGCTGGAGACTTCAATATGCCGCTCACAATAATGAACACAACAACCAGACAGAAGATCAGTAGGGAAATGGGACTTGAACCTCACGACCAACTAACTAGATCTAACACACGTATACAGAACACTTCACCCAACACAACAGCACACACAGTCCTCTTAAGTGCACATGGGACATTTTCCAGGACAGACTATAGGTTAGGCCATGAATTAAATCTCAATAGATCATAAAAAGTATCTTCTCTGACTACAGTGGATAAAGTTAGAAATCTGTAACTGATGAAAAAATCACTAATTTGTGGAAATTAAGCAGCACACTCTTAATCAAAGGGTTAAAGAAGAAATTTCAAGAGCAATTAGAAAATACTTAGAGACGAGTGAAAATGAAAACACAACATACCAGAACTTACAGGATGCAAAGTGGTTGAAAAATGGAATATTTCCTGCCATATCAGTAAACAAAGGATATCACAGTCATCAGTGACTGCAGCCATGCAACGTGAGCGGGTGAGCCCTGAGGGAACTCAGGAAGGAAACAAAGAATGCCTGCCATCTACCAGCCATCAGACTGCAGCCACTCCCAAGGGTAAGCCCTGTGGAAACTCAGGATGTGAAAACACAGGATACTGACCCCAGATAGCTGAGGTGTATATCAAAGGAATGATCTCAGTGAGCCCAGACTCTTGCATCTTCCCATACACAGAAAAGTGCTAAATTCCTTAACTCAAGATATTGCACGGCATGCGGGATCTTAGTTCCCCACCAGGGATCGAACCTGCATCCCCTGCAGTGGAAGTGAGGAGCCTTAACCACTGGACCGCCAGGGAAGTCCCTAGTCTTCTTTTATTAGCAGTAATCTTTTGTTCCTACTATCTGTCCAATTTTGTCCTTGCAAAATTCCTATATATCCTGGCTCCCCGCTTTGCCTCCTCGGAGCAGTTTTCTTAGGGTTACTTGATACTCTGCATCCCGGGCTTCAGTACGTCCACTCAGTAAAGCATAACTCTCACCTTTTAAGTTATGAATATTTTTTTTTAGTTGACACGGTGCTAAGGGGGAAGTACAGCTATAAACACTTATGTTAAAAAAGAAGGAAGAGGGACTTCCCTGGCGGTCCAATGGTTAGGATGCTGCACTTCCACTTCCGGGGGCATGGGTTCGATCCCTGGTTGGGGAACTGAGATCCTCCAAGCTGTGCCTCACGGCAAAAAAAAAAAAAAAAAAAAGAAGAAGAAGAAGAAAGATTTCAAATCAACAACCTAACTTTACAATTGAAAGGACTAGGAAAAAAACAAGCTAAACCCAAAGCTACCAGAGGAAGGAAATAATAAAGATTAGAACAGAGATAAACAGATAATCGGATAGAAAAACAAAACAGAAAATCAACAAAAGCAAAGATAATTGACAAATATTAGCTAGATGAACTAAGAAAAAAAGAAGACACAAATACTAAAATCAGAAATTAAAGTGGGGACATTACTACCAATTCTACAGAAATAAAAAGGATTATAAGAGTACTATGAACAATCGTACACCAACAAACTGGATAACGCAGATGAAGTGCAGATTCCTAGAAACACAAAACCTAAACCACAAAGAAACAGAAAATCTGAATAGAACTAATACTAAGAAGGAGATTGAATCAGTAAATCAAAAATCTCTTGACAAAGAAAAGCCCTGGACCCAATGGCTGACCCCAGTGAATTCTACCAAATACTTACAGTACTAAGGCCAATCCTTCTCACACTTTTCCAAAAAACTGAAGAGGAGGAGACATGTCCTTACTATTCTATAAGACCAGCATTGCCTGATAACAAAGCCAGACAAAGACCCTAGACAATAAGAAAACTACAGACCAATGTCCCTTATGAACACTGATACAGAATCCTCCACAAAACACTAGTAGACTGAATTCAGGAGCATATTAAGTGTTCCACACTCTCTCCCCGTGACCTGTGACCTCGCTGCACCCAGGGCGCGCCGTGTGCCCTCCAGGACCTGTGAGTAATAGACCTGTCTTTTCAAAGTTCCCTGATGGTTGTCGCCGAGGGCGTACTGCAGTCACACTGAGAACCACAGGGGCCGGTCCAGCCACAACACCATCTCCGGGAAATGTCTGCGGGGCTCCAGGCAGGTAGTACGGCCCAGGTGAGCGCCCCAGGCATTCCCAGAGGTGGCGTCACTGTCAGCAGGCTGAGACCAAAACAACACACAACGGAACCTTATTCAGCCTTAAAAAGGAAGGGCATTCTGACACCTGCTACAACACGACTGAACCTTGAGGACACTGTGCTCCGTGAAGTAAGCCAGTCACAGAAGGACAAATGCTGTTTGATTTCATGATATCAGATACTGAGAGAGGTCAAAATCATAGAGACGGAAAGTAGGGTGGTGGGGCGAGGGGCTGGGGGAGGGGGAGGTGAGTGTTGTTTATGAGGACAGAGTTTCAGTTTTACAGGATGAAGAGTTACAGAGATGGATGGTGCTGATGGCGGCACAACACAGAGTGTACTTCATACCAGTGAACTGTACACTTAAAACTGGTTAAAATGGTAAATTTTATGTTATATGTATTTTACCACAATAAAAAATTTGAAAGAAAAAGTGGTTGAGGAGAATAAGTCTAGTTTGGAGGAATAGAGGTAACCAACAGATAGTGTAATACCCTCTCCTAAGCATATACCTGCGAAAAATGAAATCATCTATTTACATAAAAACTTGTACATGGATATTCAGGCCAATATTTCTTACAATAGCTAAAGCATAGAAACAACCCAAATGACCATAGACTGGTAAATGGATACATAAAATGTGTCCATCCACACAATGGAATGTTATTTGGCAATAAAAATAACTGAAGCACTGACACCCACTGCAGCTTGGGTGAACCCCAGAAACATTGTGCTAGGTGAGAGAACCAGGCACAAGGCCACGTAGCTATGATTTCTTTTCATGAAATGCCCTAAATGGGCAAAAACATAGAGACAGGATGTAGATTGGTGGTTCCAGGGGCTGGGGGGAGGGGGGCTGCATGGTGATGACTAGGGGAGCAGGGTTTCTTTGGGGGATTAAGAAGGTTCTAAAGTTGATCGTGGTGATGGATGCACAACTGGGAATACACTACAAGCCATTGAAACACACACTCTAAACAGATTAATTACATGGTATGTGAATTATACCCCAGTAAAGCTGTTTTTCAAAAAACAAAAAGCAAACAGAAAAGAAATTTTGTCACAAAATAATTGGGACCTCCTGGCAGTCCAGTGGTTAGGACTCCACGCTTCCACTGTAGTCCAGTGGTTAGGACTCCGCGCTTCCACTGCAGGGCGCTGGTTTGATCCCTGGTCAGGGAGCTAAGATCGCACATGCCGCGTGGTGCGGCCAAAAAAAAGAGAAAGAGGTTATGTAACAAAGTAATGACTCACGTTTGTTAGGGCAACCTGCTCAGTTCAGAGGAAAGTGCAGTGTGATGAACGTGGAGTCCTGATTTGTGGAGGATCGCACTGAAGAGCCAGCCGGACGCACCTACTGTGCCCTGTGAACCGTCTCCTCTTAACACGTGTGGCTGGGGGGGTCGTGGAATCGGGTGAGGGACGGGGAGCCCCTGGCTGGCTCTGCTGGTCAGCAGCACCCCAGAGAACTGGGCCTGCTCCCTCTCCATGCCTCTCAGGCCAGCTCACACACAGGGAGAGGGGCAACTGGCACTTACATTAATTTTTGAAATCATGTTTCATTTATTTATTTAAACAGAAAACACATGTATACGGTAGGAAATTCAAAGGGGACAAAAGGGGTTTACGTGATGAGCGGGTCCCCTAGACACCTAGTTTTCACCCCAGAAGCAATCGGTCACTGGCTTGGCCCCTGTGCTTCCAGAGCCGTCCATGCTGCAACATTCTTTTTCTCCATGTTTGGGCATCTTCTGTCAGATTTTCACTCCTCCACAGATTGATCTATTCATGCCTTAGAACTTGTCTTGATTATCCAAGGTTTTTAATACATCATAATATGATAGAGCTAGCTCCACCTCATGGCTGTTCCCTTCCCAGAATTTTCCTGGCTATTATCTATTTAGCCAGAAAATCCTTTATTCACACTACCCAATCAATCTACAGATTTAATGCAATCCTTATCAAATCATGCATGACATTTTTCACAGAACTAGAACAAATAATCCTAAAATTTATAAGGAACCATGAAATACTCAGAATTGCCAAAGCAATCTTGAGGAAAAAGAACAAAGCAGGAGGCATAACCCTCCCAGACTTCAGACAATACTACAAAGCTACAGTAATCAAAACAGTGTGGTATTGGCTCAAAAACAGACATATGGATCAATGGAACAGAATAGAGAGCCCAGAAATAAACTCACACACCTACAGTCAATTAATCTTTGACAACAGAGGCAAGAATATATGATGGAGAAAAGACAGTCTCTTCAGCAAGTAGTGTTGGGAAAGCTGGGCAGCTGCGTGTAAATCAATGAAATTAGAACACACCCTCTCACCACACACAAAAATAAACTTAAAATGGCTTAGAGACTTAAACATAAGACATGACACCATAAAACTCCTGGAAGAGAACATAGGCAAAGCATTCTCTGACATAAATCACACCAGTGCTTTCTTAGGTCAGTCTCCCAAGGCAAAAGAAATAAAAGCAAAAATAAACAAATGGGACCTAATCAAACTTATAAGCTTTTGCACAGCAAAGGAAACTGTAAACAAAACATAAAAGCAAACTACAGAATGGGAGAAAGTATTTGCAAACAATGTGACCGGCAAGGGCTTAATTTCCAAATATACAAACAGTTCATACAACTCGACACCAAAAATCAAACAGCCCAATTGAACAATGGGCAGAAGACCTAAATAGACATTTCTCCAAAGAAGATATACAGATGGCCAACAGGCACACGAAAAGATGCTCAACATCACTAATTATTAGAGAAATACAAATCAAAACTACAATGAGGTATCACCTCACACTGGTCAGAATGGCCATCATCAAAAAGTCTACAAACAGAACAAACATATGGACACCAAGGGGGAAAAGTGGCTGGTGGTGGTGGGATGAATTGGGAGATTGGGATTGACATATACACACTAATATGTATAAAATAGATAACTAATAGGAACCTGCTGTATTAAAAAGTAAATAAAATAAAATTTAAAAATTAAAAAATAAAGCATTAAAAAAAAGTCTACAAACAATAAATGCTGGAGAGGGTGTGGAGAAAAGGGAACCCTCCTACACTGTTGGCGGGACTGGAAGTGGGTGCAGCCACTGTGGAGAACAACATGGAGGTTCCTTTAAAAAGTAAAAACAGGCTCTCCGCCCAACCGCCGCTGTGCCGCCATCACAGGCACGAGCCGTGTGCAGCCCATCAAGCTTGCCAGGGTCACCAAGGTGCTGGGCGGGACCGGTTCACGGGGACAGTGCACGCAGGTGCACATAGAATTCATGGGCTACACGAGCCCTCCATCATCCGAGATGTGAAAGGCCCCGTGCACAAGGGCGACGTGCTCAGCCCCACTGGAGTCACAGCAAGAGGCTCGGAGGCTGTGCTGAACTTGGGACTGGGTCCTGGACGTCTCGTGACCACTTGGCCCACGAGGGTGACCCGCTGTTGATAAAGTGTTTAGATTGTAAAAAAAAAGTGAAAACAGAGCTACCATATGACCTTGCAATCCCACTCCTGGGCATATATCCGGAGAAAACCATAATTCGAAAAGATACATGCACCCCAGTGTTGATAGCAGCATTATTTACAACAGTCAGGACACGGAAGCAACCTAAATGTCCATCCACAGAGGAATGGATAAAGAAGATGTGGCACATATACACAATGGAATATTACTCAGCCATAAAAAAGAATGAAACGATGTCATTTGCAGCAACATGGATGGACTTAGAGATTGTCACACTGAGTGAAGTAAGTCAGAGAAAGAGAAATACGGTATGATATCACTTATACATGGAACCTAAAAAAATGATACAAACGAACTTATTTACAAAACAGAAGCAGACTCACATAGAAAACAAATTTACGGTTACCAAAGGGAAAGCAGGGGAGGGATAAAAAAAAAAAGAAAATCCTTTACTTTGTTTATTTACACTTTAAAAAGAGTATAGTTAAAAGTATTCTTTCGATATTTTTATTGGGATCACATTAAGTCTATGGATTTACTTACCTACAATCTTTCTCTTCATGGTATCAAATCTTTCAGTCCAAGAATCCTATGCCTTTTCATTCGTTCACATATTCCTTTGTAGCTCTGGCTCCTTAAGGCTCGTCCTGGAGACTGTACCCTTTGTGTTCCTGCTGCAAGTGGTGACTGAACAAGTCAAGAGCATCAGATATTCCTGCCCACCTGGCCTCCTCACCGTTTGTCTTGGCGTCACACAGATGTTGCATGAGGGCATCGCACCTGTATTTACCTGCATGATTACCCTTCTCGGACAGCTATTCCTCCGTGCTCTTCTCTGTTTCCAATCTGGGGCCTTTTTCTCCCAGCCTGAAAAACTTCATTATTTCATCACATGAGTTTTGTTAACAACAAATTCATTCCAAGCTCTGACATTTTTATTTACCCTCCATGTTTGAAGGATATTTTTGCTTTGCATGAAATTCCAGGCGTGCAGGGATTATTCCTTTGCTTATGGTTGTTTGTTTTGTTTTTTTTGGTCAGCTCAGGGGTGACGTGTTTCACCGTCTTCTGACTGCGTTGTTTCTGCTGCTATGAGAGCTAACATGCTAACTGCTGACCCCTAAGGGTGATGTCTTTTTCCTTTGGTTGTTTTTAGATGTTCTCTTGACGTTGGTTTGCAGGAGCTGGCTGTGACGTACCGAGCTGTGTGGGTCTTTACGAATGTGTTCTGCTTGGGTTTCACTGAGATTCGTGAATGTGTGCTTGACGTTGCTGATCAATTTGGGGAAATTCTTGGCACCTAACTTTTCAAGTATTGCTTCTGTCCCATTGCCTCTCCTCTCCTGGGCTGGGGTTCCATTTACAAGGGTTTTAGATTTTTGACTATTTTTCTGTCATTCCCACCTGCATATGGGTCCTGTAAGTCCACTGTCCCTGACTAAAGTGGAAGCCTCCTCCACCCCCTGCATTCCCACGAGGGGCTCCCCACTTCCTGGGGCTTAATTCTTTTAGGTTTCCTTGTATCCTCAGCCTTTTAATGGGTTTTTAAAACTATAAATTTATAGCTTAACCAGCTTGTATGATTGCTGGGTGAATCTAGACAGTCTCTTGTGACTTTCTACATTGTAACTGAAGCAGAAGTTATCAATAAATGTGTATTTTTTATATAAACTTTATTTGTAGAAATTTTTCCTGACCATTTGAGAGTAAATTGCAAACGAGATGTCTCTTCATCCCCCTATACCTCCGCGTCAGGACGCTAACTCGAATTGCGACCACCCTCTAGTCCTCAGATTCTATGAAGTTTCTCCAACTGTCCCCCAGCATCCTTTAGCAGAGACTCCAACCCAAAATCGAGCATTGTTTTAGCCGTCACCCTTGACGGTTACGGTTCATTCATTCTGCAGAAAACCCCTCAGTGTGGACCTGTCAGATTTTCCTTGTGACCAGAGGCAGGTTACAGGGCTGCGGCAGGAATGTCCCAGACGCGGGGCGATGCTGTCCCCACGGCGCTCTGCCACCTGGCAGGACTCCCACCTGCCCCTCAGCTGAGAGGCTCCCCTGTTCACTTTGACCTTTACCTAAGGCAGCGTTTTCAGGCATCTTCACTATAAAGTTGCTTTTCCCCCCAGTGTAGTTAGGAAGCATTTTATGGAGAGGTTTTCTGAGGCGGTAAATATCCCATATTCCTCCTCAAATTTGCTGTGTCTTTATTTATGTAAGTCTGGACTCGTGTATTCCGGTCGCATTCAGTGGGTTATGGTTCATTACTGTCATTCTTTAGTTTCGTGACCAAATTGTCCCAGATTCAGCCAGCGGCAGCCTGTTCGTGATGTCCCAGTGTCCCTGCCCAGCCTTTCTGTAAACAACAACTCACCTTCTGACACAAGACTTCTGGCTCACCTGTGCTTCCCTTGGCCCGGCCCTGGAACTGTTCACCCGCCGAGGTGGATCGCAGGTTCCTTTTGGTAGAGGATGGTATTTAGAAGCCCCAGTCTGGGCGCTGGGTGTGCTTGCTTCCAGACGTCCCTGGTCCAAAGTGGGGGATACACGGTTTCTTATATCTACGATTATGTCCATAGCCACCTGCATATTTTGAAAATGATAAGTTCACACAGACGCCATCAATTACAATCCAAGTCAGAGTTTACAGTCATTTTCTCTCTTGAAATTTGTAACTCCCTTTGCTGACAGTAAGAAACCCAGGTCCCATTGTTCTCAATGTGCTTATGTGTTTGATCCACCCCTTTAGGGAACCCATCTCCATCTCACCCCCCAGGACAGCCTCTTCCTCTCACGCGTGTGGGTCCCCTCACCTGCTTGGGTTCCAACACAACATGCCAGTCCAGACCTTTGTCCCCACCCCCATCTGCCTGGTGTGCTTGGACCTGACCATGCAGGATACCCCACCCCACCTCCCCAGCCTCTGGTCGGGGGTCCTCACCTGCCATGGGCAAGGTTACCTGGGCACAGGTAAGTGGCAGGAGGAGCAGCCAGGGAGCCAGCTGAGATGGGGGCCCCAGGAGCCTGAGCCTGACTTGGAGGAAGGGGGCTTGGCAGGAGCAAAGGCCCTGGGGCCGCCCTGATGCCCGAGGAGCCCCAAGGAGGTGAGAGGGGGCTTTGTGAAGCGCATGCTAGCTGCAGACCCCACGGTGGGAACCACACTGCCCAGCGCTGGACCTGGGGAAGTGTTACTGGGTGTGATCCCTTTCTGTGGTTCCCCCATCCCGGGCAGTATTCCAAGCAAAGACTGGAACACCTGATAAAGCACCAATTAAACCCCGTTTCTTCATTTGCTTCTCTTTTACGCGACAGGCAGACTAATCTCATGAGGGGTTGGGCCGGCCCCTTATCTCCCAGCACAGGGAAGTGGGCAACGCTCCCTGCAAAGGCTTTGAACTCCTGCTGGGAGAGAGCCAGCCCTAGGACAGCCCACTGGCCAGAACTCAGGACAGGGAAGGAGATGGACTCACAGTGGACACCCCGAGCCTGGCGAGGCGTGTGCGGGGGCCCCACGTCCAGCATGCCGGCACAGGGCTCTGGCGTGTGTGCCCTGGCGCTGCTGGCCTGGCTGTTGGACACCGTGCACCCGCAGCCTCTTGCCGCCCCCCGGAACAGCAGTGGCGGGGTCCCGGTGGCCAGCCTGCAGTGGCTCTCCGTGCGGGCCCCCTTCCTGCTCAGCCTGTGGACCCTCGTGGCCCTGTCGTCCGTCCTGGGTAAGCACATACGTCGGATCGGGTCCACTCCTGTCCGCGGGGCAAGCCTCTCGAGTGTGTGTGTGGGTTCTGGCTCTGGTTCAGGACTCCTCGTGCCCTGTGACGATCTCGGGTCAGTACTCCCTTCCGGAACAGCAGGTGGACCCCCAAGGCCCCTCGGCCACCCTGCCTGGGGTCTTAGTCCCGCACCTGCCCAGAGTCGTAGGGGGCGGAGGGCTGAGCCGGGGCGGCTGATGGGCCTTTGGGGGCCCCTTTGAGGGGAAATGACTCATCCGAGCACACGGGCACCGTCCTGGCTGATGCAACAGCCACAGAGCCCCAGGAAGTGGTGAGGCCAGGGGCCAGCCTCCTGTCTGTGCTAAGCACACAGAGGGTCCTGCTCCCTCGTGGGCCAGGGTCTCCTCCTAGCACGTTCACTTAGCTGTTCTTATACTGAGTATGAAAGGATGAATGCCAACTACCCCATATTTTCACAAACTTAAACTGGCGGAGTCGGGATTTGTGAGTATTTATTCCTTATAAGCACTTAGCTGCTTGGTGAGAGTATGCAGCAGCATTCAGCTCTGAGGATAAGTTGAACTTTGGGGCTATGATATCAAATTAAATTAAAAACTGACATCCAACGTGTGATCAATCAAGACAAGACGGTGTATTCTATTATGTCTGAGTCCAATGACCTCTTTGCAAGGAGGGTTGACTTGGCCAGAATACTCCCCTCGGTGCCGTTGTCTGCGTGGGGTGGTCACCCACGGGCGTGAGCGGCGTGTCTGTGGGCGGCTGAGGGTCCCTTCCGGTCTGGCAGCCACTGATGACCACATGTCCTTCCTGCTGGTAGAAGTGCTGACCCTCAGGTAGCCACGTCCCACGGGCGCACAGGCCAGCGAGGAAAGGAAGGTAAGACTTTGCTAATTGAAGAGACACCTACAAAATGCAGGGCTCTCTCGGGACAGCCAGTTTCCTGGCCCTAGAAATTTCCCCGGGCAAGAACACATGTGCACCTACATCCCTCTGCTGCTGTGGCAGAAGGGACCCGCCCCCTGGGATCCCAGAGAGAGCCTGGAAGGGTCTGGTGAGGGGCCCACATCTACCTGCAGAATGACCGGAGGCCGGGAAGGGACTAAACAACCAAGGTCTTGCCCACGGCTGCAGGGGGCTGGGACCGCGTCCCTCCAAGGTAGGAAATGGGGAGGGACAGCATGGCCAGAGCCCAGGCGGGTCCACGAGGTGCTGCCTGAGTCTGGGCCGGGTGGCAGGTGTCCAGGCATGGCTGCAGCTGCCTACCCCAGAGCAGGAGTGGACCAGACTGAGATGGCGCTGGCCATCGGCCTGTGGTTCAGGAGGGAAGTGATAGCCAGAGTGACAGCACTCGGGCAACCGTGAGCGTGGACGAGGCCATGCTGGGTGGGCAGAGCCAGCCATCCAGGGCTCTGACAGCCCTTTCCTCCGTGTGCTGGAGGAGGAGAGGCTTGGGGGCAGCGGGCATGTCTTGGAGGGGCGGTGAGGAGAGCGCCGAGGGGATTCTGGTGGAAGGCTTGTCTTCCAAGGTAGGAGGACACACAGCTTGTCTATGTGCTGATAGGGACCCTCCTATCAGCGGGAGGAAGCAGGCGGCAGGAAGACCTAGGATCCTTTTAAACATGGAGCCGTTGCCAGGGGGGTCCCAGGGTGACGATGCAGAGAAATGGGAGGAAATGGAGGGAAATTCGAGGGCTGACTGCACTTGTGGGCCGGGTGCATGAGGTAGGGGCAGCGCAGGCCCGGGTCGCTGGCCTGGAGCCCCTGCTGGTGGGTGTCAGGAGCAGGAGGTGTGCAGTCGGGGTTGGGAGGACAAGCTTGGGGTGAGGCCGTGGCAGTGAGGGGCCAGGGGGGCGGAGGCCAGGACTCCTGAAGGGCCGGTCCGGGAAGGAGCTGAGTGTGCATTTCCACAATGACAGATTCAGGCAGGAGTGAATGGAGAGGGTGGCATTGATCTGGGGGCTAATGAAATGAGCTGGGGAAATGAGGGGACATGGCCTGGCAGCGGATGGCCATCGGTGATGACCTGGGTTTTTAGGGAGGGGTCCAGAATCAGTGGAAGAATTCTAGGGGCAGGCAGAGCCTCGTGGGCACACAGTGGTGAAACGAGGGGTGGTCCGGGAGGCGGGGCTTCTCGAGAGGGGCACCGATGGAGAGAAGGGACGGAGTGGGCTTGGTCCCGAGGACTCAGGGCAGGGAGGAGGTGAGGCTTTGTGATGGGGAAGGGACGTGGTGGCCTCTTCACCCCCAGGAGACGGAGGTGGGTGCAGGCTCAGCCCAGGCCCGCCCTCCTCTTGACCTTGGTGACGGGGTAGCGTGGGGGGACAGTCCAGGAATCCCCGAGCTTGTGGGCGCGCCGGCAAGAGTGGCAGACTTTGCAGGACTGAAGCCTCCATGTGTCTGTGCAGAAGCGTGGCTATTCGGACAACATGGACTCAGGAGGGCTCACACGAACGCCCTTCCGCCTGCGCGCTGCTTCTCATCAGGAGCATCCTCAGCGGTGAACTGTGCACGGGCCCCACAGTGATGGCCAGAAAGCTGCAGGGGCGTCACCTCCCAGGCTTCCCTGGGGAGCCCCTCCGTCAGCCACAGGTGGCCCCTGCAGCCGTGGGGGTGGATCCGAGGGGCACAGCCACACCTGCCCCAGTGGGCGGCCTTGTCTGGGCGGACCTGTCCCTGTTGTACAGGGACACGAGCTCTGCCGGGGAAACGCACGTGCGCGCTGGACTCGGGTAGCGAGTGCCCGACGGAGCCGCTCCACCAGCCCCGCCAGGGCTTCAGCGAGTCCCACGCCCGACGACCCTCGCAGCTCAGGGCTGATCAGCTCTTTGCGTTTCAGGCTTTCTGTGGTATCTCGTTTTGGTTTTGTTTGCATTTGCTTGATGGCTGCTGAGGCTCTTTATATATTTACTTATTGGCTACTTGGATTTCTGCGACGGTGACGTACTGTTTGAGCCTTTGGTCCACCTTCCTTGTTCTCGTTTGTAGGACTCTGTGTGACCCGACACTGCTGCTTTGTCACCCACGTATCGTCACAGACGCTCCCCAGCTCCAGCTTACCTTTCCTCCCTTAAAACCATGTCTTCTGAGTGCATAGGAGTTTTCTTTTAATGTAGTCAGATTTATCTGTGTTTCATGGTTAGTGTATTTTTGTCCTGTGTAAGCCATCTTTCCAAAAGGACACGTAGGTTTTTTTCCATATAGACACTTACTCATCCCAGTGCCCTTGACTCACAAAGACCATCCTTTACCCATGAGCTTGCGAAGCACCTTTTTCACAAGTCAAGTGACCATCGTACTCTATCTGGGTTCCCTATTCCCTCCCACCCTCTGTGCAGACCCGGCCTCTCCTAACCACTGTGGTTTGTTAGTCGGGACGCCCAGGAGAGCCTGTTCCACTACACACAGTCCGCTCAGGCTGGGCCGCTTAAACACAGACATATTGTCTCTCAGTTCCGGAAGCTGGATGTCCAAGATCCAGGGGTCGCAGGGTGGGTTCCTCCTGAGGCCTCTCTCCTGGGCGTGTAGACAGCTGTCTCTTCCCCCTGTCCTCACATGGTCATCCCTCTGTGTGCATCTGTGTCCTGATGTCCTCTTCTTATAAGGACCACAGTCACTTTGGATTAGAGGCAACTCTTATGACCTCATTTAACCTTAATTACTTCCTTAAAGACCCCATCTCCAAATACAGCCTCATTGAGGGTTAGGGCTTCAACATAGATATCGGCGGCGGCACAGTTCTGTCCATAACACCTGCCTCATTCATCTTTAAGAGTGTTCTGGGCTATTCAGAGCTTCATGCATGTCCGTGTAGCGTTTGGAATGAGTTTGTCAAGTACAGCAAAATCCTCATTGGAATTTTTATTGGGAATATATTGAATCCACAGATAAACGTATTTTGCAAATTGAGTCTTCTGATACAAGAACATGCCCTATTTCCTAATTTGGAAGACAAAGTGCAGCCCCCTCCATAAAGGGAGGGTTCTCGGTTAATCACCTTGTTTCCAGGCAGCATTCTGTTCTCCCCCAGGCGGCGGCACCACACTGGAGGTGAGTTTTTGGCCTCTGCTGTTGGCAGACTGGATGCTCAGCCTTGGTGTGGGGATGTGGGCGTTGCTAAGCCCCTGCAGAGCCTCTGTCTCTGCTGCCTTGGCCACTTTGCCCCTGGGCTCACTGAGCCACAGTCTTCTGTCCACTTGCTCATGGAGGGACCCTCTGCTGTCGGCATCCCCTGGTGGGCATTCAGGAGGGACTCCAACATCTTAATGCTCTGTGCTTGTCCCAGGAGGTCCCTCCATAGCTCCAGCTCCATCCCAAAGACCACCTTGTCACCAGTTGTCCAACCAGGGATGAGATTTGCTGCCCAGGGAGACATTTGCATTGTCTGGAGATATTTTTGGTTGTCCCACCAGGAAATAGAGCCCCCTCCGTCTATCAGGGAGAAGTCAGGGATATTGCTAAACATCCTACAATGCACAGGTTGTTCCCATCAACAAAGAATTACCTGGCCCCAAATGTCAACAATTGAAGTTGGACCCTTACCTCACACCTTATAAAACAAATTAACCAAAATGGATACATGACCTAAATGGAAGACCTAAAACTAAGACCCTCAGAAAAAAAATAGGGCAAAATTTTCACAACATTGGATTTGGCAGTGATTTCTTTGATATGACACTAAAGGCACAGACAACAAAAGAAAAAATAGACAAATCGGACTTCATGAAAATTTTAAATTCTTGTACATCAAAAGACACTATCAACAGAATAAAAAGACAAACCACAGAATGGGAGAAAATATTTGCAAGTTATATATCTGATAAGGATTTAATATTCAGAATATATAGAGAACTCCTGAAACTCAACAACAGCAAAACAACAATTCAAAAATGGGTAAAGGACTTGAATAGACATTTCTTCAAAGAAAATATACAGATGGCCAATAAGCACATGAAAAGATACTAATCATTAGGGAAATGCAAATCAAAACTACAATGACATACCACTCCACTCTCCTTAGGATGGTTTCTATCGAAAAAAAAAAAACAGAAAATAGTAAGTATTGGCAAGGATGTGAAGAAATTGAAACCCTTGTGCACAGTTGGTGGGAAGGTAAACTGGGGCAGCCTCTATGGAAAACAGTAGGGAGCTTACTCAAAAAATTAAAAATAAAATTACCATATGATCCAGCAATTTCACTTCTGGTTATATACTCAGAAGAATTGAAAGCAGGCTCTGGAAGAGATATCTGTACACCCATGTTCACAGCAGTATTAGTCACAGTAGCTAAAGTGTGGAAGCAACCCAAGTGTCCATTGGTGGATGAAAGGATAGGAAATGTGATATGTCCACACAATGGAATATTATTCAGCCTTAAAAAGGAAGGAACTCCTGACACCTGCTAAAATATGGATAAAATCTTGAGGACTTTATGTTAAGTAAAATAAGCCAGTCACAAAAAAACAAATACCTTGTGATCCCACTTACAGGACGTCCCTAGAGCAGTCAACTTCACAGAAACAGAAAGTTGGACGGTGGTTCCCAGGGGCTGGGGGAGGGGGAGTTAGTGTTTAATGGGGACAGAGTTTCAGTTTGGGAAGATGAGAAAGTTCTGGAGTTGGATGGTGGGGATGGTTGCACGACAACATGAATGTACTTGATGCCGCTGAGCTGTGCGCTTAGACATGGTGAAGACGGTAAACTTCGTGTTATGTGTGCTTTACCACAATGAAAGACCTGGGCGTAAAATGCCAACAATGCTAAGGTTGAGGGACCCTGGATGAACCCTCCCAGCAATCTGCCAACATCCCTCCAAGTCCTGCACATGCCCGTGAGTGTCCCCCCCGCCCGCCACCAGCGCTGAGGCCACTTCCACACCCGCAGGTTGCTGCGGTTGCTTCCTCACGGCGCCCCGCCCCCGGGTCTCCCCATCTGCTTTTCCTTATTTCCTCCTGCAGTCTGTGCTTCCGCGTGGTCTGTCCCCCTCCAGCTGCAGACTTCTCCTTGCTACGTCGTCTGTGTTTGTAGCACAGATCTGCTTTTGCTTATCTGAAGACAGCTTTATTTTGCCTTCATTTTGGAGGATACTTTCAGTGAGTATAAGTTTATAGGTTGGCAGGATTTCTTTTCTTCTGCCACCGTTCAGACGTCATTCAATTTTCTTTTGGCTTCCATTTTCAAGGTCGGGAAGACTTGCCCTACCACATAGCAAGATTTATTATAAAATCATTTATTAAGAGCACGTTACATTGGCTCAGGAATATGCAAATAAGAAAATTAGATTCTTACTTCAAACAAAAAATTTGGATTACTTGTCTTTTTCATACTGATCCCCAGAAATTCTAGTTTTCTGGATACTAACATCTGTTCTATGAGTTGCAAATATCTTCTCACAGTCAATAACTTTTTCTTTCTTTCTTTCTTTCTTTTTTTTTCATTTCTAAGGTGTATTTTCTTGAAGAGGAGTTTTAAAATTTGAAACTAACTTAACGATAAACTTATCTTTTGAGACGTTTTATTTCACTTATGTTATTTTCCCTCCACATGGAAGACAACATGGTTCTTATTTAGCTTTTGTCTAGCAAACTTGTACGTACTTAGTCAGTTAGCTATAAGCTAATAAGTAACCTCAAAAGTGTGGAAAATAACCTTCTCATCTTGAGACAGGTCATTTTGTTGCCTGAGAAGTATCTGGCCCAGCTCTGCCCCAGAGGAGGGGGTGTCCGTACGGCAAGAGGGTGGTGCCTTGTCTCTCCTTAATCGTAGCAGGAGCGTGAAAGGCCATCCCAGCATCACAGCACGTCTGTCCCTTTGGGAAGGGCTGCTCGGTCAGGGAGTGGCACACGGTGCTTCTCGCCTATGAGATAACACGGTCGTAGCCCCCACCTCACTGGCGGTGAGAAAGATGAGCTGATATAACTGCTTACACTGTGCGTCCCACTGCGTCAGCTTCCTTGTTTGTTTCCTAAGGGGCAGATACACTGGGACCCTGAACAGTGTGGGTGGTCCAGGCAGACAATGTGGGGGGTCCATGCAGGGTGGGTGCACTGGGCAGTGTGGGTGGTCCGGGCAGGGTGGGTGGTCCGGGCAGGGTGGCTGATCCGTGCAGAGTGGGTGGTCCGGGCAGGGTGGGTGATCCGGGCAGGGTGGGTGGTCCGGGCAGGGTGGGTGATCCTTGCAGAGTGGGTGATCCGGGCAGGGTGGGTGATCCGTGCAGAGTGGGTGGTCCGGGCAGGGTGGGTGGTCCGGGCAAGGTGGGTGGTCCGGGCAGGGTGGGTGATCCGTGCAGGGTGGGTGGTCCGGGCAGGGTGGGTGGTCCGGGCAGGGTGGGTGATCCGTGCAGGGTGGGTGGTCTGGGCAGGGTGGGTGATCCTTGCAGAGTGGGTGATCCGGGCAGGGTGGGTGATCCGTGCAGAGTGGGTGGTCCGGGCAGGGTGGGTGGTCCGGGCAAGGTGGGTGGTCCGGGCAGGGTGGGTGATCCGTGCAGAGTGGGTGATCTGGGCAGGGTGGGTGATCCGTGCAGGGTAGGTGATCCGTGCAGGGTGGGTGGTCCGGGCAGGGTGGGTGGTCCGGGCAAGGTGGGTGGTCCGGGCAGGGTGGGTGATCCGTGCAGGGTGGGTGGTCCGGGCAGGGTGGGTGGTCCGGGCAGGGTGGGTGATCCGTGCAGGGTGGGTGGTCCGGGCAGGGTGGGTGATCCTTGCAGAGTGGGTGATCCGGGCAGGGTGGGTGATCCGTGCAGAGTGGGTGATCCGTGCAGGGTGGGTGGTCCGTGCAGGGTGGGTGATCCGTGCAGGGTGGGTGGTCCGGGCAGGGTGGGTGGTCCGGGCAGGGTGGGTGATCCGTGCAGGGTGGGTGGTCCGGGCAGGGTGGGTCATCCTTGCAGAGTGGGTGATCCGGGCAGGGTGGGTGATCCGTGCAGAGTGGGTGGTCCGGGCAGGGTGGGTGGTCCGGGCAAGGTGGGTGGTCCGGGCAGGGTGGGTGATCCGTGCAGAGTGGGTGATCTGGGCAGGGTGGGTGATCCTTGCAGAGTGGGTAATCCGTGCAGAGTGGGTGGTCCGGGCAGGGTGGGTGGTCCGGGCAGGGTGGGGTCCAGGCAGAGGAGAGACAACCATGGAGACATCAGGCTCTACCCCTTTCCCCAGTGGGCTTTCCTCGAGTGTGGCTTGAGTGCTGGTCTGGGCGCCGCTCCGCCATCACAGCCAGGCCGTAACCCTGGGCGTCGTCTGGAAACCTGCTGCTGCCCTGGCGGCCTTGCCCTCAGCCTCTGCACCGGGAAGCAGCGGCTGTCCAGCAGGTGGCAGGCCCGTCACCTCCTCGCTGGGGCCGCCAGCCCTGAGGTCCCCTCCCGCCGCTCGCTCCTTCTCTCTCTTTTCAACCCACCACACAGGGGGAACGTTGCTGCGCTGACATTTCCTGTATCTTGGGGATGTACGCGCTCCTTTTGTTTATTCTCACAAGGTTTTTATACTTAATCAGAATTAAGGGTAGGAGGTCAGAATCCAGAGAGCACAGCTGAGAACCCTCCCAGAAGCTCCAGGAGCCCTCGGGGTCCCTGAAAGGTGCCATGGGGGCCGCTGTTCCATCCCCGTGTTGGGGAGAAGGGGAAAACTCAGGAGGAGGGGGTCTGGGTACTCTGCCCCCCTCCTGCTGGCCTCCGCCATGGGACAATCCCAGGAACACAGAAGTCGGCTCCCGGGGCAGCGCTGGCCTCCAGAACCCCGAATCCTCACCTGGCTTCTCCAGTCAGTCATGGAGAGAAGAGATCCTCCCAAACTCCACATGAAGACAGATAAGTAACTGTACCTTCTTTTTCAGTATCAAAGCCCCCCACACGCCACTTCTCAATGTTTCAACGTCCTCAGCTTGGGGAAGATTAACAAGTGTGTCTCCGTAAGAAACGGTAGAGAGGCCGGAGGGTCTTTACCTATTCTCTCACGCGCCAGCTCAGTGGGGCCGTGGCGCACTGCCATCGTGGCACTGCCGGGAATTGGCCCCCGAGATCTGGAAACAAAACCTGTGCTGGCCCCGCGCCTGCTTCCACCGGTCAGACCCCTGAGCATCCGTGCTTCCCTCGGCCCGACCCCATGTCTTGGCCGCAGCCCCTGGTGGCCCAGGCACCTTGGGGAGGAAAGGTGCATCCCAGGGACACCTGGAGACCCCAGCATCACTGACTTCCTGGCAGGCAGTGAGCTCCCTGCCGTTCATTTCCATTTCTGGCTAACTTTCCCTACAAATACTGGGGCTGTGGTCTTATCTTTACATTAGATGTTTTGAATAGTAAATATCCAATGATCACGAAACAGCTGTGTCGCCCTTGCTTTGGTCCAGAATGGAGGCACGTCTGGGTTTTGTTTGTGCTTGAGAGAAGCTCTGGGGCCCAGCACTTAGCCCTGTGGTGGTCGGGCTGGTTTCTTCTCTGAAAGGAGCTGGGTGTGGGCACCTGGGGAGGAATGGACACGGCTTACTGTGTGTGGCAGGGTCCCTGGTGGGGCCCCGGGGCAGAGGTGTATGGGGAGAGCTCTCGGACCCGCAGCTGTGGGCCCCTGGGACGTCCCTGCAGCCTGACCCAGCGGCCGTGGTCGGGTGCAGCTTGCTGCCCTGCTTGAGGCGGGCCGCCAACCTTCCCCAGCGGGGGTGGGAGCTGTGGCCCTTCAGGGGCACCTGGGCAGCTGCCCTGCCTGCTGGGGCTTGGTGCTCACGCAGGTTACTCACAGGACAGCAATGCGAGGGAGGCCGTGCATGAGGTTCATAAGAGTTAAGCAACCCTCGCAAGGTCCCTGAGAGGGAGGACTGCCAGCCTCACCAAGGGACCATCCCAGGTGTCACCACCTCTGGGGTTCCTGTTTATAGGAGCCTTGTGCCGTGCTGAGCATAGTTATATAAGTGGCCCAAAATGCCTTTGAGAAGGAGATAGGGGTGAACACCCTAAATAAACAACCAAAGTGATTTGTTGAAAGGTAAAGACTCGTTTATCTCCCTCATCATAAACCTGCCGTGGTAACTGAGCGGAGAGACCTGACCGGCAGCGAATTCGGCGGCCGGGGCGCCTGCTGAGGCCCTCGCTACCTTCGGGACCTTCTTGTAGACACGTGCTGGGTGGCTGGCACGAGACTCCAAACTGGGGAGGAAACACCGGAAACAACAGGACCAGGGGCTGCCCCTCCTCGTGTGGCTTATTCCTGGCTCTCTTCGAGCGGGCCTGGCCGCTACGTGCAGTTCAGTCTGTAGAGCAGATGCTGGGCAGACACCGGCCAAATAACTCTTCCATTTGCTTGTAGCCATGCGTGGTCACTGTAAAAACCCTGGGAGCTGTAGAGAAGTATAAGTTGATGAAACAAAACCGCTCCCAAGTCGTGTGGTCTGGAGCCTGTCAGGACCTCGACGCACGTCCGTGCAGTCAGCACCCAAGTGTGACCTTCTCTCCTCTGCTGTCACCATCACGTTGCACATATGAGGGTCCTGATTTTTTTTTCTCCTAACATCACATAGTGAACATTTTCCCATGTCATTAAAATTGTTTGAAATTTTAAAGGAAGCATAACATCATCAGATGAATACACTATAATTTATTTAATCAGTCCCTTGTTTAGGCTGCTTACTGAAATGCATTTTATGGACCCAAGTGTGTGTCCGTGTGCGAACACTGACCCTTCAACACCCCCATACCCAGCCCCAAGTGCAGATCCCACATGTTTCCTCACCTTTCTGGTAACAAAGGGACTCTATAAACTGTGCCCAATCCAGAGACAAGACTATCCTGGGGCGGTATTCAAGCTGGCACGAAATGGATATTTATTCACTGTGCGCTTGCTGCTAGAGGACCCTGGGAAGGTGACGCCTGCAGAAATGGGCAAGGCCACCAGGTCAGGAGGCCAGCGAGACCCACAGGGCACAGCCCCAAAGGTACCGGGTCATTTGTCCTTCACAGCTGCCCAGCGTGATATTTGGGGCGGGGGGTGTCCCTGTGGCTCTGGTCTCCTGGGGGGCAGGACACCAGCCCCAGCACAACGGCTGAGGGACCACAGCCTTGGCTCCAAGTGCAGGTGTGGGCAGGGCTGGGGGCTCTCACCACCTGGCGCCTGGGCCTCAGGTGAGCAAAGCAAAGAGCCCCTTGGGTTCACCTGAGCCAGCAGCACCGCCCACGGTGGCTGTCCCAAGGGCAGGCCCCTGGCAGGAGCCCACACTGACCGGACCGCCCCGTGGGCCTGGCTGCCCTGGGCCGAGCGGCCTGCGGGCAGGGACGCCAGGAAGGCCCGCACAGCACCGGGCAGCACCGCCCAGACCAGCCGCACCCCGCCGGGTCCCGGGGGCCAGCCTGCCCCTGTGCCTAGGAACACAGACCCCCTGGGGCAGCCGGCCCCTGACCCAGGCACGGCCCCCCACCTGCCTCGCCAGCCCCTCCCCGGCTGCCTGCCTAGCAGCCCATGTCTCTCACTCCTTTTGCTGGTGCCAGGCTTGAACAGCCTTGACCCTGAGCCCCTGACCACATCCCTGGGCTGTGCAAGCTGCTGGACAGCGCCCGTGGCACTGACGTGAGCCTGGGAAGGCCGAGCCCCGGGGTGCTTGAAGGTAGAGCTTCCCCTCCCCGGTCCGGCGGGCCCTGGGGGCGGGGGCGGCCAGGGCCTGACCCCACTCCCTCCCGAGGGTGTTCGCTCTGCCGGGGTCAGGGTGGCAGGAGGGAGACCCCGGTCTGGCGAGGCACTCCTGGCCCCTCAGAGCCCCCGGAGCACACCCTCTGCCTCCTGGGCCCCAGGCTGGGCCTCCCTTCTGCCGGGGGTCCTGGGTGCCCCCCTGCTGGTTGTGAGCAGGCGGGAGACAGCAGCGGGGGGGACCCACGTTCCTGGCCATCTGGAGGCTCCAGGCCCCCAGGCTGAGCTGTGGAGACAGCTCTCCTGCCTTGGTTCCCCAGCAGCAGGCCTAGCGCAGGAATAATGGGGTATCACGAGGTCCACGCCTGTAACTCGGGGGACTTTACTGGCAGGAGGGGCGGTCTCCCAGGCCCACTCACCTGTCTTCTAACAGCACCAGTTACGTGGTGCCCCAGCCCAGAGCAAGGCCACAATGAGGTGAAGGGCAGAGGATGGTCCAAGGTCCCCCCGAGACCTGCAGGCCGGTTCCAGGGGAGGGCGCTGGCAGGGTCTCGGCCTGGGCGGGCTGGCCTGCCTGCTGCCATGAGGTCCGGCAGCCACACGCTGTGGAAGAGCCCCGCGTGGGTTCCCCGGGGTCAGGGTCACAGTCACGCCATGGCGGGCAGGACCGCAGGGCCGCCTTTCCCGATAAGCCCCTGGCAGCCGCTCCGGACTTGGAGGGACAAAGTCACTTTCTTGCATGGCCTTCCCGGCACCTGCCCAGTACCTGCCCGGTACCTTTCCGGCACCTGCCCGAAGCTGCCAGAGGCCGCAGAGGCTGAGCCTGCCGGGAACCCAGGAATCCACCGTGGGGTTGCGGGGACGTCCCCACCCTGCGCCCCTTGGGGTCCAGGGCCGATTCTTTGGGCTCTGTGGTGGGGGGTCCTCACGGCCTTGAGGGGGTGGGGAGGTGGCAGCCCGAGGCTCCCCCATCCCTGGGCCTTCAACCGGGTGGGGGCCCGCATGGGCCCAGGGGTCAGGAAGGAGGCCCCCTCGGGTGTCCGGGGCTGCCACACCTTCCTGAGGAAGGGCCGGCCCTGCTCTGCATCAGCTGAGATAAGCGGCGTACCCTTGGGGAGCGGCCGGCGCACGGCCGTGCCAGCCTCTGCCTTCTGGAAGCCCCATATCTGATGGCTGAGCTGCAGGCGCCACCACCCTCCCCCTGCTCGCACAATTATAAAGCATCGAAGTCCCACGGGGTGAAGACGCCCCGGGCGCCGGCCCCTTCCGCGCGCGCGGCCAGAGGCGTGTTCGCTCCCGGCGCTGACCCTCTGCCCTCTGAGGAGCGAGCTTGGCTAGAGGTGACTTGATCGTAAAACGATTTTCAGATCCTCAGCCTGGGCGTCCAGGCAGGAGCCCCGCCTGCCGTCAGGAGCTCCCGCCCCAGCTGCCCGTGCTCTCTGTTCCAGTGACGCGACGTCCAGCTCCAGTAATTGCTCCTGGCAGCGCATCATTTCTCCTAGGTTGATGAGGGCGTCTAAACCGCGAGAGGCTAACAGCTGGGCGTGGGCAGGGCGGACACTCCGGGGCCCCTGAGAGTGGGCGTGCGCCCGGGTCCCAGTCCTCCGGGGCCCCTGAGAGTGGGCGTGTGCCCGGGTCCTCCACCCCATGAGTGCGGCCCTGACCACGCTCGCTCTCGTGTCCGGTGGTGACGAGGCCCCAGGGAGCGTCCCCAGAGGAGGCCTTGAGGCCTGCGGAGCAAAGCCCCCTGGGACACAGAGCCGGTGGGCGTCCAGCTGAGGCTCCCTGAGGCCCCTGCCGCCCCACTGCCATCCAGTGCCCCATCCAGGGTGCGTGTGCAGAAACCCCAGAGGCATTACCGCCTGGGCTGGCTGAGCTTGTGCACCGGTGTCTTCCTAATAAACAACACGTGAAACTTCCCTAGATGATCTCTCTTCACAACTTTAAGGTAGAAGACAACTGCTTCTGACACAAGCAGCTCTGCTGGTTCTGAACCTGCTGCTGACATGCGCCGTTTGCACGGCTTGCACAGATGGGGGCTGCCGGCGGGGCTGGAGCTGCGGGCTGGGGCTGCGTCTCCCCCGCGTGGCCACTCCCGACCATCCCCGCCTTCATCCCTCATTCGCGGGTTCGTCCTCCCCACGCGGGCACCAGGGGACCAGCACTGACTCAGGCAGAGAAACCCTGGCGCCCAGCTCCGCGTCAGGGGAGACAGACGCTACAGAAACAGAAGGGGTGCGCTGGGGGTCGCTGTCTTCAAGGCTGGAGGTCGGAGCGCGGTGCCACTCAGCACGGTGTGAGGACGGGCCTGCAGGGGGCCGGGCAGCACAGGCTTTGGGGGGAGGGCAGCTCTCACAGAGGCCGGAGGCGGGAGAGAGGTCAAGAAGAGGTGTGGGCGCAGGGGCCAGGTCTCAGGTGGGCTTTGATTTCTCCAGGGGGCATCATCAGGAGGCTGACGGCCCACCCACCTTTTAAAAGGATGGCCTCACCTCCTACAGGTCAAGGGCCTGGACCAGACCAGGGAGCTGTGACCAGCCAGGTGTCACGACCCCGCACGGCCTGTGACCATCGCCCCGTCCTGCTTATCCTTGGGAATTGACTCAACACACTGTCCTGTCCAGACACACTTTCTGTTATCTTTTCCTATTTTTTAAGACTTTATTTTTCTAGAGCAGTTTTAGGTTCAGAGCAAAACGGAATGGAAGGTACAGAGAGTTCCCACATACCCCCTCCCTGCCCCACACACAGCCTCCCCCATATCGACGTCCCCACCAGAAGGTACATTCGTTACGACTGATGAACCTATATTGCCTCATCCTCATCACCCAGAGTCCAGTTTACACTGGGGTTCACTCTTGGTGCTGTACATGCTATGGGTTTGGACAAATGTACAATAACGTGTGTCCACCATTCTGGTGTCACACAGAGTATTTTCACTGCCTAAAAACTCCCTGCACTCCACCTGTTCGTCCCTCCCACCAAACCCTTGGCAACCACTGATCCTTTTAACGTCTCCACAGTCTTGCCTTTTCCAGAATGTCCTAGAGTTGGAATCCTACAGGATACAGCCTTTTCAGATCAGCTTCTCTCACTCAGTCATATGCATCTAAGGTTCCTCCACGGCTTTTCATGACTTGATACCTCGTTTATTTTAAGAGCTGGAAAATATTCCAAGGTCTGGATGAACCACAGTTTATCCATTCACCTGCTGAAGGACACCTTGGTTGCTTCCAAGTTTTGGCAATGATGAATACAACTGCTATAAACATCTGTGTGCAGGGTTTTGTGTGGACATAAGTTTTCTACTCCTTTGGATAAATACCGAGTAGTGGCGTGATTATGGATCAGATGCTGAGAGAATGTTTAGTTTTGTAAGAAACCACCAAACTGTTTTCCAAAGTGGCTACACCAGTTTGCATTCCCACCAGCAACGAGTGGGAATTCCTGTTGCTCATTGCCTGTGTCCCAGATTGTGGCTATTCTGATTGGGGTGTAGTGGTCTCTCGTTGTTCTGATTTACATTTCCCTGATGACATATAAGCGGGAGCATCTTTACATATGCTTATGTGCAGTGTGTTTATCTTCTTTAGTGAGAGGTCTATGAAGGTCTTTGGTCCATTTTCTAATTGGGTTGTTTGTTTTCTAACTGTTGAGTTTTTAAGAACTCTTTGTATAATTTGAATAATAGTCCTTTATCAGATGTGTCTTTTTTTTTTTTTTTTTTTGGCTGCGTTGGGTCTTTGTCGCTGCGCGCGGGCTTTTCTCTAGCTGCGGCGAGCGGGGGCTGCTCTTCGTTGTGGTGCCCGGGCTTCTCATTGCGGTGGCTGCTCTTGTTGCGAAGCACGGGCTCTAGGTGCTCAGGCTTCATAGTTGTGGCACGTGGGCTCAGTAGTTGTGGCGCACGGGCTTAGTTGCTCCGCGGCATGTGGGATCATCCGGGACCAGGGCTCGAACCCGTGTCCCCTGCATTGGCAGGTGGATCCTTAACCACTGTGCCACCAGAGAAGCCCTATCAGATGTGTCTTTTGCAAGCATTTTTTCCAGTCTGTGGCTTATCTTCTCATTTTCTTGAAACTATCTTTTGCACAGCAGAAGTTTTTAATTTTAATGAAGGCCAGCTTATCAGTTATTTCTTTCATGGGTCATATCTCGCTGTTGCGTCTAAAAACTCATCTCCAAACCTGAGGTCATCTAGGTCTCTCCCGTCTTGTTTTCTGGGAGTTTCATAGTTTTGAGTTTTCCATTTAGATCCCTAATCCATTTTGAGTTGATTTTTGTGAAGGGTGTGAGATCTGTGTCTCAATTCATCTGCTCTGTGGACATCCGTTTTTCCAGCACCATTTGTACCCTGGCTGATGTAATGCCCCCGAGGCTGCCACCTCCCGGAGCCACTCTCCCTCAGAGTACGAGCTGGAAAAACCAAATCTATCTGAATATTTCCTTGAGCAAATCAGTGATTGGCAGGGATTTCTTGGGGAATGAATACAAATTTTGCTTTGAAGCCAAATATGACTGTTGGATTGTCTGCTGCCCCAGGCCCCGTTTCCCGAGGGGGGTTGCTGGGCGAGTGTAGAAGCAGGTCGCAGGACTGGAGCCCAGGGCCGCAGGGCACAGGTCCTGCTCCGAGGGGGGTCTCTGCCTGGAACTAGCACCCGCCGCCACAGAGGCACCTCTGCAGCAGCATCGCAGGCAGTGCTTTTGGGCTTAGCCGCTCCCTCCTCCTGCTCTGGGTCCTGGAGCACCAGTCTGAGAAGCTGAATGTGATTTCAGGGGTCTAGGGGGTGTTCCCACCTTAGGCCTGAGGATCCAACAAAGTTTCTCATTTCCTTGTTGAAATTCTCCCCAGGAAAGACGAATTGGGTGACCTGGTGCAGCTCACAACTCCAGCAGGACCCCGGGCTGGAACCCACACTGGCCTCAGTCCACCCGCAGGGCATTCCACCCCCCGCAAGAGCACCTGCGGCAGGACTCGGGGGGGCCCTGCTCTCAGGTGGGCTCCCCAAGCACGTGGGCAGTGGGCTCCAAGAGGCAGCGCCCAAAACTGTCCTTGGTGAGACTCGTGCTGGGCATTTCAAGAAAAGCTTCCGTGGTCATGGTGAGAAAGCCACAGAATTGCGGGAGCCGGCCTTACCTGCTGCACAGCCAGGTGGGACCTCCCTTGGAGACACGGCCTGAGCACCTGGCCTGGCCACAGAGGGTGTGCAGATCTGGAGCTCCCAGGCGCCACCTGAGCTAACAACTGCCTCCTCTTAGAAGGGGGCTCGGCCAGCTGGCACCCCCTGCGACCCAAAAGTGGGGAATGGGGCTAGCGCCTGGTCCTCTCCTGGGACGTGGGGAGCCTGGGCAGTGTGATGGGCCCGGCACACTGCTTTTTCGCTTGAACCCCAAATAAGACGTGGCTGCGACTCCACCAATGCAGTCAAATTGTAACAATGCACCATGATTGCCCACAACTCACCCACAATTTCAGTCTGCCTACAGGCCAGAGGGATGGCCTTCAGGGAGACCCGGTATCAGCTCGGCTCCGCCCCGGCCCTGACACTCCCCCCCCAAGCCCCGCCCCCAAGGCCCTTCCCGGCCCCGCCCTCTCCTGCGGCTCTAAGGGAGAGGGGGCGCTGGGGAGGGGGCGCGGGAGCAGGGAGCTGAGAGCAGCCAGGCCCAAGGACGAGGGGACAGAGGGTCAAACGGCCTGCACACCAGCGCGGGGGGCAGATTGAGGGCGCCGTGCAGCCCCGTGCCTGGCCTTGACAGTCACCCTGGATGGCCTGCTTGTGACGCGGGTGGCCCAGATGCCGCCGCTGCCCCTTCTCCAGTCCCAGACCCTGGGGTCTCGCTGACCAGCTGATTCTCAGGCAGGGACGCCCCACCTCCACACCTCCGCCCCCCCAGCTCCCACTGCGTCCACCCCAGCTGGCCCCCCCTCCGCTGCCTGCCGGGCTGGCTGGAGCCCGCCTCCTCGTCTGACCCCACTGCCAGGGGCCCCGCCCCCCCACCCCGACTCAGGAGGCACCGCCGGCCGGGCCCTCATGCCTTGGCTCCTCCGGGCCCCAGGGCAGACCCCCAGGTGGGGCTGGTCCACTCCTGTCTGCCGCCGGTGGGCACATTCCCAGGCTCGGGTGCCGCCCCCGGACAGCGGTCCAGGGCCAGAGCCCTCCTCTGGGCAGACTCTCTCCAGGCCTGAGGCCTGTGCGGGAACCGCGCTTGTGGACACCGTCGTTGTTGTCACTGTGGATGAACCGTGTCTGGACTGGCTTCCGAACAGGCAGTGGGAGGGGCAGGGGGAGGTAACCCGAGCTGAGCCAGCTCAGGACAAGGAGAAAATGGACGGTGTGGAGGTCAAGGCTGGCCTCTGGAGATCCCCATGAGGAGGCACGAGGGAGGGGGTCTGCAGCTGGCCTGGGGGCGAGAGGGGAGGGCCCGAGGCAGGAAAGAAGCCTCAGGGGCGCAAGGGAGGACCCAGAGCCCAGGGGGAGCCTCAGAGATGGGCAGGGGCTGCTTCTCCAGCCACAAGGCAGAAGAGACAGGCCTTGGGGGCTCAGAGCGGGCGTCCTCCCCGCCGCTCCTGTTGCTGGAGAGGCCCAGGGGTGGCCAGGACAGCTCCCTGCGTAGGGAGGGGGCTCTGATGGGGACTGGGGGGAGGTTCTGTGGCCTGAGGCTGGACCAGGGGCCACCTCTCCTTGGAAGCCGCTGTCCTGTTGCGGATGGTGGTCCGAGGCACCCTCTGCCGTCAACGTGAATTAGCACGAGTTAATATGTAATTTTGCAGCCCATGGTATCTTGCCAGAACCAGGCTATTGTCTGATAAGGACTGAATGAGAAGAAGGAGGGAAAACACCTGATAAGAGCCTTCTCCCATTGTGAGGCGCACCAAGGTCAGGAGGGGGTCCCAGGGGAGGGCACAGACCTGCCCCTCCGCCACCCACGTGGGGCCCGACCGTCGGGACCCCTGGTGCTCCACCAATGTCTGCACCGCCCTTGGGTGACTCTGGGGTGATACCTCAGCACTGGTCTATATTGAGTTATTCTGTTCTCACTACTTTGTGCTAACGGCTACCCCGGGCCACAGCCTTGATGAGGGGCTGGTCACCCAGGTAACCCTGGGAGCCCCGGCCTTTCCGTCTCCATGGGCTTTTCCCTCCTGGCTCACAGACAGCAGCCCTGAGAGGCAGGGTCAGGGTGAGTGGCTGTAAGGTCACCCATCCCGCGTACAGGCAGTTCCCTTCCTGCTGGCAGGTTCCAGTGGCAGGTCGGGCAGAGCACAGGCTCTTGGGGTTAAAGTAAGAACATGGTGCGTCATAAACTGGGCTCATCTCCCACCCGGCCCGAGCCCAGGGCCCTCGCACTGCCCGTTTATGGGCCCGGCTGCCAGCGGAAGTAGGGCTGGTGACTAAGAGCCCGTGCCCGCTGCTCCCCAGAAAGATTCTGCCAGGGCGGGGTGCTGGCCTCTGGGGGAGCAGGGGAGGGCCTCTGGGGCACCTCCGACCCTGCCCAATGCCCCTGTGCGCAGGCCACACCTCCCCCTCCTTCCTGGGGTGATGGGCACCCTTGGGCACGGCCCCCTCTCAGATGAGCAAACATGGGAAGGAAAGGGGGGCACCCACGCATGTCAGAGAAGAGCTATTGGACTATTACTGGGGGGACACCCCCCTCCGCCCCCACAAGCTGCTCAGAGGTGTGGCTTCACAGGGCTCAGCATCCGGAGTCTCAGGACACACGCGCTCACACACGGCTTTGCTGCACACGTCTGGTCCTGGTCAAGGACAGCCTTCCTGCCCTTGGTCTCCCGCGCTGCGAGCAGGTGGAGGGTGTCTGCCTGGGAGACGCCATGGGGCCGGGCACGGGATGCCGCTGCGGTGCTGGCCGCCTCACCTCCGCCAGCTGATGGGGCCAGGCCCGCGGCTGGCAGAGCTGGGCGCCCCCGAGAAAGCCTGTGGGTGCATGCAACCTCCTCCAGCCACCTGCACCGTGACCATCACACACGCGACACAAGGTCCACTCTGCGGCTTTGTGGTGTTAATGAAAATACTGCTGTGTTGGTCAGCAAATGTCTGGTGGTCACCTGGCCAGCCCGCCGGAGATGCCATCTCCCCCAGCGACGCTGTCCTCTTGCCCGAGCACACGTGTGCAGACACACTCCGGGGCGGCCAGCGGCCACACTGTCCACAGGTGGACGAGGCCGAGCGGTGTTCCAGCCGAGGTTCTCGGCGAGTCTCCCGAAACCTGCTGGTCAAGGACTCATCAGGGTTCCCGGTCGCCCCAGGCCAGCTGCCCCCCACCGCCAGGCCTCCCACTCAGCCCTCATGCTTCTCCCACTGCGGGCTCTGGGGCGACGGTGCTGTGAGGTGAGTGGAGAGGGGCTTCAGGCCGAGGTGTGTGGGCGCGCACCAGGGAGGGGCGACCGCCACAGTCGGTGGCAGGCAGCCCGTGAGCAGAGCGCCTGTTACCCAGGACCGTCTGGGCAAGTTCATAAACCAGTTGCTGTTATCACCATCACTCTCCTTCAGGCGAGCCAGCCCCCCAGCCAGTCCGGCTCAGTGGGGCACATTCACTGTGGCTAAGCTCTGTGCCGGCCCCACGCCTGGGCAGTGGCTTCACTGGGACCATCACAAGGGGCCTTGGGTGCCCGCAGAGAGCGCCTTCCTCCTGCACAGGTGGACAGTCGCCCACACCTCTCACTCACTGAGCCCAGACACTGGACCCTCACGTGGAGCCCTCAAGCTGGGCGCTGTTGCCATCACCCCATCTGATAGATGAGGTATGCAGGCACAGAGAGATTAAGTCACTCCCCAAAGGCAATACAGCCAGCCAGAGCAGGGGCAGGATTCCCCCAGGCCCTGGGGCCGGCGCAGGCCCACCCTCCACACTGCTGCCCCTCAGGGAGAATGTCCACGGCCAGGGCAGCCGAGGGGGCTCAGGGGGCCTGGCTCCGGGGCCATGTGATGTGCAGTGATTCGCCGAAGCCTCCAGCTTCCTTGCTTTACGATGGGATTAGGAGGCGTGGACGGGGCTCGTGGGGCTCACTGTGCATGGGGTTCCCAGGGGTATCGAGTGAGATCAGGGACGTAGTGGGGGTTAGCGGCTGCTTTTATTTTTCTGCGTATGTAACTCTCGATCTCTAAATAGGGAAGTCTGAGGCAGAACGATGAGCATATTCATTTGCAGGCAAGCACGAAGGCCCATCTGTGTCCTGAGCCAGGAGCCCAGGGAGCAGACAGCAGTGTGGCCGGGGAACCGTGCGGCCGGCTCATGGACACGCACACGTGTGAGCGGGCCACTGATTCTTCCTGGTACGTTTTCTTAAACGCCAAAGGTGTGTTAAATAAAGGACACCATGGCCCCAACCCAAAGGGCAATTCCGCAGACTCAGGAATTCCCCGCGACAGTCCACGCCGTGAGCTGGTCGTGGGCAGACAATATGCATTTGATAAGGTGTCAGAGTCGCAGAATTACTGAGAAAATATTTTCACGTGAGGGAAGTGGTGAGCAAGCATCCACTTGCTCTTTCTCTTAGGTCGGGTTCGGCCGACTGTGGCCAGGCGAGCCAGCCGGGAGGGCCCAGCCTGGCTGTTCTGCGGGAGGGCCCCGAGCAAGCATCCAAGAAAAACACCCTTGTTTTCACACGCTGAAATGCAGGAGCAGGAGAGATTGATTTTTGAAAATATTATTCCTGAAATCTAAACCTGCCGCTGGTATTTCCCAGCAGCCTGGATATTTGGGCATCTCCGATTCAGGATGCCAGCATTCACCCTGGGCTTGGCTGGAGCCGGTCAAGGAAGCACATTTGAACTGGGGAGGAAAAACTTGAATTTCCATATTGTCTCCCCCGCCTCGCCCCACATCTCCGCAGTGACCTTTGCACCCGGCTGGCCTGGCCGGGGGCGGCGGGGGGGTGTTGCTGCTGCGGGAGGGGTGGGGAGTGGCCCTTCCACGCCCTTTCTGGGGCCACTAAACGGTGACTCAGATGGTGCTGTTTTCCCAATTCGTCCTCAGAATTACACTCAATAAACCTGGCGACTCTATTTCTGGAAAGAAGTCCGGTTTATGTCCCACACGGCCGTATCTCCTTTACAGCCCCCAATTGACCTCGGCCCAGCCAGGGCCAGCCCAGGATGGCCTGTCCCCACCGGTGCCTTCGCTGCCTGGCCTGGGCAGTGCTCGGGCCAGGCTCTGGGTCAGGAGTGGCGAGTGAGGATGGGACGCATCCAGGATGGGGCAAGTCCTCCCCGGCGGTGGGGGGGGAACGGAGGCCAGAGGGGACGCAGCTGGACTCGGGAGGGGTCCGCTGGGCTGAGTCTGAGCCACCGGAAGCTGGTAGGGGCCAGAAGCCCCAAGCCCCAAACCTGAGCTGCGGACGGGAGGCCCGCTCAGGCCGCTCCTCAGGGTGACGGGCTCAGCATCCCTTCCATCCCCGGACTGGACCTTGGCCCGTGAGACTCTCAGCCCAGGGGTGTTGGCTCCTGCCCACGGAGTCCCCGCAGACAGGCCACCCTCACGCGCAGCCTGGGGCTGTCTCTCTGTGCGGGTTTCCCAGTCTCTCATCCTCCCTCGATCTGCTTTCACCCTCATTTTACAGATGGGGAAACCGAGGCACAGAAAGGCCACGTACCCAACGGTGCTCCACAATCCCCATGAAAGCACCAGTGTCCTGGGAGCCTGGTGTGCAGTGGCGCCCGGCAAACCTCGTGCCACGGGCAGGTTGCCGGACACAGGCAGGATGCACCAGGGACGGGGCAGCAACCTGCAGAGCGCTTCCAACAGGCCTGTGACGATGTCCACTGGGGGACCGGGAGGCAGACTCGCCCCCCTCGGGGACAAGAGCTGGTCTTGACGAAGCGTGGCTCAAGGCCCAGTCCTGGAGTCCCCGGCCGTGGGACCGGCGAGAGGCGTCCCTTGAGAGGCCCTGGCGGGGGTGCGGGAGTGGCAAGGGTCAGAGGGTCTCAGCCATCTCAGGCCCCAAGGGGTGGAGCAGGGGACGGCTCGGCCGACGCGGAGTGTCCCCGCACGCAGCGCCCGCGGCCCTCCCTCAGGACAGTCCTGTGGGAGATGCGCTGAGGACAAAGGCAGGTTCGCTGAGCCTGGCTGGCCACGGGGCCTGGCGGACTCCCATCTTGGCTCCTGCATCCCCTGGAATCCAGCACACACCCTGAGAGGGCAGGTCCCTGCTGGGGCCAAGGCCGGGGCGTCTGGGAGCCTGGGGACAAGCATGTGGGGTCGCCCTGCCCTCTGGCTCCACCCCTTCACCAAGGAGGCCAGCAGCCCCAGCTCCCCCTGCCACTCCTGGCCCCGTGGCCCCATGGCCCTTGTGCCCTACAGGGGAATGCCAGCGTCTTCAGGGACCAGGCAGCCCTACCTTGGGTCCTCTTCCTCCAGTGGGGACGGGTTCCTCCAGAGCCCTTATTTCTGTTTGGGGGTGTTTCTCAGGGGAGTCTGAACAAACAGCTGTGCTCAGGCAAGTCTGGGCCAACAGGGGTGGCCCCCTCAACGGCATGCTGCACATGACAGCAGGGCAGGCGGAAGCGACCCCCAGACCCTGGGACAGGTGACACGCTCGTGCCCTGCAGCATCCAGGCAGAGGGCCTCCCACGGCTGGGAGGCCCGGGGAGCAATAGTGGGTGCCTGGGCTGGGGTCGGCCTCCTGCCCGGACACGGTTGGGTGCTCTGCGCCGAGCCGGCCCCGCCTGCAGCCAGGGCCGAGGACTCCGCGAGGGTCACTCGGGACGGTGCAGGGACAGTGTGTCCGGGACCCTCGCTGAGCGGGGAGCGGTGCCGCTTTCACGAAAGCACCAGCAGAGGCGTCAGGCCAGAGGGTGCAGGGCCGTCCTGACCGACCTCGCAGACAGAGCCCTTTGTCCTCCCTGTGGTCCTTCTGACGAAGGCAGGCAGCTCTCGCCTGGGGGCCTCGAGGGAAGAGGCTGTTTGGGGGCGGGCGGACCTTGGCTGTGCCCTGGACGCCGAGTCCCCCAGAAGCCGCCCTGTGCCAGGCGGTCTTGCATGAGCGGCGTCGCCATCTGAAAGGCTAATGTGTGCAAATGAGTGCTCTGCTCACCGCAGCCCTGCCTAGGAATGTGCCTCCTCACCACACACCGCACACGCTCCCCTCGTGAAAACTTTCCATCGTCGGCTGGTCCTGCCGCGCGCTGTCCTCGGGGAAGCCTTCAGGTTCAGGCAACACCGGAGCTGGTCAGAGAGCTTGAAGGGAGGCGGGGGGCAGCTGCTCCGAGGCTCAGGGGGACGGGTCGGCGGCTGCACGCTCACCGTCGGTTGGCTTCAGGACTCAGACTCTGGTCATCGATTCCGCCTGGGAGTCCCCATGGGGACCCCTGCCCGACCCAGTGTGAAGCCCCCCAGACAGGAGCCTGTGGCATTTGTGGTGCTTCCTAAATGGGGACAGTCCCGCTGGTGACAATGACAGGCCCCCAGAGCCAGCCAGAGCGCCAGCCTGAGTCCCGACAGAGGCAGCCGGGGCTCCAGCCCTGCTCCCAGCCCCGCGGCCTCCCGCCACCCCGGGGCCCCACCTCTCCAGGCTCTGCAGCTGCCCAGGCCTCCCGGCCCCTCTAGGGTGTGCGGGCCCAGGGCTCACAGAAGGCTCCTGGCTCTCTGTGAATCCGCAGCCAGCCAACCAGACACCGCTCACACTTAAGAATGAGGATAAAAGGACAGATGCATGAATCTGCTCGCAGCCAATTTTCATAGCATGTTAGTAGGAGTTCTAAAGTTATTCCTGGAGAAATCTCTCTGGATTCCTTTTTTCTGGGGGGGGCGTGGTCGGGGGGAGCCGTGCTGCACGGCTTGTGGGATCTTAGTTCCCCGACCAGGGACTGAACCCAGGCTGCCGCAGTGAAAGCGCAGAGTCCTAACCACTGGACTGCCAGGGAGTTCCCACTCTGGATTCTTTTTAAATAACTGCTATCAGGAGTGAATGTGTTAAAAAAGCCAGCGCGTCCCCGGAGAATGGGGCTCATCCCGGCGGCCGGCGGCCTGTGCGGAAGCACAGCGTTCACTGGGCGGCCCCCAGCTCCGAGGTCCAGAGCCTCCGAAGCCCTCCGCGCACATTGTGCCGGCCCCAGACAAAGCCCAGCTGCCCTGCTCTCCCTGTCTGGCTATTGTCACCTGGCCTTCTGGGCGAGTGTTTGCTCTGGGCCTGGCCTGATACTGTCGATCGCCAGGTGAGGTGGGGCTGCAGGAGAGGCGGGAGAGAGAAGGTTTTCAGTCCCAAGGGGACCCGCCGTGGTGCACATCGCGGGGTGCAGATGAGGCCACCAGGCCGTCCACATCTGTGCTCCGTGGTGGGCGGCCACCCGGGGGAACTCGGGCTCGTCAACATAAAGGAGACCTTGCCCGAAGCAGGTGGGCGTCTGGGTGCGGGTGTGGGCCCAGCGGCTTCCCGTGTCAGCAGCTCCAGGCCCTTCTGGTTTCAGGGGAAGCACGGAAAGTAAAAGCGTCAGGAGTGTCTGAACGCCCCCCAGGAGGGAGGATGCGCGTGGGGAGAGTGTTAGGGCTGGGACGCAGCTGCCCGACGAGTCAATTCCTTTCTTCTTCAGTAACGTCCAGGAGTCGGAGCGATGCGGCGCTGGAGGGCAGACCCAACGGCGACCGGGGCCCCCCCAAGCCCATTCTGAATGCCCCTTCACTCATGTGGGTACAGCCCTGCGGCCCCAGGACTCAGCGCCCCATCCTTCCCGGGCGGGCACTGGGAGTCCCCAGCCAGCACGCAGCCTTGGAGTCTGGCTGCAAGGGCTGCAGCCTTGACTTTGGGGGTGAACGGGCCCTCCCAGAGGGTGGGCCTGGTAGGACTGGGCTGGGCCCAGGACAAATCCAGCAACGAGGCTGACCCAAAGGCTCAGCCCAGCAAGCCCACTGCATCTGTCCGGGACACACCCCAGAGTCCGCGGGGGCCTTTGGGCCTGGGAGGAGGCCAGAGGACGCGGCCCGGATGACCACTCACCTGTGAGAAGCCCCGGGAACTCCAACAACAGCCAAATTCTGTGTGAACGGTGACTTAGAACGCCGCAGGGCAGAGGCGAGCAAGACGGGACCACAGGAACTTGGGGTGGTGGTGAAGGGATCCCCATGTGGCCGCTGCCACCTGGACCGGCCCTGCTCTGTGTCTCCAGGGCTCATTCGTGCTGTTCTGACATTTATGCACGAAGGTCCACTTCCCACGGGTTGGCTGGGCAGCCGGGGCGTCGCTGCTACATGCAGAGCCTAGTGGGTCAAGCAAATCTCTGCTGAAGGGAAGTGCATATAAAAGGAACTCCTGGGGAAATTAACTGGGCCCAAAAAGCAGCAGAAAACATTCGCGCACATGGAGACCTTTGAGCTAAGTCTGAGCAAGTGACAGAGCAGAGGGGAGCTGTGTCCCTGGCGGGCGCTGGAGGTGACAGGAAAGACAGACGCGGCAAGAAGCCCACGGCAACGCCCGGGCCCTGAACCCGACGATCGCCACGCACACGTTACTAGTTACGAGCAGATGCGTGAACGTAAACCTCGTCAGACTTGATGAGAAAACAAAAAATGCACTTTAAATATAAAGAAGGATGGAAAGCCAAACAATGGACAATGATTCTCCATACACACATTAACCAAAAGAAAACTGGTGTGGCTACACGAGTAGCAGAGGAGACTTCAAGCAAGAAGTATTAGGAGAGAGAAAGAAGGACAGTCCATAATGACACAGAGCCAATTCAACCTGAAGACACAGCAGTCCTCAAACACAGCTTAAACCATGGAAAGCAAAAGCTAATAGAACTAAAACGACAGACAAAGCCACCGCCAGAGAGGAAGGTTTTAACGTTATCTCTCTCAGTTACTGAAATTAGTAACAATATAGATTTGAACAACACAATTAACCAATTTGACTAAACAGACTAATATCAATAATAGAACCCTACATCCTTCAACTGCAGAATGTACACTCTTACCAAGGGTGCATGGAATATTTACCAAAATAGCCCAGATTCTAAATCACAAAGCAAGTTTTAACAAATGTAGAAGGATTGAAATCACACAGTGTACGTTCTCTGGTCATGGTGGAATTCTATTAGATCTCAACTACAGAAAGATAACAGGAAACACGCCCAAATATTTGGAAATTAAGCAACTGCCATAAGCGACACGCTTCTAAGTAACTTATGTCAAAGAAGAAATTACAATGGAAATCGGAAAATATTTTGAACTGATAAGAAAATGCAGCATATTAAATCCACTGGAATATCAGAGGGAGCTTTATAGTTTTTTCTTTTTTATTGAAAAAGTCACATATTAAACAAGGAGAAACACTGAAAATCAAAGACCTAAGCTTCCAGTTCAAAAAGCTAGAAAAAGAATATCAAATAAAAGCAAAGAAAGAAGGAAAGAGACAATGATGACTATGAAACAAAAGACGGAACTACAATAAAGTCAGCAGGACCAGAATCCAGTTCCGTGAGAAGATTCGTGATGTTGATAAACCTCCAGTAGGACTGATCCCTAACAAGAAAGAAAACAAAAATGACCAACATGAGGAATGGAAAGCAAAACATCACAGCAGAGTCTTACAGACCCAAAAAGGATCTTAAAACACTATGATGAACTTTGTGTCAATAAACATGATATTTTTGATGAAAAGGGCAATATCTTTGAAAATTCAATTTACCAAAATGGACACAAACAGAAACAGAAAGTCTGAATAGTCTGAGATTTATTAAGGAAATTAAATCTATAACTTAAAGCTTTTCCACCTAGAAAAGTCCAGGCCCGGATGCTTCCCTGGAGAATTCTCCAACAGCATCTTGCACATCTCGTGATAGATTTTTTTTCCTAGGTATTTCGTATTTTTGATGCTGTGTAAATAGTACTTTTAAATTAACTTTTGGACTTCCCTGGTGGTGCAGTGGTTAAGAATCTGCCTGCCAACCCAGGGGACAAGGGTTCAAGCCCTGGTCCGGGAAGATCCCACATGCCGTAGGGCAACTAAGCCCATGTGCCATAACTGCTGAGCCTGCACTCTAGAGCCTGAGAGCCACAACTACTGAGCTTGTGCTCTAGAGTCCATGATCCACAACAAGAGAAGCCACCACAATGAGAAGCCCGCGCACCACAACGAATAGTAGCCCCTGCTCGCCGCAACTAGAGAAAGGCCCACGCGCAGCAACAAAGACCCAATGCAGCCAAAAATAAATAAATTAATTAATTAAAAAAAAAAATAATAATAAAGTAACTTTCATTTTCTAAAGAGTTTGTTGCTGCATGTAGAACTGGAGCTGGTTCTGTAGCCAGCAGCCTTGCTTGCCCACTTCTCCTTAGTTCTAATCATTTGTCCAAGTCCTTTTGGGCATTGCTAAGAGTTCTCCTTCTTGTCTGTCTTGTCCTGAGTGGATTTTCAATTTCACCAAAGGCCCTTTCTGCCTCTGTTGATGGTCACCCACTTTCTCCCCAGTCTCTCAAACGATGGTCACAGGCTGGTTCTGGGGGCCAAGGGCTTAGGAGGGTCCAGCTGCGTCCTGTGGGCAGGGTTTCCCGGCCGCTTGGCTGGCCTGGAGGCCGGGAGGGCAAGTCACCAGGCACGGGGTCCAAGCATGCCCCCACCCGAGGGGTTTTTGTGGGGTCTCAGCGCCAGGAGCACGGTCTGCAGTTTGGGGTCCCAGGTCACCCAGGGAGCGGGTGCCTGGTCCCTGAGGAGTCCCAGCCGGGGGAGGGCATGGGATGTCAGGGGCATCTGTGGTAGGGGTCCCTCCCATAATGGGGGTCTTGCTTCCAGAAAAGGGGGCACTGAGACCCTGCAGGGAGGGGTCAGGCCCGGAGAGTGGGGGTCCCACCAAGAGTCCCCAGCGTCAAGGCTGCGAGGACCAGCTGGGAGGGGAGTGGCGTCAGTGAGAGAGGGGGGTGGGGGTCTTTCAGGTCACTGGAGTCAGGGAGGGTCTCCGGTGTCCTCGAGGGTGGGGAGGGGAGGACGGGCGTGGCCCCTGGTCAGGGTCAGGGTCTGCAGCCGGCCCAGCCCCCAAAGTCCAGACTGTGCATCGCCCTGGGGGGCCCATGGGGGCCGAGACCCTGTGGCACAGCCCACAGTTCCCAGGACCTCGACCCCACCTTGGACCCTGGCCTGGCCATCCCGGCAGTGGGACAGTGCTGGGGGTGTGAGTCCAACCCCAAGGGGGGTGTCCTGGGGGCACTGGGGACAGGATAGCGCCTGCTTGAATGTCCAAAGGCTCCTTCCCTGCAAGCTCGGCCTTGGGCCAAAGGCTCCAGGCTCACCCGAGGCCTCAAAGCCTGACAGACATACTACAGAGGAGCTGGACTCACAATTTTTTCGAGAAATGCAATTTTATTCCAGCAATCAAACAAGAGAACATAAATATTCAATTATGGTGATTTTGGACAGCTCCCAGAGGGGCTGTCGCCTGGACAGTCCCTGGCACACAGTAGGTGCTCAGCAGAGGGAATAAGGCAGTGCAGGAGTTCCTGGGTAATGAAACCTTCAGAGGAGCCGGAGTGACCACTGGGTAGCGGTGATGAAGCCATGTGTGCAGCCTCCCACATAAAACAAAAACGTGACTCTCATCCCTGTGTGTTGTCAGCAAAAGCAATAAGCCTCTGCCTCTTTATTCACAAGATGTTTTTCGCCAACCACGTGAATGAAATTCATAACCAAAATTACCATGATGGACTAGATGCGATGTTTTTCATTTTTATTTTCTTAATTTTGCAGTTCAGGGTTTAGACTGGTTACTTGCATTATTTTAACTTTTTAGGTTATGTTGTATGGTTGTGGCTTTTCCATGGGTGTTATGGACTGAACTGTGTCCCCCCTGAAATTCCTATGTTGAAGCCCTGACCGTCCACTGTGATGGTATTTGGAGGCAATTAGGGTTAAATGAGGTCATAAGGGTGGGGCCATAATCCAATAGGATCAGTGGCCTTATAAGAAGAGAAAGAGAGCGAGCTCCCTCCCCCCTCCCGCCTGCACTCCGAGGAAAGGCCACAGAGGACACAGCAGCTGACGGCCAGAAAGGGGCTCTCACCAGACCCAGGACTCTGTCAAGCCTTGACCTTGGGCTTGCAGCCTCCAGTTCTGTGACAAAATAGATCTCTGTTGTTTAAGCTCTCCCGTCTGTGGTGCTGTGTTCTGGCAGCACAAGCGTCTGTGTGCAGGCAAACCCACAGGTGATCCAGGCCAAGGGGGAGGGGAGGGGAGTGGGGGCACGGGGCAGAGAGGGGAGGCTCATGGCTGCCTGATGGCCACTGTGAGTAGCGCAGTTATCAGGGTCCTGAGGACACTTCCCAACACGCCCTGCCAACCCCCCTGCCCAAATGCACACCGCCCTCTGGGTACATTTGGCCTTGCAGGTGTGTCCTGGTGTGGATGGCAGCCTTGGAGTGGAGTCACTGCAGCCCTGCCTAAAATCACACCCCAGGTGGAAGCAAGGAGGTCATGGAGGCTGCACGCCCACCCACAGCCCCAGTCCACGGGGGTGACACTGTGGAGAAGTGGTCGAGGGGAGGCGCCAGCAGCTGGGCGTGGGCGTCAGAAGGGAAGGAACAGTGCACATTCCACGCCCCTACGCTGAATAGGCTCACAGGGCAGGCTGGCCTCCGCACCGTTCTTGACCATCTGCCCCGGAGATGCTTTCATCCTACAGATGCCCACAGATCCAGCCAAACAGCCACGCTTCTCACCCGAGCTCTGCTTCCCGTGTGAGGTGCCCCAGCTGCTCACCCGTGCCTCTGCAGGGGCTTTGGGCTTCCCGTCCCCTTGTCCTTGGGCATCCTGTGGTCACCTCTGCAGCACCCCGTCCAGCGGCCAACGACGGCATCACATTCCTTCTGAATCCGTGGGTCCACAGGGTAACGCTGTGCTCTGCTGCCCTTTGAACGGCTTCTTGGGTCTCAGAAGCATTCCCACGCAGGAGAAATGCCATGAGTTCTTAGGACAGGCTCTTGGTGAAAACCCCAGAGGGTGACATGAGCGGAGGGTCACTGGGCAGGCAGTACAGCACACACTGTTCTGGTGGGGATGTGGCTGGCCTGTGCGATGTGAGGGCGCTGTCTCCACAGAGGCCACTCTTCCGAAAGGCTTTGCTCAGGAGCCCTGACAAAGGGACAGGGGCGTGTGCTGGGCCAGAGGTACCCCAAGCGTGTCTGATGGCTCTGTCTCCGGGACAGGGGGCTGAGGATGGAGCTGCGGACAGAAACATGGACACGGCTGAGCCCACCACAGCCCACTGCACCGGGCCACACCCCTGGTGCTGGGCGCCGTGTGCCAGACCCTGTGCTCAGCTCAGTCTAGCCCCCGACAGCAACCTTTGAGGCTGACCTTCCTCCCCCTACTGAGGACCCCTGGACTACCTCACAGCAGAAAGTCCTCGAAGGACACCCAGTGAGGACTGAACCCCTCGGCAGCATCTGCCCAAATGGTCACCCAGCTTCCCCCCCCGCCCCCAACTCAGAGCTCAGCCACCCAGTCAAGCCGCCCAGTGGAGCAGGATTTGAACCCGCTCTCTCTCCACTACACCACTGGTGGCCACTTCCCATCAGCAAGAAACCGGGGAGAAAACCCGAGGAACAGTCATACTGCTCAGGTCTCCTGGGACTCCAACATAGACTCAGATACTAGAAGATGCACCCGCCCACGTCCCCACCCACCTGCCCACCAACCCATCTGTCTGTCCATCCAACCAGTGTCTCCCGGGTGCTCTGTGGGTCAGGCAGTGTGTCAGGAACTGGGGAGGCATCCAGGAGCCTCACGGGCTTCGTGGAGCCCCTCATTCATGGAACGATCTTCCCACGGGGAGGGCAGGCCCGGCCGGAAGCCTGGAGGAGGGAGCCCGCGTGTCACAACTGTGAGATGCGATCAGCTGTGGTGGGAGGAGAAGGCAACACCTCAGGGAAGGAGACCCAGAAAGGGTCTCCAAGGAGGTCAGGGAGGGAGCCGAGTCCTTTCCTCTAAGTAGGAGGGTCCCTAGGCGGCTGGCAGGGCAGGTGAAGGGGGTGGGAGGGAGGCTCTGAGCAGCTGTGTGGTGGGCACAGGTGCTGAGCAGAGGCCAGGTTTCGTGTGGGTTCTGAAGGTGCAGCGGACAGGTATGCCGGGGGATCGGAGCAGGGCGCCTGCCTCCTAGGCCTGGGGCAGAAACGCCGGAAGAGGGTATGCCCGGTAGGTCCTGAGGCTGCAGGGTGGGCCTGGGAGGAAATGAGCGCTGTGTTGCCCTCTTCCAGGGCCCAGGTGAGCCATCTAGCTGGCAGCACAAGGAAGAGCAGGTCGAGGCCTGGACGTGGAGCCCCGGCCAAGCCCTGGGGAGAAAGGGCCGGGGGGTCCCCTTGCCGGAGGTCTTGTGGGGGCAGGGGTGCTGGGCTCCCCGGTCGGAGGGGAGGGGCCCCTCACGAGAGGATTAGGGGCAGCCCTGGATGGGGGAGGGCAGAGGGACTTGGATTCTCCCCCACCAAGGCGCCGTGGGAAGGCGCTGGTTTCTGACAAGTTGTTGACCCTGTCAGGAAATGCAGGCTCCAGGCGGAGACACAGCAGGGGCCTTAAGGCCTGGCCCCTTCTGACCCGCAGGCTTCTAGTGGGTTCGGCGCAGCCCCAGGCCCCCGCCTTTAGGGACAAGGAGCGCCTCCGCGTGAGTGTGCCCACAGCGGCCCCAGGCAACTCAGGAGTGGAGCCAAGGGGCGCCCGAGGCACCGACGCCCACACCCAGCAGTTGAGACCGCAGGGACCCCGGCGCTGCCCTCCGCCCCCAAGGGAGGCGGTCGCCCGGGCCTGCGCCCTCCAGCCCCGGGCGCCAGAGAGGGCGGGACGGAGAGCGCGCGGGGCGGGGAGGGGGCAGGCCGGCGTGGGTGGAAGATGAGGCTCCCGGGGCGCGGGGGTGGGAGGCGAGGTCTGGCGGCCCGGCGGGCGTGCGCCGCACGCCGGCGGGCGGGCCGAGAGCAGGCGACTCCGGCTGAGCTCTCGTGCGCGCGGCGCGGGCGGGAAGGCTCCGCCCCGGGGAGGGAGGGGGGCGCCGGATTAAAGGCCACCCTGGCGGGCGGGGACCGGGACAGCAGCCCTCACCCAGAGCGCACTCGGCTCCGCGCCGCCCAACGCGAGTCCCGCCGACCCCGCTGGTCCGGCGGCCCCGGCGCGGCACGTCCCGCAGAGCGCAGCAGGTCTCTCGCGACCTGAGCATCTGGGCAGGGCGCTGAGCCGTGGCGGCGATGTCAGGGCGCGGGGCTCCGGGCCCCGGTTGGGGGCTGCTGCTGGGGCTGCTGGCGCTGGGCGAGCTGCCGCGGGCGCAGGGCGTCGAGGAGAAGCCTGGCGGCGCGCACGGGGAGAGCCAGGGCTTCCAGGTGGTCACCTTCAAATGGCACCACGTCCAGGACCCGTACATCATCGCGCTCTGGATCCTCGTGGCCAGCTTGGCCAAGATCGGTAAGCCGGCCCGGACTCCGTGGGCGCGGGTTCCTGGCCCCGCCGCGACTTCCCCTCCGCCCACCCGCGGGGTCTACGGGTCCCTTCCTGCGCCCCCGGCCGACAGAGCCGGCTGCCTGCGCCGCCTTCTTCACGGTCTCCGCCGGGTCCGCGCTCTTCTTTGTGGAAGGGGCGCGTCCAAGGTCGGTTGCCCGGCGGTCCCGTCGGGGAGCGCCGCGGCCAGCCCCGGGGATTCGGCCCTTGGGTCGCTCAGGGCGAGGCTCGGGGACTGCGAGCCTGGCCGGGCCCGGAGTGGCAGTGCTCGTGGCCGAGGGTTACCCGGTCCCGGCCGGGCGGCGCAGCCTCCTGAGTCCCTGGGTCCCCGGGTCCCCGGGTCTCCGCGGTCAGGACTCCCTCTGCCCCATCCAGGCCAGCAGACGTCGTGGACTGCTCCGCGCTGGGGCTCCCGCAGCCAGGTTTTCTGTCCGTCGGGCTTGTCGGGGCTGTTAGTGGAGGAGAGAGGGAATGTCCTTGCTTTCAAGCGCTGGAGCACTCCGTCCCCAGTGCAGAAAGAAAAATGGTGTCACCAAGATGAAAGCCAGTACAGTCCTATTTATAGGAGCAAGTTTTCCACTGACAGTGTTTCTCTTCTAAAAATCCTAGTCTGTCAGATTTCTCTTCTCCTGACTTGCTCCACTGAGCCAGCAAAGTGGGAATTGCAGGTAACTCCCGGGCAAGGTGACAGGAAGGTCAGCTTTCTTAAGAGCCTCTGAGGACCAAAGTTTCAACGTGTTGATCAACACCAGGGAGGGTCTTCCCTGAGGTGGCGGAGATGTGAGGGCAGGTGTGATTAGTAGGTGGAGCGGGGGAAACCCTGTGAGGGGGTCTGAGGGCTCCCCCCTCACCACAGAACAGCCGGACAGGGATGGGTCAGCAGAGGTTTTGGAATGGGGAGGGGCCGGGGGCTGCTGACCTCCTCAGCAGGACCAGGAGGGGCAGGCTCTGGGGAGAGTCGGTCAGAGGACTTTGGACCTGGCTTTGGGGGTTCCTGGTGTTCCTTGGCGGCTGGTTACAGCTTGTTTCTCCTTCAGCCCTGCCTGCCATGTGTCCTGCTGTGCCAGCGACCTCCCTTTAAGTCTCTCGTTTTGTTCTGTTTCTTTAAAAGCTCTCCGACCCCTCTGCCTCCCCCTTTTTCCTCCGGTGTCTGTTTAGTTCCATGGGCCCAAGCTGCCCTCCACTCCTTGGCTTTTTTGTGGGGGGTTGTGACGTCAGCAGTGAAATGTCGGCACCGAGATGGGGTCTCACGTGCTGTGTCTCCTCTGGACGTCTCTGCCGCAGGGGACTTGCCGACACTGGCCACTTTCTGCTGGTCACTTACGGGGCAGGTCCAGCCTCACCCTGGGGCTCTAGGAGCAGCACCCCGTCCTGAGGCTCCCCTGGGAGCTGACCAGTTTCTGGGGCAGAGCGGGGGTCTCCTCCTCAGCCCCCTTCTCTCTTCTGTGAAACCGCGGTCAGGATATGTGCAGGGTGGACCCGTGACACTCCGGGGGTCCCCACCTGGGACCTGGAGCCCCCCTGTCCTTTCTGTGCCAAGCCAGCCCCAGGTCCTGCACCTGGAGGTCCAGTGTCTGTTATTCACCCAGGAAGAGCCTACCCCGAGGTCTCCTGAGCACTTGTCTCCTCCAGAGGGGACCTTCTTGGGGGGGAGAGGGACTGCTCCCACCAGCTCCGCCCCTCGTGGGCAGGACGGGCCCAGAATGTGTTTTCCTGCCGCCACCTCAGTAGCTCCGCCTCCCCTGGGGCTGCTGGCCCCATCCGAGGGGGAAGGGGGGCCAGCTTGGGTAGAGGCTCAGTGGGGGGCTGTAAGGGAACATGAAGAGGACCCCGGAGAGAAGACCCACGGGGCCAGCCTGGCTGGCCTGGGAGTGCCCTCCTGCCCTGGGCCAGGCCTGGCCCTGACGCTGCCCACGCTGTCCTGCATTTGGAGGCTCCTGCTGTGACGGCAGAGGGTCTCGCCCGTGAGCAGGCTGCACAGCAGAGAGACTGCGTTCTCCCATCTTAGAACGTAAGCTGGGACCCTCCCCAGGCCCAGCCCCCTCCCAGCCACGCCCCTGTCCTCTGGAACCCACTGCACTGACCCTGCCCAGGTCCCCAAGGCCCTCCGGGTGGCTCAGCATGGGCTTCACGTGACCCCGCCTCTTTGCCCTTCCCTCCGGCGTCCCCCCATCCCCTTCTGCCCTGTCTTGTCCCTGTTGCCCCTCGGCTGCCCCTTCACCATATACCCCGGGACCCCACCCTAGGCCTCCCCGCCGCAGCCCAGCACCTCCAAGTATCCGTCTGGTGCCCGGGTCCCCCGCCTCTAGCACACCAGGTGTCTCTGCACAGACGTCTCCCCGCAGCTCAGACGGAGATGAGGAGCAGGTGTGGCTGCCGAGCGCTCAGACCCCCGAGACCCCAGGCCCCTCTTCGCGGGTGCATTTGGGCCTGCCCGGGTCCCTCCCTGCTGTTGCATTGTCAAGAAACGCAGAAGGGGATGAAGCCAGGCAGGGAGCTGGTGTGCAGCTCCCGGCTGAGCCTGCAGGGTCGAGGTTGAGGGCTCTCCTGCAGTGGGGCGGTGTCTGCCCCTGGGTGTGTGGGGAAAGCCGGGGCCGCGGGTGGGACGTGTGCTCCCTGGGGGGCCTCGAGTCTGCAGCCGCTCCCACCAGGATCAGTCTGGGCCTTGGCCCCTGTTGGACTCCCTCTCCCTCATCCTGTCCTATCTCCCCTGGCCTCCTCTGGGGCCAACGCCTAGTGGGCTCGGTGGGCGCACTTGGGCCGTGCAGGATCGCGAAGCTGTGGCAGCACTGGGGGGGCCCACCTGAGGGTGGAGACCCAGGTGGCTTCTGCAGACAGAGCCTGGAGGTGGCGGGTGACCAGGGTAGGTGCTCCTGGAGGCCGCAAGGGAGGCCCCGTTTTTCGTGCTTTGGCGCCGAGCCGGTGGGTTGAGGGCACCGCTGACTTCTGGCCGGAGCTGCTGGAAGTGGTGACTTGGCTTCTGAGCTGGGGAGCCAGAGGGGCAGGCGGAACTCGCCGTCTCTGCTGTTTCTCCTCTCCCTCTCCGTCTCCTCTCTCTCTAAGAGGGCGGCCCCCGCCCGGATCCCACCCCCAAGGAGGGAGGGGGCTGCCCCCACACCCCGGCAGGAACACTTCGGGAAGAACCCAGAGCCCACGGGTCCCCCCGGATTCAGGGAAGGCAGCAGCTGCGGTGGGTGGCGCTGGCCCAGGCGTGCCCAGCTGCCGTGGCCCTCTGAGACCCTCGGCCCCTCCCCCGTGGCCCCTGGGGTTTTGCAAGTGGTCCTGCTCCGTGCTTGGTCACCCCCTCCCTCTTCACCCAGTCTTGGAGGAAGAGACCCCGGCGGGGGCGGGGGGTGTCCTTCCTAACCAGCAGAAGCCGGACACGGTCCCCCGGGCACCCTGAGGAGTAGCCAGGGCCTCTAGGGTCACGCGTGCGACCCTATCTGCACACTTTACCCGCTCTGCCCCTCCGAGACTGCAGCACCTTGGTTCCTGGAGACGCAGGTCCCTTTTCCCACCTGTGCTCCAGCTGGAGCTCAGCCTTGGGGTCACGCTCTGTTCTACCGGACGTTGTCGGCAGCTGCCTTATCAGGTCAGACTCTGCTCTCCAGGCCCCTAGACCCCGATTCCTGTCACTTGCAAAGCGCTTCCACTGTGGCTTCTCTTCTGGTCCAGCCCCAGCCCTTGCCAGGGGAGGGGCACAGCCCCCGGGTGCTGGGACACCCATGGCTTCTGTCCAGAGCGCCTGCCGCGTCGGTGGATTTCTCTGAAGTTCGGGTGCTGGGTGTCTGCCCTGGGTTGTGCTCCCAGGCTGTCGGGGAGTGGTGGGCAATATTTACCTCCTTGGGTTGACACCAGAAGCTTGTGGTTTTCGCTTTGTGTGCTCTGGTCCTAAGACCAGAACCCCCATCGCTGCACCCAACCCCTGTCCCTCTTTCCTGTGGGCTCCCCGGCGCCCTCCACCGTGCTCTTCTCCCTGTTCCCACCCAATTTCCCTTACACCGCCCAAAAGAATGCATGAGAGGATCTGGAGAGCAAGGGTGACCTAAAAAGGCAGGGTGAGCAGCGAGAGTCCTCGGTGGACCCCGTCCTCCCAGGAGTAGACGAACCAGTGGGCCCTAGTGGACCCCAAGCCTGGCAGGACAGATGGAGTCGAGACCCATCATCCAAGGTCTTGGAACCAAGGCCTCTCCCAAGAGTCTCTATGGGAGGGACATTCTGTGCTGAAAGTGTAAAGTCTCATTTGTCAGGAACTGCCCGTGGGAGAATTAGCCACGGGCTGTAAAACAATCCACTGCATTTGGAGCTAAGGTATCTCTCTGGAGTATCCTGAGGAAGAGGGGCAAAGGTTGGGAAGTGCTGATAGCCCCAGTCCTGCCTGCTTGGCAGAAGGAACTCTCCAGGGATTTTCCCATCCAGCCAACTCCCGCAAGAGGGTCCAAGAGAATCACGGCAGTGTTCCCAAGACCGCAAGTCCCAAAGGTCCCTGACACCTGCCGCTGGGCTCTCCCAATCCGGCGCCTGATCAGCCTCACGTTTATTTCTTCCCAGCGTCCGAGTCCCTTTTGACAGCAAGTTTTACCAGGAGCGTGTGGCAGAGTGGGGCAGGGGGCTCAGTGTGCAGTGGACCAGGTCAGGGCTGGTGGTCCTGGGCTCCCTCCACTCCTCCTGCCTTCCCTCTGAGAAGGGACTCCTCCAGCCCTCTCTGCGCTGGAGCCCAGAGTGGGTGGTGACCTCCCTGGGCTGAGGTGGGCACAGCTGGGGCCCCGTCCCCTGCACCAGGAAACCTTGGAGGCACCTGGGTGCTTTCCTGGTGTGATGTCTGCTTCACTGGGGTGGCTTTCTGCCCACCCCACCCCTGCACCTTTGCTCCCAACCAGCCCCCGCCCTCCTTCCTGACCTTGCTCAGTGTCTCCTGCCCCTTCTCCATCCCTTCTTCATACTGTGAAGTCTGTGTCCTCTGTCTGCCCAGGGCAGGAGGAAGAGGGGTGCTGGCGGAACCCAGGTGCCTGCAGAGGCCCTCCCCACCCAGCCCTGCCTACAGAGCCCATCAGACTGGGGGAGTTGAGCTCCAGGGGCCTGTGGGCCGGGTGGGGATGAGGGAGGCACACTATTAGTGGGGGGGGATGGGCAGGGGACTGGCGGGGTGGGAGAGGCCCAAGGAGCGCCGGGCACGGGAGCGGCAAGGCCCCGTGGGTGCGAGGCTGTGGCCCTGCCGGCTTCCCTGGGTTCTAGCTGAAGTGCAGCCGCTACCCCCCATCACCCCTGCGGCCAGGCCAGGAGCCCCACCCACCAGCATCTCTGCCCCCTCCTCTTCTGAGCTCAGAACCCTCCAGCCCACTGGGGTCTTGAGGTCGCCCCCTCAACACTGGGGTCTGGGTTCAACCAGGTCAGCTCTGCAGAGGCGGGGGCTGCGTCTGTCCGTTCCTGCGCGTCCCCAGTGCCTGGAGGCTGGCCTGCCCCAGCGGCGCTCCTGCAGGTGTGCGTGCAGACGTGTGTGCTCGGCCGGACGGGCCGCTAGACGGGTAGCTGGACAGGCGCGTGAGTGGGTGAAGGGATGAACACTCCACGACGGTGTGAGCTTCGTCCAAACCCTCGAGATGCTAAGCTCCTTAGCCAGATTCTCGACCGGAATTGCCACACAAGCACACCCGGTGACCGCCCCACGCCGAGGGCAAGGCCGCATCAGCTTGGAGCACCGTGGGCTGTAGGTCTGAGGTGGGGAGAGCTCGCCCGTGCGAGGCCTGGCCTGAAGCAGCTCCCTGACGAGCTGATTCGGTCAGTTCACACCCAGTCCTGCCTTCTGGAGCAAGACAGGGCAGAACAGGTCCGCGGGTCCCCACTCGCAGGCCGCAGACAGACGCCTGCACGCCGGCTCACGGGCCCACTGGGCGGAGCCTGGACTCGGGCCCCAGCCGCGCAGTATCCCCGGCACAGTATGACATCTGGGCTCGAACGTTTGATTTATTTTATTAGTGCAGCCAAAATGCTTGATTTTTAGCAGCCACAGCTCTGAGCGCTAGTTTAACATTCATCTTACAAACATTAATGCTGCCACGTGCATGGCACCGCTGCAGGCCACGAGGACACGGCTTCCAATGAAACAGACCCAGACCTCCTCGGGGTGAGTCACGCCCCCGGGAGCAGGCGAGCCCAGCCGCGGGATGCATGGCGTCAAGTCCTGGCAGAACAGGGAAAGAAGGGAATAGCGCAGGTGGGGAGGAGTGAGCCCTGAGGGTTAGGGGGACATTTCCAGGGTCCAGACGGCCCTGCAGAGGCCCTGAGGTGGCCATATGGGGGCATGTTTGCGGGGCAGCTGAGGAGGCCACCCAGGAGAGGGGTGGCAGGTGAGGGGCCAGCGGGTCCACCAGCCACACGCGTCCCAGCGAAGTGGGGCCTCGGAGGCTTCTGGGCTGAGCACCCTGGACCCCTCCGGGAGGGACAGGACCCCAAGGGAGAGATGAGGGTGGGTCAGACCCATCACCCCCTGAGCTGAGCTGCCCCGTGGTGGTTTGTAATGTTTGCAAAATCCCTCTGATTTTGTAAGATTCTTCCCATAAGCGTGTTCAGAACAGACAAGCCGGAAAAACGGTGCGTACCTGCTCGAGGATCGGAAGGGAGATCCAGGTGTGCCTTCCGGAGACTCCGAACGAGGTGTCTGAGCACTGAGGGCCCAGCCAGGCAGAGTGCCTACAGTGTCCCAGGACAGGGAGGGGCCTGGTGCCGCCTCGCCTCTGCCGGGACCCCGGCTCTGCCAGACCTGACCCGCCTGTAGGGCCGGGGCTGAGGTCCTACTGCAAGGCCCCGGGTGGCACCTTGAGGTCATGGGGTCTTTCCTTGGAGCTGGCTGCATCTCAGGCCCACATCTGTGACCTGAGTGTTCACGCATCGGTTCTAGAATGAATGGAGAGGCCCCAGGGTGTGCTGGACACAGGGGTTCAGAGTCCAGGCTGAGGGGTCAGGTGGTGGCCAGGGTGCAGGCTTCCCCTCTGGGGGGCAGTCGAGATGGGCCGCAAAGGGAGGGGCCGGCAGAGCAAGAGGGGCTGGGGGAGGTGGTCCAGGCGGAGATGCCAGCCACGGGGCCCCAGCGCTGGCGGGGTGGGGAAGGTGTCAGGGCCACCGGAGCCACGGTGGGGGGTGGTCAGGGCTGGACGGTGGAGGTGTGGGACAGGCTGGAGGGTGTGGATTTGGGGGGGTGTTGAACTGAGTCATCCCGGGCCCCCGGTTGAACCCTCTGCTTCCGGCACAGATGTGGCCCTGGCGGGGTGGCCAGGTGTCGGCTCGGGAGGGCGTCCTGTGAGCCTGGACCTCCAGCCTCCGGGGCCGGGGGCAGACCAGGGTCCTCCAGGGCCCACCCGGTGCTCGCGGAGGAGGCCGCAGGCTGGAGGGGGAGGGTCAGGCCCCGTTTCCTCCTGGGTACATCAGGAAACCTGCGATGAGTTCACCACCTGCGGAGCTCTCTTGCCAAAGTCCAACTGGTTTTGAGTTCTCAGCTGGGAAAGGCCGAATGTGAAAGCTGGAAATGGCTGCTTCTCACAGCTCTTGGAATCACACAAAGGGTGGAAACCGCCAGCTCGCAGGGCTCCGTTTCTGCGCAGGTTTAGCGGGCCCTAGACGTTGGGGCACAGCGAACACGGGCCTGCAGCCTCCCAGCCTGCTTTCCTTGGAACGTGGCCCTCACGTGCTGGGTGCTTGTGCAGCGCCCCCCTGCCTGCTGCTCGGTGTGGACCCATCGAGGCAGGGCCGCCCGGGAGGCCCTCGCGCCTGCGTGTGTGTGCTGGTGCCCGTGGGTTGAGGGTTTCACCCGTGGCACTAAGATCTAGTCCCCAAGTGGCCGTGGATGCTGGGGACCTGAGGACCTGAGGTCCCCTCATGTGCCTCTGGGTCACACTCTCCCTACCAGGGTCTGTGAGGAGTGGGTGAGACAGGCCTGGGGCTCTGGCGAGTGTTCACATCGTCCTCACCCCACACAGTCAGCGGGGGCGCACGGGGCCATGAGGAGGCTCCCGGGCCCCACTCCAGCAGGAGAAGCCGGGCTCCCAGGGGCGCGGCTGGGAAGAGCCTTGGCCCCCTGAGAGCTGTATCCTGGGGTCACAGAGGCCTTTCTGCTGGAGACGCCGCCAGGCACCCCCAGGGCAGGGCCCCAGAGCAGGCCTCCTCAGCACTGCCTGGGGGCGGGGGTGGGAGGGGTGCAGCCTCCCTCCTGCTACTTCGCACAGGCCGGTTCGGAGGCCAGGCTCTCCGGAAGGCAGTGTCACCCCCAGGCAGCACCAGCAGTAACTCAGTAACCGAGCAGAACGTGCCAGAACACCTCCACGTGTGACTGCTAACCCGTACCCTAACCCTAACCCTAACCCGTACCCTAACCCTAACCCGTACCCTAACCCTAACCCCTAACCCTAACCCTAACCCTCTAATCCTCTAACCCTAACCCTAACCCTAACCCATACCCTAACCCTAACCCTAACCCTAACCCTAACCCCTAACCCTAACCCTAACCCTAACCCTAACCCCTAACCCCTAACCCTAACCCCTAACCCTAACCCTAACCCTCTAATCCTCTAACCCTAACCCTAACCCGTACCCTAACCCTAACCCTAACCCTAACCCCTAACCCTAATCCTAACCCCTAACTCTAACCCCTAACCCCTAACCCCTAACCCTAACCCTAACCCCTAACCCCTAACCCTAACCCCTAACCCTAACCCTAACCCTAACCCTAACCCTTCCACACCCTGAGGCAGCAAAACCTTCATTCTCCTCCTTCAGTTGACAATCCGGATGGAGACCGGCTGCCTTGTAGCCTGGGGTGGGCGTGTCGCCGGCCTCAGACTCTCATCAGCTTCTGGGAAGCCTGGCGAGACCCCCGGTTCTTAGTCCGGTTCAGTCCCCTGGGGGTCGTCGGCCCCAACATCTCGAATCAGAGCTTCTGGGGTGAGGCAGGGGCCAGGCCCAAGCTTGTGGGTCTCCAGGGCGGGCAGCCGGCGGAAGCAGACGGTCGCTGTCCTGAGCGGGCGGCACCCGGCTGGGCTCCTGGAGGCTGCCTGCAACCTCACAGAATCTGAGGACTCCCCAGGGCCCCCCACACCCTGGCACCTGCCTGGCCTGCCACTGCATCTAAGAGGACTTGTGATGGCCTTGCTGTGGGCAAGCTGCTGTGCCCTCTGACACCTCAGCCCCCTCAGCAGGGACACGGCCAGGTTCGGCATCTCCCTCAGGTGCAGACTTAAACAGGTGCTTAGAAGGTGCCGGGGGACATTCTGTGAGCACCGTAGTTACCCTGCACAGCACCCGGCCTTAATAAGAGGTCAACGAACGATAGTTGAATGAAAACGAAAATGCCAAGACAGTCACACAATAACTGCAGACACTAAGTCTGAGGTGGACGGTGGGAGCCAGCACCTCGTGGCACCAGCAAGGGCAGGGGCCAGTGTCCTTTAATGCCGGGTAAGGAGGGGACTGGGCAGTCCTGCCCCCCACACACCTGTTACCTGCAGCCTCCCAGTTCCCACCTGTCCTGGGGTGGGAATGATTTTGTGGACTCAGCAAGTGCTGGCTTTTACCCAGTGAGTTCCCAGCTGGAGAGGCTGTTGCACGGAGCCGGCCAGGAGTGTGAGGAGTGACCTCTCTGTGACCTGGTGTTGGCCCCACGCAGGTGCACCTCAAACCCCGGCTGTTAGGTGACCCTTTCGGTGCCGGGGTCTCCAGTACAGTGTTGCTAGGATTTGGGAGGGGGGATCACGTGACCGCCATTTAGCAATATAATTAGTGAACAGAGCAGGGCTCAGGGGTGAGTGTGTGAGGTGGGGCCTGTGGGCACACACCCACGTGCAGGCTGTGAGGGTCCAGCCCTCTCCCCCTCATTCCCCCCCAACCCCATACAGCCTACCTTCCTGGGGACAGACTACAAAAGGAGGGCAGCTTTAAGCTTCTGAGAAGGCCCTGGATGGAGAATGCGGCGTCTGTTGTCAAAACCCTTTACTCATTAACTTGCTAGAACCAGGAACGTTCCGATGGCAAGGGCGCCCTCAGCCCCAAGCCCTGCCCACGGCCTGCCTTGGGGGCCTGAGGGGAGCACATCCTGGCCCAGCACCGCCTCTGCCTTCCGCCGGGGCACCCCAGGGAGGCACTGAGGATGCAGGGTGAGCACACGTGGCCGGCCGCCCGGGGGCAAGGACAGGCTCCTCTCGCCAGGCCAGGGGAGCCAGTCCAACCCGACTGCCCCCCGGGCCCAGTGCTCTGGGACCCTCCTCCCAACACGCCCGGCCCCCCGGCCTCTTCCAGCTGGTGCGGGGGGCAGAGACCAGGGGAATTTGTCCCTGCAGCCCCCGCAGACCCCCACCTGGCCCTCAAGGGCACCCAGGGAACTGGCATGCCAGCAGTAGCTCCGGCGGGCTTTCCATTTACAATCCTGGGTTTCTCACGATCTGGAGATTCCTTTTAGTGTTAATGAGCTGAACACGTCCGGAAGGCAGATGGCGTGAGCGCCCTCCCAAGCCACAGGCTGCAAGTCCTTGCCGTCCTGAGCCGTGCTTGTGGCCCGTGGCCACGGAGTCTCGGGGGAGGGGGGCCCGAGGCGGCCAGGAGAGGAGCGGGAAGGAGGCCGGCTGCCCGGACGGCCTGTCCTCAGAGGAGGCCTGGCCCCAACCCCGTGCCCGCGGTGGCCACCTCCGAGGACAGGCCGCCCGGAGCGCGTGGGACCACGGCATCCCCGCCCCCGGCCCCCCCCCCCCCCCGCCTGCAGGAGCCCCGGGGCCGCGCTTAGCTGTTCTCAGCCTAATCCACGCAGGCCCCCCGGCCTGACCGTGGGAAGTTAAAATTAAACGAGACAAGCCGTCCGCTGTCCGGGAGCAAGGTCCTCCGCTTCGCAGCCGCGCACCCATCTGCACCTCTTCCCGGCAGCCTGGCCTGGGCCCGCCCGTCGGGGGCCTACGGGGTGTGCGCAGGGCGGGTCGCAGGGGTCACAGCCTCGGCTCTCACCTCCCGTGGAGCTCCCGGGCTCCGAGGACCCTGCGTCGGTGGTCGTCGGGGCCCCTCCTTCGGAGCAGGGAGAGGCCCGCAGGGCTGAGGAGCGGACGCTGGTCCGGGCAGCGAGGCCGCTGCGCCCCGGGCGGGACTTTCTCCCCCAGGAGGTCCTCTCGCGCCGAGTCCCGTGTGAACGGAGCTCCCGGATCTCGGCGAAGCGCCTTGTGCCGCAGACTCGAAGGTCTGAGACTGCCGCGCACCCGGGCCTGGCCGGCGCTGGACCGCGGGTCCACCACGTCGCTAGCGGGCTTTGCCGTCGTCGCCGGGGCCGCCAGAGCCGGTGTCTGAAGATGGTGCCGCCCCTGCTCGCGCACACTCACGCTCGCGCACATTCACGCTCGCCCACGCCTCCCTCCTTGGCGCCCACGCCTCCCTCCTTGGCGCCCCGCCGCACACCCCCAACGGGCAGGCCCCCTCCCGGGCCGGCGTCCCGGGTCCCGGACCTCACTCTGCTGGTCCGTGGGACCCCTCCCTGTGGGTGGCAACAACACCCTTTGCAGTAAAAAGTGGGGCTTTTGTTTGTAAAACTTCTGGGGGAACCTTCCCGTCGTGTTGGCGCAGTAGAATCAGGACGGATGGTTGACACTGGCGGGAAGTTGCAGGCTGACGGCACCGGGTTCTCCCTCTGGGTGACAAGCAGGCATGTTTCCCAGCCCGCCCATCCCACCCTCTTGTACTCAGTGTGTCACCTCCGTCCCTGGCCCGGCCTCCTGAGGCCACATCCCAGCGTGAGGCCCACCCTCCAGAGGAGCACCCACCGTGGCTGCAGAGATGCTGGCTTTTAAAAGTTAGTAGACTGAATATTTTTAGTTGTAAATTTACAGGATCATTGAGCAAAGAGTCCAGAGAGTTTCCTGTACTCCCCATCCCTATTCCCCTCCCCCCCCAACACACACACAGTTTCCCTATTGTCAACATCTTGCACTGGCACCGATCATTGGTTACAATAGATGAACCAATATCAATACGTTATTATTAACTGAAGTCCAAGGTTTACATTAAATTTCCATCAGTGTCATACAATCTATGAGTGTGGACAAATGTCTAATGACATGTATCTACTTTTTTTATTTATTTATTTTTTGTGGAATCTTAGTTCCCCAGCCAGGGATCAAACCCGTGCCCCTTGCATTGGAAGTGCGGAGTCTTAACCACCTGACTGCCAGGGAAGTCCCAACCACTGATGCTTTTACTGTCTCCATGGTCTTGCCTTTTCCAGAATATCCTAGAGTTGGAATCCTACAGGATGCAGCCTTTCAGATCGGCTTCCTTCACTTAGTCACATGCATCTAAGGTTCCTCCATGTCTTTTCATGGCTTGATGGCTCACTTCTTTTTAGTGCAGAATATTCCACTGTCTGGATGGACCACAGTTTATCCATTTACCTGCTGAAGGACACCTTAGCTGCTTCCAAGTTTTGACAATGATTAATACAGTTGCTATAATCATCTGTGTGCAGGGTTTTGTGTGGACATAAGGTTTTAACTCATTTGTGTAAATACCAAGGCGCATGATTGCTGGATCACATGGTAAGAGTGTGCTGAGTTTATAAGAAACTATTACACTGTCCTCCAGAGCGGCGACGCCCTTCTGCATTCCCATGGGGGTTCCTGGAGCTCCACGTCCTCACCAGCAATTCGTGTGGTCAGTGCCTGGACTTTAATGATTCTGGAGGATGAGCAGTGGTGCTGTTTCCGTTTGTGTCTCCAACAGCACATGGTGTGAGTGTCTCTTCGTGTCCTAATTTCCATCCGCACTTCTTCTTTGGTAAGGTGTCTGTTTAGATTTGGGGCCCATTTTTCAGTTGGGTTGTTTGTTTTCTGATTGAGTTTTAAGAGTCGTTTGTATATTTTGGATACAAATCCTTTATCAGATGTGTGTTTTGCAAATATTTTATGCCTGTCTATGACTTTTTTCATTCTCTTAGCTTTCACAGACACTTCATTAATTTGAAGGAACCCCAACTTATCAATTCTTTCTTTCATAGATCATACTTTTGGTGGTGTGTCTAAAAACTCATCTCCAAACCTGAGGTCATCTAGGTTTCTCCCGTCTTATCCTCTGGGAGTTTCATAGTCTTGCAGTTTCATTTTAGGTCCCTGATCCATTTTGAGTTGATTTTTGTGAAGGGTGTGAGGTCTCGATTCATCTTCTGTGAGGACGTCAGTTGTTCCAGCACCATTTGTCGAAGAGACTGTCTCTGCTCCGTTGCATTGTCTTTGCTCCTTTGTCAAAGATCAGTGACCACATTTATAGGGTCTGTTTCTGGGCTCTGTTCTGTCCGTTGATCTATATGTCTATTCTGTTCCCGACACCGCACTATCTCGGTTACTGTAGCTTCACAGTAAGTCCTGGAGTTGGGTGGTGTCCGTCCTCCAACTCGGTCCTTCTTCAATCTTGCCTTGGCTGTTCTGGGTCTTTTACCTCCTCTCCATGTAAATTTCAGAATCAATTTCTTGATATTCACTTAAAATAACTTGCTGGGATTTTTTATTGGGGTTGCATTGTATCTGTGGATTATGTTGGGAACTGACATCTTGACCATATTGAGTCTTCCTCTCCATGAATGTAGACTCTCTCTCCATTTATTTAAATCTTCTTCAGTTTCCTTCATCCAAGTTTAGAAGTTCTCCTCATACAGGCCCAGCACATATTTTGTTAGATTTATACCTAAGCGTGGGTTTTTTTGGTGCTGATGTAAACAGTATTGTGTATTGAATTTCAAATTCCATACATTCACTGCTAGTTTATAGGAAGCAATTGACAATCTATATCCTTCAGCCTTGCTATCATCACTTACTAGTTCCAGGAGTTTTTTGTTGATTCTTTGGGGTTTTCTACTCAGGTGATCATGTCACCTGGGAACACAGCGTCTGCCCTGCGGCCCCGCCCCCAGTAAGGCCAGTGTGCTCGCCCTGTGGCTCCTGGCTTTGCTGCCATGTGTTGGGCATTTCAAGCTATCTTGGCCGGGACCAGACATGAGGTGGGCGAGGCGGGAAGGAGTTGTGATGTGAGCTTCCCAGATGTGGGGAACCTGCCCCCACCCACGTGCTTGCTCCCTGAGTTCTGATGTTCCCATCAAGATTTCAGTGCCATATACTGTTATGACGACACGAAACGTAGCCTGGAATAGCACGGATCACTGTTCCATTTCCTGCACAACCGTTCGTTTTACCTAAAGTTAATGATTGTCTGTGGTCGGTGGTGCCATTTTCTATGTACTTAAATAACTCCCTGCCCCAAACCCCTGCGGGCTGCTGTGCTGCACAGCACTCCAGCCCCCGTGTCTGCTGCTTCATCCCGAGACACCAGGTCCCTGGGCTTCCCTCTGCCAAACACAGCACCGGCCCTCCCGTCACTCTGCCCTCCATGGGGCACCCCGCCTGGCATCCCATGCCTTCTGTCTTGGGGAGCCCCTCTTTGGTGGACTCGTTCTCCACCAAATGTGACTTTCCCCCCCTTCCTCTGGGGACTGGCTGTGCAGTGGAGGGTGACTCGACCGTCCTGAGCAGACTGATGACCTACTGGATTCATGCTGGGGACCCCCTCCCCTCTCCCCTCCCTCCTCCCCGCCTCCTCTCCCCAGTAATGATGTGCTTTGAGGCAGGTCTCATTTCATCTGTCGAGCTTGGTCCTGGGAAGCACAGGCCTTTCACCCAGAGACGTCTGTGGCTGCTGCTTCCGTGTCCCCCTCTGTCCCTCTTCTAGCTCCTTCTCAGAGAGCCTGTGTTGTCCTTTCCACGCGCGAATTTTCTCTCCTGTGTTGGTGTCTCTGTCTTTTTCCTCTGTCCCCTGAGAGAGCCTTTAACTTCATCTTCCAACACCTCCATTGAGTTTTGTTGTTTTTTTAAATATTTATTTATTTATTTATTTATTTTGGCTGCGTCAGGTCTTAGTTGCGGCACACGGGATCTTCGTTGCGCCATGCAGGCTCTCTGTTGCAGCCTGCAGGCTTCTCTCTAGTTGTGATGCGCGGGCTCCAGAGTGCGTGGGCTCTGTAGTTTGCAGCACGTGGGCTCTAGTTGAGGCGCGCAGGCTCGGTAGTTGTGGCACACGGGCTTAGTTGCCCCGCGGCATGTGGGATCTCAGTTCCCCGACCAGGGATCGAACTCGCGTCCCCTGCCTTGGAAGGCAGATTCTTTACCACTGGACCACCAGGGAGGTCCTTCCATTGAGTTTTTAGTTTCTGCTCCCGTATTTTCTCATATTAACAAGAGTTTGTAAATCGCTGAGTGCACTCTTTTGTCTAGGATGCAGCTCCTTTTCCCGGTGTGGACCTGCCTCTCCCTGCAGCGTTTCCTCACTTGCTCTGCTTGTGCTTTACACGATTCGGCCACTGGTTTGCAAGCCCAAGACCTCCCACGCCCCACCCCCAGGGTGGCTGATCAGGCTGGGTCCGCGCACGTGGGGGCCAACCTCACGGTGCCCAGCAGGGAGCGCGGGGGCTGCAGGGGTGGGGAGGCCAGGATGCCAGTGTCTTCAGACCCCCCCTTCCTGCTGGCCTGGCCAAAAATCTAAAAATAAAGAAAATAAATGACACCATTGCCCTTTTGTTTTCACCGGGCTTGGGAAGGAAACACTGAATCCACCTTCCTTGCAGGAATCTGATTTTCATCTTTACGACAGCCCAGAAAGGTCTAGACTGTCATCTTACGATAAGGAAACCAAGTCTAAAAGGAATAAAATAATAACTTGCTAGTGACCGGCAGTACAGGTCCCTCAGAAAAGAAGGCCCTCGAATGTGCAGAAACCCTGTCTCTTGACCCCTCTGACAGGTGCTGTTCCTCTGGGTGGCCCCAGCACAGGGTGGGGGGCAGCTCCTGCCCTTGGTCCTGAGCCCCCTGCATGCGTTTGGGCCGAACGATGGGAACCTGGGGGTGCAAAGCAGTCCCAGTGAGGGTGTTGGCTGTGCCGTTCGCCCCCAGGGACAGTTTACATAGCTCGGTCCAGCTTTTCTCAAGACCCGGTGCCCGTGCAGGGTCCTCTGATGGTCTCCCCGCCTCGGGAGCCCTTTGCCCTCTGCAGCACGGTGTCCATATCAGAAATCAGTAGTCCCATCGCTTCCTGCTGCTCTGGGTCTGGGCAGTGGCCTGTGACAAAGTCCTGGCTTCGGGGCCAGTGCTGGGAGCGCCCTGATAGCAGGGGCTGCGGTGACCCGGCAGCCACGTGAATGGCAGACGTGGTTTATGACACCTTGGGACATTGCCCACGCACTTTATCTGCACAGAAGACATCCTCAGAGAAAATGGCCTTGCTGAAATTTTTCACACGAAGGTATAAAGGTCAGCGAGATGTAACATTGCTCCTCTACAGGAAATCTGTTTCCAGATTCCCCGAAGCCACGCCAGAGTGGAACAGCCTGCATCTTGGCTCCGGTGGACGTCACAGTGAATCTGATCACTGCAGTCAGTCTCCAAACCTCCAGCCAACCAGCAGCTCCACTGAGGTCAAGACTTTTCTCCCCTCAATGATGGCTCCCTGTGATGTAACTAACTTTATGTTCTTAAATCTTAGAACTTTGAAGAATGCCTCTTCTGGTTTGTTTAGCCTCCAGGGCCACCAGCCTCCAGCTTCCTCATTCTGTAAAAGCAGAGTCACCGAGCACATGCCATTCTGTGGCCCTTTTTACACCTCACGCAGAGAAAGGGAGTTTGTGTGCTGCCGGCGCTGGGATCTGTGTGATTCTGATTTGGAAACCTTACCTCTACCTGCCTTTGCTGTTTTTGCTGCTGTGCCTGTCACAGCTCAAGTTCAATGAATTCTTTTGTGAAGTAAGGTCTCAGTGACCTGATTACCAGCTACCTTCAGCAATCATGCCCTGTGTGTCATTAAACTGACACCGTCAGCGTGAACCATTTGTGCCTTGGCCCTGCCGTGGTGCTCTGCTTGGGCCCAGGCCGTGGAGCAGCCCCTCCGCCCTCCTCTTCTGAGGGCCTGGCCCCAGACCCCACCCAGCTCACCCCGAAGTCCAGGCGCCCACTTCACCTCTGACCTGCAGCTTTTAGGCCCTTCCCGCACCCAAACTTACCTGCCCTGGACCCTCAGCTTCACTTGAAGCAGAGCAATAGAAATCGTCTAATCTGAAGTAGTTCTCAAGTCTATAAATTGATATCTTTCATCAAATTGGGGGCATTTTTGGCCATTACTTCTTCAGATTGTTTTCTACTCCATTGCCCTCTCCTCTCCTTCTAGGACTCCAATTTCTTCTGATATTGTCCCACAGGCCACTGAGGCTCTGTTTACTTTTTATCTTTCTTTTTTCTTTGTTCTTCAGATTGGATCATTTCTACTGTCATCTCTATCTGCTGTTAAGCCTATCCATTGACTTTTTTATTTCGGTTATTGAATTCTTCAATTCTAGAATTCCAACTTGGTTCTTTTAGATATCTTCTATTTCAAGGGCCAGCAGACTACGCCCATGGGCTGGCTACCAGTTTTTGTAAATAAAGTTTTATTGGAACACAGTGGTGTTCCTCTGTTTATGTATGTTATGACCGTTTTGTGCTATAGTGGCAGAGCTGAGTAACCGAAAAACAGAATGTGTAGCCCACAAGCCTAAACAATTTACTATCTGGCTCTTTTAGAAAAAAATTACCAAATCCTGTTGTATTCCACTGCTGAGATTTACTATTGTTAATTCATTACAAGCATATTTTCCTTTACATTCTTGAGCATGGTTATAATAGCGGTTTTCAAGTCCTTGTCTGCTAATTCCAACATCTGGGTCATCTTGAGGTCTCCACTGATTTATGGATCCCATTTTCCCGTTTCTTCATATGTCTAGTAATTTTGATTTGTTTCCAGGACACTATGAATGATACATTGTAGAGACTCTGTATTCTGTTATGTTCCTCTGGAGAGCATTGATTTTTGTGGTGGGTGTTGTTGCTGCATTGTGGTTTTGCCAGGACTGGACCGAAACACTCCAAATGTGTCTCCCTGTGGTGATAGCAGCTGAAACCTCTGAATTTCTAGCTTCTGGCAGCTCAGGACCTGTCTCTCTTGTGTGTAATTCAAGGATCAGCCAGAGATTTCAAGAGTTCATGCACAGAATTTGGGGTTTGGCCTCTCAGGCTCTTTCCTTTCTGGGATTTCCCCCCTCTCTTTTCAGCTCCTGTGGTTGCCCTGATCTCTAGCCTCTGATTTTTCAATCCAGTCAGACTGTAGGTTTCTATTTGAGTTTTAGCTGCTCTGCATGGCCCCAGCTGGGACCTGCCCTCTGAAAAAAATCCATAAAAAAACAAGGAAATTGGCTGGCGCTGGTCCCTTCCTCAATGTGGAGAGCCCATCTGGTGTCTGCCTTCATTTACTCTCTCTTCAGTGTTGTGTTTGTTGTGGGTATTTTTTCCAGAGCTCATGGTCATTACCCAGAGGACAGTTGGCTGGACAGCTATTGACAGTGGGTCCATTGCTGGGACAATGGGAACTACTCCACTGGTGCCCATCCATGAGGTGTGATTGTCATGAATTCTTCTCCCAAGTCTTTAAGTCAGAGCCAATCATGAAATCATAAGAAGGCAAAGCTTAAAATGTGTGCTTCTTTGTATGTGGAGCACTTAGGAGCAGGCTGACACAGAGGAAGGATGGAGAAGCCTCTTGGGGAGAAGAGCGCTGCGTGTGGAGGGGGGCTGGCGGCTGCAGACCCAGCTGGCGCTGGGGCCAGGCCACTCACTCATGGCTTCACTTGACAACACTTGTTAATTATTATCATTAATGTATATAATTATACGTGACATCACCAGTCACACCTGCTGGGTGGTTGCTGCCTGCCCTCAGGGGGTGGCATCTGGGGGGACGCCTCTGAGCACAGGACGAGGGTCCTCGGGCAAGTGCCTGTCCTGGGAGGGGCTGCGGGGACCCCACGGCGCGACTCTAGAGAGTGCTGGAGAGTCAGCGCTGGGACCTGCGTGTGTGTCCGTGTCCCTGTGTGTGTCTGTGTGTCACTGTGTGTGTGTCTGTGTGTGTTGCGTGTGTCACTGTGTGTGTCTGTGTGTCCCTGTGTGTGTCCCTGTGTGTGTCTGTGTCACTGCGTGGGTGTGTCTGTGTGTCTTTACCCCTGAGTGTGTGACATTTCAGGTCCCACCCGGACCGCTCGTCCTCCCGAGCGGGGGGGGGGGTCCCCTGTGCATTCCAGTGACTTCCCATCTTTCTGCTGGAAGGGTTTCACCGTTCATCTGGTTACTTTGAAGCAGAGCTGGATTTACCAAGGCTCGTATGTGTTAAAGTAAAACCAAGGGATTTACTGTGCCGCTGCATTGCGTGGACTCAGCTGAATCCTGCTGAGAGGTCCCTGGGGGCGGTGGCCACAGAGGGCCTGACCCTGGGCCCCGGGTTCCCGGCTGCGTTCTGAGGGGGCGTGAGGACCGTTGGCAGTGACCTTCTCGGTGCCCGCCCTGCGCAGGCCCCCTCCAGAATGGCTGGCTGGTCGCGGGTGCCTCCCGACCTTTAACGTCAGTCCGAGGGTTTGTAATTAGAAGTAAACACACGTGTCCCTGCTGTTACCGTCCTGCAGCCGTGCTTAATTAGCTGTGACTCCCCAGGCCTTGGCGATCAGAGACCCGTGGGCTCGGAAGTCCCTGTTGGGAGGCCCGGCGGGCGGGCAGCTCCGGCCCGGCCTCATGCGGCTCCTCGGGGCCGTGCCGACGCGGCGCCCCTGGATTTGTGCTCCACAGAGACTGTGTCCTGTCTCCTGCGGTCGTTAGCGCTCTGCCGGGTCCCGGGTGTGTGTCACGTGCTCTCCCTGCATCAGCACCTGTAACACTTGTGGGGTCCCAGTCGCCCGCGAAGCTGCTGCCTGTGGGTCTCGGCCTGGCTCTGGCCCCGTGGCGGACGTGCACTTGGGCCCCGCGTGGGCCCTTTACACATAGGGCGCGGGAGTCCCTCGAGGTCTCAGGCGGCCTCCACCCTCCCAGCCTAAGGGTTGGCTTCCCAGCAAATGCGGGCCCGATGGGGAGGGCTGCCCCCCCAACTCGCTTCCCAGGGGCGCGGCCCCGGGACACAGGCCCTCGATGTCCGTGGCCCAGGCTCTGGGTTGGCCGGACGTGGAGGCCCCGGAGCTGCAGGACCCAAGATACCAAGATGGCGGCTCCGAGTTGCTTTGCGGGCCCTTCTGTCTTTGGAGGAAAAGGAGGCAAAGGTTGGGAGGGGGATGAGGACCCGCACGCCGCTGTTGGGGTCTTGGTGCCCCCAGCAAGGACCGGGGTGCCGAGGGGTGGCAGCGATGAGCCCCTCCACTGTCCTCGCAGCTTCCCCAGAAGACCCGGCCGTGCGGGGCCGCGGATGCTGGAAGGAGGGGCCCAGCACGTGCTCTGGCCGCTGTCTCCACCCCGTCATCCCCGCCGTCTCGCAGAAGCTGCGACATGAGTGACCGTCCTAACCATGCACAGTCCGCGGCCGAAGGAAGGGTCCGGCCTGCAGGGACCTGCCCCACCGGGAGCGGCCTCCCTCCCGGCTGGTAGACAGCGTCCTCAGGCAGACGCGGATGCCCAGGGCACCTGCAGCTTGGCCCACCGACTCCTAAAACGCCCATTATGGGCTTAATGGCTGAGCCACTAACAAATTGCCATTTAAAATCAATCAAGTCTTCAGTTTAATTAGCTCATTACAATGCGGACTGCCGTCTGATGGTGGTCACGGGAGAGCCGCCCGCGGGCCTGACCGGGCCTGGCTGGCGGGACAGCTCGTGAAGAATTCCCATCAAGCAGAGACCCCGGAGCTCTGGGCGAAGACGGAGAATGGGGACCCCCTGCAGACTGTTGCTACCCCTCCCCCCAGACCAGAAAGACTAACCAGGAACCAGGGGCCAACCTGATGCCAGAGGTCTCGGACCACGGGGGAGGGACAGCGCCGTCTGCCCCGATCGCTCGCTCAGGGGAAGGCACGTGGACCCACACAGGCAGCAAGTGCGTGTCAGGCCGTTCCCCCCACACCTGAGAGGCAGAGGCTGCGGACAGAGCTGTGTGACACGGGGCGGCAGGGACTGACGCTGAAGCAGGAGGGAAGGGAGTGAGGGAGGGAGGAACCCCCTGGAATAAAACATCACCCAAGAAACAGAAGGAAAGTCCCCGTGGAGCTTTACGTCACAGACAAGGGCCAGAATACAAATTCAATAAGACAGGAGCTCAAATTGAGACAATAAAATGGTGCTGAAAATATCAAGAGGATTTTCCTAGCTAAGAAAACTGGAGAAGAACTAACACAGTGAGATCTGAGAAATAAACTCGGAACAGCAGGAGCCAGACGGAAGTCTTGGAGGCAAACCACCGGCCGGACAAAAGGTCTGAGAGATTGTGGGTGGCAGGCGGGCGGGAGCCAGCCCGGTGATTCCCTCCTCCCGGCGCATTTGCTGGACTCCGTGGGACTCCGCGGTCTGCCCGGAACCGACCGTGAGCAATGAGCGTGCGGCACACGCGTAGTTAGCGCAATGCCCTCGGGGAGCCGGCCTGGCCACTGCCGGGGGACGGGGATGCCTCCTTGAAATGCAGGCTGAGCCAACGTCCCCAGTATCAGAGGAAGAAGGAGAATCGGCGCTAAGATATGCCCTTGCTACAAGGATGCTCTCAAAGACAAAACATCTTCTGACAACCAGACAGGAAAAGCAAGCGAACAGGCGACCACACGGGAGAAGTAAAGTAAAAACCGGGCTGGTCCGGCCCGTCCCCCGGGTCTGCAGGAGGCTAGGGGCCCAGCCGGGCAGACACCCGCAGACGTGAGAAGGTGGTGCTGACCCCTGGCCCCCAAGGGAGACGGGTGCTGAGACCGTCTGGGCGAGGACCTTGCGGCGGAGGGAACGGTGGGGTCCTGACCCCCGCAGGGGCTGGAGGGGCCACGCTCACTCGCGGGGTTTCGGGAGCCTTTCTCTCCGGAGTTGGGCAGGTCCTTCAGTTTCAGGACTATTTTTAAATATTTTCTTTGTGAAATTCAAGTGAAGTTAAAGTGAACATCAAACATTCAGTAGAAAACACAGGAGAAAGGATGGCTTTCCAAAGCATGACACAGCACTCGGCAGCCATGGAGCAGATTTGCCCAAACAGGAGGCGTGCCCGTCGCAGACCCCGACCGAGGGGCTAAGTGACCACACCTTTGAAAGTGAAAGTACGCCTGCGCCGGTGCGTGGAGCTGCCGTCGCTAAGAAGAGGCTGATAACCCAGTGACGCGGCAGCAAAGGCCACGAATACATGGTTCACAGGAAAGGAAGAAACGTCTCCCAAATGGGAAGAGACGCTCAAACCTCACTCAGGATAAGAAAGTCAGGTTAAATCTCCCAGGAGATGCCGTCTCCCACCTGCCTGGGATGAGGGACAGGTGACCACCGCCCCCAGCCCCCCCCCGTGGGCAGGTGAGACGGGCATCTGCGCAGGACACAGGTGAGCGCTCAGTAGGCCCCGCCGTGCACAGAGGTGTGTGTCCAACACCGCCAGACACAGAAGTTGGAACGGCACGCCCGTCCGTCCACACTGTGTGTGTATATATTTCTTTCTCAATGGGTAAAAAGTTCAAATCACTTTTTCTCTGGGTTTTCAGGGCTTCCTTCCAAGCGAGAGCATCTGGTGTGAAGTCAGCCCGTGTCTCATCCACCCGTTTTCCAAATTAATAAGATTTTCTGGTAACCGGCTGCTGTACAGGAATGTGGCGGAGGATTAGGACTCCGAGTTCCCAAGGGGCCGAGTTTTGTTGCTGTTGTTAAGGGCCACCTGGCTCCTCGGCACCTTCCCGCCCCGCTGGCCCCGCAGTTGTCAGAGGTGATGGAGATCCGAGGTCCACTCAGAATGTCTAATCTGGGGAGACATTCGGCTAAAGACTGAACACGAGCCCCAGGACCTGAAGCCAGCCCTGGGCCGCCCCCCTCTGCCGCCTTGGCAGGGGGTTCGCTAGGGGTCAGCGGTCACTCGTGCTCCACGCCTGGCCCTGGGCCCAACGACCCGCGGTGCTGGCCTCAGCTTCAGGGGGCCCCCAGACCAGCGGGCACCGAGGGGGTGAAGGAGCAGTTGAGGGGCTGTCCCAGACGTGACCTCTGCTGGAGCCTGGCCAGGACAGGAGAACAGCAGGAGACACACATTTCGTGGGGAACGGCAGCTCCGGTGAATGGGGTGGGGTCCGGGGGGCGGCCCTCCGTGCAGTTTGCTCCGGGCTCGCTGGGAGTTTGGGGGGCAGGAGTGGACGCCGCCCGCGCCCCAGAGAAAGGCACGACCTCACAACTGCCCAGCAGGTAGGGGACTCGGGACGCGCCTGCGGCTCCGGGCGGCTTTTCTAAACTCGGCTCCCGGCCGCCAAGCCCATCGGGCAGGAGACGAGAGGACGAGCCCGCCGTCTGTGGACTTCAGGGAACGCCTGGGAGGTGCAGAGGAGGGGCGAGAGCGCCAGGCCTTTCTATGACAGCACAGCTCCCGAGCGGCCATCAGAGCCCAGTGCGGACTCCTGGGCCTGGGCCCTGCTGATCCTGGTGTCCGGGGGGCGCCTGGGACCTGCAAGGGTTCTTGCGCTGCCCTGTGCACTTGGCCGTCGGGGCCAGGAGCCACGGGGCGGAGGGGGCACGGGGCACGGCCTCCCAGGTCTCCTCCCAAAGCCTAGGGCGGCCCCCACCGACCATCACTCAGCCCAGGGTGCGGGAGTGTGCCGTCAAGGGAAGATGCGTCTCTCCGCGTCCTCGCCGGGCGGCCGGGGGGAGCAGGTGCTGCCAGAATGGGGCTCTGGGGCGCCGGCCCATCTTCCCCACGTCAGGGCCCCTCTGACGCTGGGCTCAGAGAGCCCCTCCAGGGGGACGTGAGCCTGCCAAACCCCGATGCCCCGTGCTCACGGGCAGGGCAGGGCTGGAGGACTTGCAGGGAGCTGGGGCTCGTGCTCAGACACGGCCTCCCTTGCGGTACCCGCGGCGGCCACCGAGGCCTGGTAACTGCGTCACGTGGAAACGTTGAGGCATCAGCCTCCCGGCCTTTGAGTCTCCCCACGAAGGCGGGACCGCTCTGCTGGCTCCTGGGCGCCTCTACTTGGGGGAGCAGCTGCCCTCACCCCCCACCTGCCACGTGTGAAAACTTTCAGAGGAAGAAGCTCGCTCCCAAATGAAAATGTTCAGCTGGTGCTGGGGCACCAGCGGGTCCTCGGGTCCTGGAAGCAGTGCCCGTTCTACCTCCACTGGCTGAAACCTGACCCTCCCTGGGCCACAGAGCAGGGCCCGCGCCTGTCACGCTGCGTCTCAACCAGACTCGGAGAGGACCGTCCCGGGGGACGAGGAGCAGTGACCCGGGCCCTCCTTCCTCGGGGAGCCCCCTTGAGAGCCAGCACCTAACCCCCAGATGTCCCCTGGTTACCAGCGAGGACACAGGCCAGGGACAGGGTGCAGGGCTCCTGGATCAGAACCCGTGGGACCCAGCCCAAGAAGTCTTCCCTGAGACAGCTGGGACGGGCCGGCATGGGTCAGCCTCCCCCACTGGACGCGCCGCCTCCTGCTGCTCTGGGGTCCTTGCACCTCAGGAGACAACTCTCCTTAGAATACACAAGAAGACCTCTCAATAAACAGAACTTGCGTGAGTGAAGAGAGAACTGTCTCAGACTCTGCTTAAGCTGACGAGTTCATCTCCTCTGTCAACATTCCAACTATTTTGAAATCAGACTTAACACAGGATTCTTATCACTTTTTTCCCTGAGTCTTAAAATAGAACAAAGGAGAAATGGCCCCAACTGTTGGAGTGCACGCCTCCCCCGAGGTCCTGGCAGGGTTGACAGGTGAGGGGGCCGTGGCTGGGGAGACCTCTGCGGCCCCGCTGTCCCCCGAGAGCGTGACTGTGGCAGTGGGGCTGATTGCTGCTGGGGAGCCCTGAGGCCCTGGCCTTACAAGGCTCTCGTCCTGGGCGCTCTGACCCCAGGAGAGCCAGGCAGAGGGGACGGCCAGCATGGGGTCCCTCCACGGAAGATCAAAACACAGCTGGGCTTCAAGCAGGGTGAGGGTGCCGGTCACCAGGTGCAGCACGAGGGATGATGCCGGAGGGGGTCAGTGGGGCCTGGGGGCCTGCAGGCCCTGCACGCTGCCCACCAACCTGGGCCTCCGTCCCCAAGCCACCATGCAGCCCCTCTGGCCTATCACAGGGGGCTCCCTGTGGAGGGGGGCCATTCTCTGAGCAGGAGGCAGGGGGACATCTGAGGAGGGTGTCTTTGGGGCCAGGGGGACTGGCAGGGCCTCCTCTGTGGCCACAGACCCGGATGTTAGGCCTTGTTTCCCGAGTTCATGTCTGTCCTGTGGTGCCAGGCCGGCCCCCTGGCCCTCCCCTCCCCCCCTCCATGGGGGTCCCGGACCCCCCACTGCCCTCCCCTCCCCCATGGGGTCCCGGCCCCCCTGACCCCTCCCCTCCCCTCCCCCGCAGGCTTCCACCTGTCCCACAAGGTCACCAGCGTCGTCCCCGAGAGTGCACTGCTCATCGTGCTGGGCCTGGTGCTGGGTGGCATCGTCTTGGCGGCCGACCACATTGCCTCCTTCTCGCTCACACCCACGGTCTTCTTCTTCTACCTGCTGCCGCCCATCGTGCTGGACGCCGGCTACTTCATGCCCAACCGGCTCTTCTTCGGCAACCTGGGCACCATCCTGCTGTACGCCGTCATCGGCACCGTGTGGAACGCGGCCACCACCGGCCTGTCCCTCTACGGCGTCTTCCGCAGCGGCCTGATGGGTGAGTGGGCACCGCCCCCCAACCAGGGGGCTCATGGAGGGTCCTGGGGGGTCCTCAGGGCGGGCTCCAGGCAGCCTCATTTAAGAAAGCTCAGGACGAAAAACACAGACCTTAAAGGGGGGGTGAGCTTAGGAGTCATCAAGAGATGTCACCAGTGGCCACTTACCCCTCCTGGCTTGTAAGTCATCAATAGCCGGTCCACGCCCGGCCCCAGGCCGAAGCACGTGTCCTGCTTGGGAGTAAGTCTGATCCGACCCGGTCAGGCAGTGGGTGGGGCAGTGGGAACGACCCAGCTGCCGTCCCTACCCCTTGGCAGGGAGATGGGGTCCAGCCTCAGTCCCCCATCTCCAAGAGGCCAGGGAAAGAGGAGGAGGCCCCTCTGGCAGAGGCCGGCATCCGAGTCCCACGATTGTGGAGCCCAGGTAAACCTGCACCTGAGCAGAAGGTTTGGGTGTCATTTCTACTCAAACTGGCAGGGAAAAGCCACGCCAGCTTCTCCTCCGTCACCATGGCATCTGCGTCTCCTGCTCCCTCCCCTGCCGGTGTTTCCTGCCGTTCTGGTTACTAACCTCGGCCCTGGCATACCTCCGAGGCGCACCCCACCCACCTGGGAGCTGGCCATTATCCACCGGGGAAGCTGGAGCAGGTGGGGCCTGAGCTCACCTGAGGCCTCGCACAGATGTGCCGGATTGCACAGCCCTAAACGCAGCCCGTCCCGGGGTGGCTACAGCTGCCCCTATTTGCCTCCGGGGTCTGCAGCTTGAGCTCCTGGCATCGGGGACCACTGGGGGTGGGTGTCGGCACCCCGGGCACCAGTCCATGCTCAGCCTTGGCCTCAGACACTTCCACCAGCTGAACCAGACCCAGGGCCAGGCCGTCTGACTGAAGGAAGAGCATGGCACCCCCCGAGCCCCACGGTGGGGCTCACGACCTACCTTGAAATCGCAGTGACAAGACTATTAAGAAACAGGGACCAAAGGTCCTCTGTCTGGAGGAGTCACCTCGGGACTTTGTCCTCACCCCGTGGGGAGCGTGCACTTCCGCGAGCCCCCGCTGCCGTCCGGCACCACCCCCAGGCCCGGCCGGGAAGCCCACGAAGGCTGGCGTGGGGCCGCACGCGCCTGGCCAGGCCTCCCAGACGCCTGAGTGGCAGGGGCCGTGTGAGTGCGATTAGACTGCTTTCATTGGCGGTGCCTTTAGGTAGTTGGGACAGTCTAAGGCCATCGGGCCACCTCCGGCTCCTGGGCCCAAGGGTAGGTCTTGGGGTTTGGAGCAGGCATTCCTGCTCCTCGAGGGGCCACAGCTGTCTGAGGCCTGTGCTCAGCCCCTGGGACATAGCTGGTCAAGGCTGGGTGTCAGCCAAGGTCACGGAGCAGAGCAGCGCCCAGGGGACACGCAGAGCCGGGGCCCTGCAGCCTGCAGGACAGCGGTGAGTCTCTGCTGCCCGGCGGCCGGGCTCCAGGCTCTGAGGTGTGGCCCAAGGCCAGGGTGCGCCTCCGAGGAAAGGTCACCTGGGGGGGCATCTGGGCACAGCGGCCCAGCACCCAGAAGCTCTGGGCCATAGAGAGGCCCTGCAAGTGGGCAAGGCCATGGCAGAAATGGGGTCCTGGAACACACAGCCTGGCGGCCGTGAGCCCACAGTGCGGTCCTGAGACCTTCCTGGCAGGGCTGGTGGGTGGTGGACTGACCCGCCAGGGAGGAGGGCAGGCTGCCCCCACCCCAGGCTCTCCTGCCTGGGAGGCTGGCCCCGGGCTCTCCTGCCTGGGAGGCTGACCCCCGGGCTCTCCTGCCTGGGAGGCTGGCCCCCGGGCTCTCCTGCCTGGGAGGCTGACCCCCGGGCTCTCCTGCCTGGGAGGCTGACCCCCGGGCTCTCCTGCCTGGGAGGCTGGCCCCGGGCCCTCCCCCATGGCCCACTCATCTTCCAGGAGACCTGAAGGTCGGGCTGCTGGACTTCCTCCTGTTCGGCAGCCTGATCGCCGCCGTGGACCCAGTGGCTGTCCTGGCAGTGTTTGAGGAGGTGCACGTCAACGAGGTGCTGTTCATCATCGTCTTCGGGGAGTCGCTGCTCAACGACGCCGTCACTGTGGTGAGAACACGGGGGGAGGCACCTGCCTCTCGGGGCCACTGCGCTCGCCCCGCCAGCGCCTCTGCCGGGCTGTCCTGCTCCAGGGCCGCCTGACTCAGAATGACCGGCGGCTCTGGTCAGAGTGTCATGGTTCTTAGAGCCCACTTCACACCTTCGCAGTTAGCGACGTCACTGCTGAAATCCCACGAGCACTGTTCCCAGCTTTGGGTCCCGGCCGGGGCCCCCGTTCCCAACTGTGGAATCGGTGGATGATCACAGTCTCACGGGAACCACGGAGGGGAATCAGCTGCGCTGCCGGGTGCCCACGACCCTGGCGGCCGGCAGGGGCCCGCGTCAGTTCCGTGCGGGGGGGACAGAAGGTGCAGGCAACGGGAGGCGGCTGTGACTGGACGTCGGCATCTCCCCCGACACCGGGCCGCGGGCTCCGGGGCAGTGAGGTCCCGGGCGGGGGCAGCGCAGAGCCGCCTTCCTTCCCCGCATCAGCCGGCGGTGCGTCTGGGCACCTGCCCGCTGGCGCCCGGCCCGCGGATTCGCAGACGCAGCAGACGTGCAGTCTCCTCTTTGCTCTAAAAGCCCCACGCTTTCGTGTCTCGTAGAAGCGGGAACTTCTGCCCGAGCCAGGGAGCTCTTCACTTGACCCCTCTGTGAGGCTCATCTCCCCAGGACCCCCGTTCCCGTAAAGAAGCGGGGCGGCTGTGGTCTGGTCCCGTGACCTTCACGGCTGCGCCGCGCCCGCAGTCCCTGTGTATCGGCACTGCGTGGGTTTCCTTCCGTTAACACAGCTTTGCAACCCGCCCCTTGAGGGCCCTCTCCCCCGCTGGAGAGCACAGACTTGGGAGCACAGAGACAGGTTTCTTCCCAAGGGGCCTGCAGCCCACCCCGGGCTGCCCCTTGGGCCCCTGCCCCGGACGTGGAGCCACTGCATCGTTTAGGAGCTCAGAGAACACAGCAGCGCCCACTCCCGAGGCCGAGCATGAGGTGCTGGGCGTTTGTCTCAGCGTCTTGGTGGGATAAGGTTCACATGTCAACAGGCAAAGATGCCCCGGGTGCCTCCTCACAGTCAGGGCCCAACATGGCAGCAAAGTCGCTCAAGATGAAACTCTGGGTTTGTCCTGGGAAATGACGTTGAGGATTGTCACTGTGGGCTGGCTTCGTGGTCGCCCTGCTTAGCCGACGGTGGGAAAGGCCAGGTTTTCTCTGAAGGTTCTCACTCCTCCCAGGCTGCTCTCCTGCCCCCAGTCCCCACACTGCTGCCGGGACGATTTCCTCCCGGGGGTTTTCGGTTTCCGTTCACACGGCTGCCACAGTCCCCTCACTCAGCTCAAGTTCCACAGGGCCTGGGGCCCGAGGCAGGGAGGGGTCAGCGCTGACCGAGGGCTGATGGTGTCCCGTCTACCTGTCCCCGTAGGTCCTGTACAACGTGTTTGAATCTTTCGTGACGCTGGGTGGTGACAAGGTGACTGGTGTGGACTGCGCGAAAGGAATAGGTGGGTGACTGGCGGGGCCGCGCATCAGGGGAGAGCTGGGGCCGGTCTCTTCTCCACAACATGGGCCCCACAGGGCGGTGTCTGGGACGGCCTGGGACCCACAGCCCGGGTAGGAAAAGGCGTTTCCACTTCCAAGTCTCGGCCACAGGGCCCTCCCTCCCCCTCGTGTTTCACTAACGCGATTTGATCAGGCCCCAGGCACCCTGGGCGGCAAGGGTCATCGCCCCATCAGGCCCACGAGGAGGACGTGGATCCCGTATCCTGGGGGTCCTGGGCATTTCTCTGGGCAGGGACAGTGACAGCTGGCTGTCCCTGGGGGCCCAGGACCCAGTCCTTGCTGCCAGCGCTCCGCCCAAGGGCCGCTGGTCTCAGTGCTGCCTCCACGGGGGGGCGGCCGGGCCTCCCTCGGGCGCAGGGCTGTCCCCTCCCCAGCTGTCCCTGTGGAGGCTGGAGCCGACACCCGGCCTGTCTCTGTCCTCCGAGAGAATCAGCTTCTTGTTTGCTGAGCTGCTGGTGCCTCGTGGGGTCAGCGGGAGACCTCGACGAGGAATGGCCCGGAAGGCCGGCGGCCAGCTCGCCCACGCCGCGGCCACAAAGGGCCATTCAGGGGCCAGCGCCGGCGTCCTTGCCCTTGCAGTGTCCTTCTTCGTGGTGAGCCTGGGGGGCACGCTGGTGGGGGTCGTCTTCGCCTTCCTGCTCTCGCTGGTGACGCGCTTCACCAAGCACGTGCGCATCATCGAGCCCGGCTTCGTGTTCGTCCTCTCCTACCTGTCCTACCTCACGTCGGAGATGCTGTCCCTGTCGGCCATCCTGGCGTGAGTCCCCCTTGCTGGTGGGCCACAGCCTCGGGGTCCTGGGCCTTGGGGGGTGGGGTGGCTGCAGGCCGGTCACGCCACCTGGCCCCCACGTGCCAGGCGGACCCGCCCAGGGGAGGGGTGGCCCGTCTCCCGCCTGGTCTGCCTGGCCCACTTCCCCACGCTGAGTGGGAATTCACTGTGGGCGCAAAGAATTTGGTCTATTCAGTCTCTTCGATAAGGAGTTGGCGTTCTCACAGAACCGTCCAGGGGCCGCAGCGCCTGCTCTGAGCAGGGGGAGGGTCCGCACGCAGCCCCTCCCGGGGCTCTGAGTCTCAGAGCCGCCCCGCTGCGGGGTGTGGACAGACACCGAGGCGGCCCACGCCCCCGCTGGAGTGCGGGGCCCAGGCCTCCAGAGGCCCGTAAACAGTGTCGGGGCGCGGGGGCCGACACGCCCGGCACGGGGTACCGAGTCCTTCGGAGCAGCGCTGTGCTCACGAAGAGGAGGGCTGACCAGTGGGGCGGACGTTTATCTGGGACGCAGAGGCCCTGAGGTGCCGCCTGCCCGGAGACGGGCCCTTAGCCCCACGGGGTCCGGTGGGAGCTGAGCCTCGGCCCGAGACCTCACGGTGGGCCGACCCGTCCCTCAGCATCACCTTCTGCGGCATCTGCTGTCAGAAGTACGTGAAGGCCAACATCTCGGAGCAGTCCGCCACCACGGTGCGCTACACGATGAAGATGCTGGCCAGCGGGGCCGAGACCATCATCTTCATGTTCCTGGGCATCTCGGCCGTGGACCCTCTCATCTGGAAGTGGAACACAGCCTTCGTGCTTCTGACACTGGTCTTCATCTCTGTGTACCGGGCCATTGGTGAGGGTGTGGGGGGCATGGGGGGCAGTGGAGGGAAGATGGGGACAAGGGGGGGATGGGAGGAGGATGGGGGATAAGGGAGAGGATGGAGGATGGGAGGTGATGGGGAGATGGGGGAGGGGGACATGATGGGGGATGGTGGGGAGGATGGGAGGAGGATGGGGGATGAGGGGGAGGATGGGGGGATGGGAGGTGATAGGGATGGGAGGAGGATGGGGGATGGGAGGAGGATGGGGGATGGGAGGTGATGGGGGGATGGGGACATGATGGGGGGATGGTGGGGAGGATGGGAGGATGATGGCAGGATGAGGGGACACAGTCGGGCAACAGCAGGGATTGGTTGCAGGGAGTCTGTGGAACCAGGGACATGCATTTGCCCCCAGCCCCCAGCCCCATAGCCCAGTGAATGGCAGGTTCAAGAGACCCTGTGGAGCCTCAGGCTGGCCTGGCCACTGGTCCTCCTCAGTGAAGGGACAGGCCTTCTCACAACCTTGTAGCCTCACGACTGAAATAGGACAACCTAGAGGTCAGAGTGGAAGGTTCCAGAACCCAGGGGAACCCACGTGGCTTCCCACTGACTCACTCTGGATGTGGCCACTCGGGGACAGCATCAGTCACCATGGCACGTGAGAGGCAGGAGCCCTTGCTGCCCTCACCCAGCTCAGGTCCCTGGTCCCTGGTGTGCGGCTCTGACCCAGGGCCAGGGAGGGGAGGAGACGAGAGCCGGTCCAGGTGGCCCCCACCCACTCTGCCCACAGTCACTGAACTGAGGGCTCCAGGGAGCAGATGCTCCACAGACAGGTGGCATCAGGTCCTGGAGCTGCTGGGCAGTTACACCCGTGGTCACAGTGAGACCTGAGAACTTCCAGAGCTGCTGGGAGCAGAGCTGCGGGGTGTGCGGAGGTTGGCCGGTGGCCCAGAGGGCAGGGGCCTGGGTCTAAAGTGGACAAAGGGACTTGGCGGGAGGGGGCTACAGGGTGGAGTTTCCTGGTCCCACGTGCAGAATGCGGCTGTTGGAGGAGGGGGTTTCCCACCGTGGCCCCTCCTGCACTGCGGCTGCAAGGAGGGCCTTGGCAGGGATGGAAGGGCTGCATCCCCCTCCCAGAATTGCTGAGCGCACACTGGACCCTGCAGGTGTCGTCCTGCAGACCTGGATTCTGAACCGGTACCGGATGGTGCAGCTGGAGATCATAGACCAGGTGGTCATGTCCTACGGTGGCCTTCGCGGGGCCGTGGCTTATGCCCTGGTGGTCCTTCTGGACGAGAACAAGGTCAAGGAGAAGAACCTGTTCGTCAGCACCACCATCATCGTCATCTTTTTCACTGTCATCTTCCAGGTACTGTGCCCTCCCCTCCCATAGTGGGCGGGACCCACTCTCACAGGCTCCAGGCCCAGTTGGGTTTGATAATTTTAGTAACTAGGAGCAGTTTTGTAGGTTTTCATGTGGCCCCACTGGGGATGCAGCACGACTTGGCCTAAAAACGTCCTTCCTCGGTTGTTGCTGGTTAGCGAAACCCCAGTTAATATTTCATTGACCAGACACGCCCGGGAAGGGCCCCACTTCGCCTTGCTTTTGGCTAATCTAAGGAGCCGGCCAGGGGCCTCCGAGGGTGTCCGGTGACCCGCAGGTGGCAGGGGCTCCTTCCCGCCGGGAGGTGGGCACAGACCACCTGGAGCCTGGCTAAGGGGCGGCTCCTTCCTCCCCATGCGGGTGTGGGTGGGTTCTGGCTTGGTGGGCCACAGTGGGGCCTGCTCCAGCCTCAGGGCCCGGGTGCCCTGTCTTCTAGGGCCTGACCATCAAGCCCCTGGTGCAGTGGCTGAAGGTGAAGAGAAGTGAACAGCGAGACCCCAAGCTCAACGAGAAGCTGCACGGCCGGGTAGGGGGAGTGGGGAGAGGAGAGGAGAGGAGGAGGGAGGGGGAGAGGGAGGGACGGGTCTGTCCAGGTGATGCTGACCCACTTGCCTTTCCTCCCAAAGGCTTTTGACCACATCCTCTCAGCCATCGAGGACATATCAGGGCAAATTGGACACAATTATCTCAGAGATAAGTAAGTGGCTGGAGTGGCCCCTGACCGAAGTGAAATAGGAAAATTCAGAGGCACGTTTGTCTCGGCTGTTAGTCCCCCTCCTCCTTTAACTGATGACCGCGGGACCCCCAGGCTATAGAAGGAATCTCTGGCATCACCATAAACCTAACCCCACAAAGCCCTAGTGACCTAAGAATACTGCCCTCAAAGGAGCCAGAAGCCACTTGCCCACTTGTCTGGGTCCCCCCTCCTCCCCCTCCTGCCCCTTCTCCCGCTGGAGCTCCCTCCTCTCCCAAAGCCCACTTCTCCTCCTAGAATCCCTCTCCTTCTTTTCCTGGGAACCCCCTTCCCTCCTTTAGATCCCCTCCTCCCCCTGGGCACCCCTGTCCCCCCATGTCCACTGTGCCCATTCAAGTCTGGCCCAGCCACCTCCTTTTCTGACCCAAATAACCCAAATATTCGATTTGTGTTGGAGTTAAAGTCTCCTCGGCAGGCTAGTTCTCTAAGTGTGAGAGCTCAGGTGGCTTCTCCCAGCCTACCACTGGTGCAGGTAAAATGCACCCAGGTCACTGTAGCCAGAGACCCAGGCCCCGCCCCTGCCGGCCCACCCCGCCCTCCACCCATCTTTCTGGAGGGTTAGGCAGTCACAGGAAAACTGCTTGCAACATCGCATTAGAGAAGGTGTAATCCCACTTTTACGCACACGCTAATGACCAATGCCGTGACAGGAAGGCAGGAGCAACGCACACGACTGTGAGGCAGGCGTTAGGTGGCAGCATGGAGGCTTACATCTTTTCTTTCAAAGCTCGCCTGTGTGGTTGTCACAGGAAATGGAAATCAAGGTGTCCTGTCCCAGCAGCCAAACACTGTGTCCATCCCGAGTCTGGATGGTGGGAGGGGGACCCCTGCTACCCACAAATGCCACCAGCGTTCCTCTGTCCTGGGGCCTCACCCAGGCCCTGCCGAGCCCTGACAGCTATTGGTTTGACCCCCCAGGTGGTCCAATTTTGATAGGAAATTCCTCAGCAAAATCCTTATGAGAAGGTCAGCTCAAAAGTCACGAGATCGGATTCTGAATGTTTTCCACGAGCTCAACTTGAAGGATGCCATCAGCTACGTGGCCGAGGTACCAGACATCTCGTCTGCTCTTTTTGTTGGAGTCGGGGTTGAAGCAAGACAGACACAGATGTGGACAGCTGCTGGGGTCCACACAGTGGGCCTCAGGGTCCTGCACCCCGAGGCCCCGGGGTGGGGTTGGGGGCAGCTGGCGGGCGACACACGGTCTTCTCGATGCCTTAGCCGCGAGTTCACCTGAGCTCCCAGGTCCTCAGGCACTCCCGAGAATGGGTTATGTCACAGCCCCCAGTCTGTGGCGCTGGTGGGTCTGAGATCGCAAACCCCAAAATGCACAAGCTCCAGGCTCCAGCAGGGGCGAGGCCAGGGGATGGAAGCTACTGGAAGGACTGTCGTCTGCACCTTCCACCCTGGCTGAGAAAGTGCAGCGCACGAATCCCGACCCCTGTGACTGTGATGCCTCCGAGGCCTCGCAGCCTGAACGGGGCTGGGAAGGTGGGAGGTGTTCTCCTGGTGGTGTCCCCCTCTGCTGGCTGCACCCTCTCTCCTGGGGGCCCTCTGCGGCCCCCAGTCCCCACGAGGTAACACAGGCTCCCAGCAGGGCGCCAGCCTCCCCTCCACCCGCTGCTGCCACGTCGGTGCCTGGGACCCAGGCCTGTGGGCGCCTCCCTGCTCAGACCAGACAGGGGGTGGCATGTCCACCGGGCTGTGCCTGTGAGCGCGGCCTCGGGCAGGCCCGCCCGCAGCATCCGCTCTGCCGTGGCGGGTTGGCCCCCGCCCGGCCACCCTTCCCAGCTCCACCCCCCTCTCCTAGGGCAGCCCAGCACACAGTGCCGCATCCCGCTGGGCAGTGGGACTGCCGTTCTCCCAGGGCTCTGCTCTGTGTGGTTTTAATCTGATTCTGGAGGCCTGGGGGTGCCCTTCTGGGGTAAACGAGGGCAGCTGGTCTGGAGCCCCAGTGGGGACAGGGCCACCTTCCCAATCCCGTGGGGATTCGTAGTGTCTTCCCGACACTCCCCGAGGTGCACCAAGGTGCCGTGTCCTTCGCACAATCGTCTGCGAGCCATCTAGCTCCAGCACGGCCTCCACCACGGCTTCCAGGGTCTCGGCTCTCCCGTGGCTGCAAGGTGCCTGGGGGCCAGCGCACAGCACCTCGCAGCGGCTGGGGCCCTCTGGCCCCACCCGGCTCTCTGCAGCCAGGCCGCGGGTGCTGATGAGGCTGCCACCTCCGCAGGGAGAGCGCCGCGGGTCCCTGGCCTTCATCCGCTCCCCCAGCACGGACAACATGGTCAACGTGGACTTCAGCACCCCGCGCCCCTCGACCGTGGAGGCCTCCGTCTCCTACCTGCTGTACGTGCCCCAGGGCTGCCACGGGCCAGGCTCTCCCCGGGCCCCGCGACCAAGCCGCAGGCACCAGCAGTGGGCACGCTGGGGCTCCCGGCACGGAGCGGAGGGGGCGTGGGAACGGGGCCAGAGCCCCCGCCCCAGATTCCCCCGTAGTGTCAGTCGGTGCTGGTGTCTGCACTGATGCAGAGGCAGCAAGGCAGGGCCGGGCGGCAGATTTAAGGCCGGAGGCCTCATTGGGAGTGCCCCTTCCCCCCGCCAGGAAAGACAGGGCCGCCGGTCCTGGATTTCAGGCCTCCGGCCTCTGCTCGGCCGGGTTGCTTGACTGGGGCTTGCGGTCAGCTCAGGGCTACTCTGGACATCACCCGCCGGCAGCCATGTGCCGGGGAGAAGCCCGGGGCTTTGGAGGGGCGGGTGCACTGCTAGGAGGCCGAGAAGCCCTAGGGGGGACGGCCCCCAGGCCCCAGGGTGCGTCGCAGCGTGCGCTCACCGAGGCCCCGCACAGGAGGGAGAACGCCAGCGCCGTGCGCCTGGACATGCAGTCCCTGGAGCAGAGGCGACAGAGCATCCGCGACACGGAGGACATGGTCACTCACCACACGCTGCAGCAGTACCTGTACAAGCCCCGGCAGGAGGTGGGCGTGCCCGGACCCCTCCCGCCAGAGCCGAGGGCGGGGCAGCATTCTCGCCCCCCTCGCCCCGCCCCGGACAGGGCGGGTCCTTACTTAGCGCAGGACGGCTCCAGCAGGCCGGGGGGGGGGGGGGGGGGGGGGCGGGGGCCGGGGGGGGGGGGGGGGCGGGGGCCGGGGGAGGGGCGGGGCTCGGTCCCCAGGCTCACGTCCGGGCGCAGCCGTGACTGTCCTGCCCCCCCTCCTCCCCCAGTACAAACATCTCTACAGTCGACACGAGCTAACCGCGGACGAGGACGAGAAGCAGGACAAGGAGATCTTCCACCGGACCATGCGGAAACGCCTGGAGTCCTTCAAGTCGGCCAAGCTGGGCGTCAACCCGCACAAGAAGGCCGCGAAGCTGCTCAAGAGGGAGCGTGTCCAGAAGCGGGTGAGAGGGCCACGCCTGGGCTGAGCCTCACCGAGGGGGGTGCCCTGGCGGCAGGGCCGGGGGTCTCCCCGGGGGGTGGACAGGCGGATCGGGCACGCCCCAGAGCTGTGAGCAGTTCCCTTCTGTTTCTCAGAGGAACAGCAGCATTCCCAACGGGAAACTGCCGATGGTGAGCCCCCTGCACGACTTCACCATTACGGAGAAAGGTACGGCTGGGCCGCGGCAGAATCGCTGGTCAGCATCGCTGGTCAGTGGGAACTCAGGAACGCGCCAGGGGCAGGCGGGTGCAGAGGGCTGTCCTTCCAGGGAGACCCTTCCCCTCGGCACCCAGGACCCTCCTGCACAGGCTGCTGCCCTGCTTTTCCCGCTGCAGCTGCTCTGGTGGGCAGTGCCCTGGAGCTGGGCTCCGCATCCCCTTCCCCTGTGGCCACGTGGTCCCAGCCCCTCCCTTCCAGCTTGCCCCCCTCCTCAGAACGGCCAAGTGTGGCCGGGGAGGGGGAGCAGCGGGAACCCCCGGTGTGGTTCCCTTTGCCCAGCCCCGTGCTGGTGCGACCACGAGGGCACCGCCGTCCATGAGCTGCCCAGAGGCTGCTGGGTGCGGTGGAGGCAACGCCAGCACTTGGGCACGGCAGGCTGGCCCAGGGCGCTGGTCAAGAGCGTGGGACGAGGTCGTCTGCGCCTCCAGCCTGTTCCCCTCATGCTGCCCCTTCCCTGCCACCAGATTTGGAACTTCCAGACCCTGAGGAAGCCCCCAGCTATGATGCCGAGGAGATGAGTGGGGGGATCGAGTTCCTGGCGAACATCACGCAGGACACAGCGACAGACTCCCCCTCAGGTGAGGGGACGGCCCTCTGCTACCCCAGAAACGATCACGGGCGGGAGGACTGGGCAGTCGAGCGCTGGGTCCACGTGGCTGCACAGTTGTGGGCAGCAGGCCGAGGCTCTGCTCTGCAA